>NC_090444.1:1563139457-1563442487 GCF_031143425.1 Pleurodeles waltl | reverse complement strand
CTCTGGGTTGAAAAAGTTCGGGTGGCACAGTTTGGTTTGGTTTCACAAATTCCTCAAACCTGAAACACAGGCATGAATGATGCAATTTAAATCCAAGAGTTATGCTATTAGAGAAAGAAAAGTCATGTAAATATTCTTTTAAAATGACACTGTCATTTTTTTTAGTACTTGATCTCAAACAGATTTCCTGAAGCACATATAGGCAAGGAACTACAATAATAATGTAGAATGTTCAGAAATGCATTTGTCTCTTCAAGATAAGCACTCTGCCAAAATACGAGGTCTGTTCTAGTAAAGCGCGGCGCTCAAAGAACAAACTCTCTGGAGAATAATAGTCACTTAGCTGCAGTCTTTTCCGGAGTGCTGGAGGAATGCCTGGTGTCATCTGGACCAGGAACAAAGAAAAGAATTGCCTCAAAAGTCCTGAATACGAGGATGACAGCAGGGGCTGGACTACCAAATCAGATGCTGAGATCAGGAAGCAAAACAAAGCCAAGCAGGGAGGCATGCTTCACTTTGTAATTTATAGCCAATCAGGGGAGCAGTTGAGTTTCCACATGTGGATGAGTCACCAAACCCAATTAGAAGCACATGTCTACACCACACCCAATTAGAAGCACTTGTCTACACCTGCTCACTTTAGCAAACAAGCATTGGTAAAACAAACATTGATAAAACCAATTGTGTAACACAGCTCATTATGTTTAATTAGAAACACGAAGGTTTAACCAAGAACAGAGATATGATTTAACCCTAATCCCTGGGGATGCTGACAGATAATGCAGGAGGCACATTGGGGATTCCTGACATTGGGTCAGATTCTTCTGTTGCTGTTGTCGTTGGTTTTCATGTTGGTAGGGTTGGCGGATGTGAGACAACACTGCCCTCTCTGGAAGTTGAAGATGGCACCAGAGAACTGCAGAGTGGGAAGCTAAGTTCCTGTCGGCCTTCTGCATTACTCCTGCTTGCTCAACAATCCACTTCTTCTATTGTGAAACATCACCTTCAGAAAAAGGAATGAAATTGGGAAGACTTTTTTTGTAGCATGGAACAAGTAGGGTGGCACAGATTTACTCTTTGGAGGAGATAATGTAATTTTGCAGCCTTGCATTACAAGTCAAGCAATAGCTGAGGCTCTCAAACAAGGTATGAGCTTTTAGATTTTTGTTAGCAACCCCAAATATGAACCTTTCGGACACCTTCTTTAGCTGCTCTTGTAGCAGATGCAATGGCAGGATAGCTTGGCCCATCGTACTGTCCTCGTTGCCTACTTCCCATGTGAAAACCTCAAAAGGATGCAGCATCTGTGTGAGGCATTTGACTAGGTCCTATTGGTCTAACTCCATGGTCATAGCTTTCCCAACTGCATCCCCTCCTCTTTGAATGGCATAGTCATTGATCTGTTTGTACTCTTCAAACCAAAATTGCAAAATATAATGGGTTGAGTTCCAATGTGTTGGCACCTCCTGTATCACGGCTTTAACTGGTAATCTATTACTATGCTGATCCGCAACTGTTTAAGAGAATGGCTGAAATGAGTGCAGATGTGTCTGCAGCTAGTCAGTATGTTGCTGACTAAATCACTTTTTTTAAAGAAAGTCTTGCACAACCAGGTTGATGAAGTGTGCCAAACACAGGACCCTGAAATAGCTACTGTCGGCCATGGCCTTGACCATGTTACTGCCATTGTCCATGGCAACAAATCCAATTTGAAGACCATTCAGACACCTTGCTATTAAATTTGCTCAAGATGCTTCCAGTTGTGTGAGATTTCTCCATGGTGAACGTGGCCACTGTTGCATGCTGTGAATGCTCTTAAAAATGTCTTCAGGGCTAAGACTTGTAGATAGCTTTTACTTTGCCCCCACAAAAGTGATCCAGTTTGCAGTGATGCACATTTAATCAGTCACCTGACAACGGGTCCACATGTCTGTCGTTAGGTGGAAAGTGTGGACAACACTTTGCTAAAATTGCTTTTCCAACCAATTGCAGCACATCATGATGCAAGGCTGGACAGCAACTCTAGCAAAAAAAAAGTCAGACTTAGAACCTTCCATTTCGGGCAGATGGCTGCCATACACTCTAAGAAACCCACTCTTTCCACAAAAGAAAAAGGGAGGGGGTCCACCACCAACATTTTTGCCAGCTTCCCAATGTACAAATGTGCCATTGAGTGGTTGCTGTCATAGGGCCCCTCCTGCCTAAACATGCCTATTAGAAAAGGAGGCTCTAGTTGGCTGTCAGTTTGCACCTTGTCCAAGTATGGACCCTCACTCTAGTCAGGGTAAGGGAGATATAAAGCTCAGATAACCCCTGCTTACCCAGTTGGTAGCTTGGCACAAGAAGTCAGGCTTATCTCAGAGGCAATGTGTAAATTATTTATACCAACACACACAGAAACACAGTGAAAACACCACAAAAGGTCTACAGACCAGTTTAGAAAAATAGCCAATATTTACCTAATTTAAGCAAGACCAAAAAGACAGAAATCCAACATACCCAAGCAAAGGGATGACTTTTTAAGGTAAAAAAGATTTTTAATCCCTAGAAATTAATGGATGCATTGTTTTAGCACAAAGTACCTGGTATGCATTAAAAGTACTGCCACATGGGGTAAGCGTGCATCAGAAAAGCAAGCAATGCGTTAATTCTGCACTCTTAAGTTAGGCTCTGTGTCGATTCTTTCTCTGCCGAATAAGCGATTCACTGCTTTCCAGACCAGCAGCCTCGAGTCTGTGCGGTGATGTTGAAGATGTGGATGCATATCAGTGATAAATCAGCTCTGTGCTGGCAATGTGCCGATTTCACCGGTGATGAGTCGATTTTTCAGCCGAGGTGCAGGCATTACATACATTTTTCTGCCACTTGGCTCCGGTACATGGATTTTCTATCTGGTTCTACTAGCTTTTCCATCCAGGGACTGGATGTGGCACCACTTGGCAAGTCAGGAGGGTCTCAGCAAGAGAGCCTAGGTGCTGGCAGCTGAAGTCTTTGATGTCCCTCATACTTCTTAACAGGAGGCAAGCTCAGTCCAAGCCCTTGGAGAAACATCACAAGCAGGATACACAGCAAAGTCCAGTATTTGTCCTCTTTATGGCAGACACAGCAACTGCCTGCCAAACCAGCACAGCATACACAGCAAAGGGAGCAGTACTCCTCCTCCAGCTCTTCAGCTCTTCACCTTGGCCAAGGTTCCTCTTGATCAAGAAGTGTTCTAAACATTTAGGGTTTTGGGCCCACTGCTTATACTCATTTCTGCCTTTGAAGTAGGCAAGCTTCAAGGGAAAGTCTCTGTTTTTCACAAGATCCTGCTTTGCCCAGGCCTGCCCCAGACACACTCCTGGGAGTTGGACACTGCATTGTGTGAGGACAGGCACAGCCTTTATGGTGCAGGTGTCAGCTCCTCCCTCTCCACTCTAGCCCAGGCAACTCATCAGGCTATACAGGACACACCTCAGCTCCCTTTGTGTCACTGTCTAGAGGGAACTCCCAAACAGCCCAACTGTCAGTCAGACCCAGACGTAGATTCCACTGACAGGCAAAGGCACAGAATGGTCATGCAAGAAAATGCCCACTTTCTAATATCTAAAAAACAACTCCACCAAAAGATGTATTTTGAAATAGTGAGTTCAGAGACCCCAAACTACAAATCTCGATCTGCTCCCAATTGGAAACTGCACTTAAATGTTATTTAAAGACAGTCCCCAAGTTAACCTATGGGAGAGATAGACCTTACAATCATGGAAACCAAATTTGGCAGTATTTCACTATCAGGACATGTAAAAAAACACCTGTACATGTCCTACCTTTTTAATACACTGCACCCTGCCCATGGGGCTACCTACGACCTACTTGAGGTGTGACTTACATGTAAGAAAATAGGAAAATGGAAGGTTTAGGCCTTGCAAGTCGGTACACTTGCCAGGTCGAATTGGCAGTGCAAGTCTGCAAATCCAGACACTGAGGTGGCAGATCTGAGCCATGTTTACAGGTCTATTTGTGTGGATGGCACAATCAGTGCGGCATGCCCACTAGTAGCATTTGAGTTACAGTCTATTCCCACCTCTAGTCACTTTACTAGGGACTTACTACTAAATAAAATATGCCAATCAGGGATCACCAATCATAATCACAATTTATACAGGAAACGCTTGCACTTTAGCACTGGTCAGCAGTGGTAAAGTGTCTAGAGTACCAAAAAGCAGCAAAAACAAAGTCCAGCACAGTCAAAAATAAACGATGCAGAGACAAAAATACAAGGGAAACCACACCAAGGATGTCAGGTCTAACAATGCCCGTAATTGTAGCCTGAATTTTCTTCTTTTCTGGGACCACTGATGCAGGCCAATTTCGAGAAGTAGTAGGTGGTGGTAGACTCAGTTTGCGTTGTGGGTCAGCTACTGTATGCCATGTTGTTTCTATCTGAGTCTGAGTCTTCTTGTGACATTCTGAGGTCGCTGAGGTGGGTGATTCTGGCATACTGCTGGGGACTGGGCTGCTTTGCATGAGAATGATGTCACCTTCTTCTTCCTCACCTTCTACCATGATTTAACAAGTTGCAGCTGATGTTTCTCAACTCTCCTCACCTTCACCACTCTGACAACATTCAGCCATTTTTGAAGGTGCTCTCTCACTTGATTGTGTGATGTTTTTTGATATGAGTTGTCTGGCTTCCAGGACCATAATGTGAACCAGGATTACCTCGATGAACACTTACGTGGCAAATGAAGCATATCACAATATTCTCCTCTTTTTGGCTAATCCTAAAAAAAGTCCCAAACTGAGGAGGAGTACATTTTTATTGGCCCACAGCCAATGCCTGAAGAAGAACTGGATATACGTGGGTGTGTCAATTGCCTCTCTGCAGTGCATACTTATACTGAGGTACTGAATGGTGCAAGTCTCTTCTGGAACCTTACAAATATGGGAGATGGTGGTGCTGCCTGTGCCACATCCCTCAAAGTCGATTGGATGATGTTGGACTCCATGTGCCCGCTTCCACAATGACTGTCTCATCATCATTATCCTTCTCATCATCATCCCCTTCCATGATTTTAAGGCTTTCTGGAACTTTTCTTTTTCCTTGACTTTGTCAGGGTCCACTTCATGTCTCTATCATCGTCAACAGAAGAGGTGCTTGGAGAA
Source organism: Pleurodeles waltl (assembly GCF_031143425.1). Classification (NCBI taxonomy): domain Eukaryota; kingdom Metazoa; phylum Chordata; class Amphibia; order Caudata; family Salamandridae; genus Pleurodeles; species Pleurodeles waltl. The sequence continues at coordinate 1,563,437,342 of NC_090444.1, read as the reverse complement.
GATGGTGGAGAAGTGCCTTTCCTTTTTCTTGCTGGAGATCTGGAAGCCATTGATCCTAAAAGAAGAGGTTCTTGCTCAAGAGAAAGCTTGACCTCCTGTTCTGCTCCAGCTTCAGGAAGATCTACTATTGCTGACTGCGGCTGCTGTTCACTTTGCTCTTTTTCCTGAAATGATTGGGTACTACTTTGTGAAAGGGACAAATCCAATTCAATATCACTGCTAGTCGGTATTGCCATGATTGCAGTGGCTGCCTCACTGACAGACATGGTCTTGGGTGTAGGTCGGGTGGTGCTGTTAATGTGGGAGTACTGCTTCCAGGTCCCTCCCTAGAGGCCGGTGTGGCAGGCACACATCTCCCAAAAAAGGTTTCAGCTGGCACACTACTGCCATAAAGCTACTTCTTCTTCTCACTGGGCAATTTTGGGGGAACAATTTCTATTCTGCCATCTTAAGCTCTAGGTTGGCAGCCACACTAAGAAGCACAAGTGACAGAGTTTGGAGGACCAAAGTAACTGCCAGGCCTTCTCTTTGGCAATACTGCGGGTGATGTGAGGTCTCTTCTCTTGTGCACCTAAAAACAACCAAGTAAGAAAAACATTAAGTTAATGAAATGTGGTATTGTTGTAGGTTGAAATAGTACAAACAAATGCAATCTTAGTGTGGATGATTACTTTCGTGGGAAATACCAAATTATTCTAACATTGTGAAGTCAAACCATATCACCACATCATAAAAAAATAACATTTTAAATCAAATAGCACAACATGCAGATCTAGCTATTTACTTTATCTCCATCTGTTTTGAAGGAGACACCCACGATAGTCAGAGAGACGTGCATGGGTAAATGGAATCATGCTTTAAAAAACCTTTGTGGCAAGGTGGTCAGGGGAGAAAACAGAATAATCACAAACAAAATGAATTATGATGTTGATTTGTCTGAAGGGCTACGCAGCCAGAGTGTCCTGGTTGAAAGGGAACTACACCTAAAGAAACTACATGCTGTAGTGCAGCTGTGCATCTTTGGTGGATGGATGGATGGAGGAATGGATGGATGTGGATGGGTGGATCAAGGCAAAATGCAAAATAAAATACAAATGAAAATAAAAAATAAAAAAACTAAAATATGAAAACTTAAACTAAAATAAAGTAAAAATATTAAAATTAAGTAAAAATAAAATATTAAAATAACCAAATCACTGACTTCAACCATTAAGGGCCTAATTTAGATATTGGCAGATGGGTTACTCTGGTAAAACGGTGACAGATTTCCCCTCCGCTAAAATCTAAATCCCATAGGATTTATTGGGATTTAGGTTTATGCCGAGAGGATAATCGTCACAGTTGGAATGGAGTAACCTGTCCACCAATATCTAAATCAGGCCCTAAGTCTTTATTCAGGACCTTGAATGATGCGTCAGACAATTCTGGCCTTTTGGAACAAATAGAGCAACAAGTGGAGAATTTATTGCACATTTCTTTTGATGTGGTGAGAGCCAGTGCTCTCTCTGGGGGTGTTTGTGTGGCTTCTAGGAGAAATCTGGTGTTGAAGGACTGGTGCACAGATTTGGAACAGAAGGTTTTTGCTCTTCAGATTCATTTTCAGAGTAGTCAGTTGTTTGGAGCAGAGTTACAGGAGAAGATTCACATGTTGTTCAAGGAAACAAACATTCCTCTTCTCTGAAGCAGCCTTCTTCAGACAAGCAGCCAGTTAAGCACACATCTCCTTTTTGTTAGCCCTCTCGAAGGCAGCTGCAGTAATTCCAGGGGAGATTTCAAGCTAAGAAAGGGAGGTACAAGGAGGCAATCCCCCCAAGCCTTTCCACTTACTATATGATGGATGGCCAGGAGTCAGAGGCAGAATTACACACTTTCATCTAGAGTGGGATGTGTCTACTTCTGACGCATGGGTTCTGGGGATTGTCTGCGAGGGGTACAGTATCAAAATTGCTTCTCTTTTAAAGGACTCTGACCAACTCCATCTCCTACAAGGAAAGAAAAAAGACTGTCTCTTTCCCAAAACATGGAGTCTATTTTCCAAGGGCTGCAATCTCAAAGGTTCCTCAGTGAGGAAGGGACAGGGAATTTCACTTCATTGTGTTGCTAATGGGGAAGTCGATGGTGGACTTTTGCATGGTGTTGGTTCTGAAAACCCTCAAAAAATTCATCTGGACCCTTTCTCTCAGGATGGAGATGCTACAGCAAAGTATTCCCTTGCTGATGAAGGGGCATCTGATGTGTACCTTGGATCTGCAGGATACCTATTATCATGTCCCCTACACCCTCAGCACTGGACGTTTCTCAGGTTTTGCATCACAGAAAGGCACTTTCAATTTCAGGTGTTACTCTCTGGTCTGAAGTCTGCACCACAGTTATTCAAAGTGTTGGTGGCTTCCTTAGTGTGGTTGTTCTATCTGCAGGGCAATGACTTGTGTCCTTACTTGGACAACTGATTACTGCATTCCCCTATGAGGGGACAAATGCTTCAGGATCTGACCATGGTATGGTTTTGGATTGAGGCCCATGGCTTTCTTATCAACAGTGGGAAGTGCCAGTTGATTCCGTTAATGGACCTGACTTCCAATGGGGCCCATTTTTGTACAGATCTAAACAGGGTATTTGTTCCAGTGCCAGGGCTTCAGGATTGAAATCAATGCTTCTCCGTGTGATGGACCTTCATTCTCTTCCTGTCTGCCAGTGGTTGAAACTCTTGGGACATATGGCAGCAGCAGTCTTCAAGGTACCTTGGGTTCAGTTTCATCTTTGCCCCCTGAGATACCACCTTCAATTCTTTTGGGATCCAAAGTCGGGTTATTTTAATTTTCTGGTTCTAGTGACAGAGAGGGGGGGGTGATCAAGGCCTGAACTCTGACAAGTTCTCTTTCCAAGGGCATGGCCTTTCAGCAAGAGTCTCCTTTATTAGTAACAGCGAATGTCAGCTCCTTTGGTTGGGGGGGGCCAAACTACAGGAGGGATCTTTGCAAGGTCACGGGACCATGACAGAGAGCAGATGTTCCTCCAACTGGAGGGAGCCCAAGGCTGTGTATAGGGCAGTGATGGGGTTATTGTTGGTTGCAATCTGGTGGTTAGATCGGAAAATCAGGTTACAGTAGCTTGCATGAACAATCGAGGGGGTGGCTTGTTCCAGTTCTTTGAATGCTCTAGGTTCTCTGATTTTTCAGTGGAAAAAGTTCACTTGCAGTCTCTGATAGCAGTCTATCAGAGGGGTGGATGATGGGGTAGGAGACTTTCTCAGTTGCATTCCCCCAAATAGATGGCTTTAACCAGGGTGTTTTTTTCTTCAGCTGAGCAAGACATCTGCTGTGCTGTTTCTTGACTTCTTTGCTTCCCCGCACAATGAGCAAATTTCCAGGTGCTGCTCCCACAGAAGGTGCTTGGGGGGTGAATGCCTTGACTTTGGCCAGATTAACTGTTGAATGCTTTTCCTCCAGTTCTGCTGATTCCCAGGTTGCTAAATCAGCTCATGAGGGTGGACAGAGTAATGGAAGTGGTGGTCGCATTCTGGCCAAGGTACTCATGGTTCCCCCAGGACAGACCCTGTGTAAATCGGGGCCCATGGATGATTCCATGTTTCCCTTCCCTCACAGATCCTCTCCATTTCTCTCCCTTTCTATCACTTCGAAGGTTGCTTCTCTCAGTTTAGAAGTTGAGAGGAGGGGTTTGCAGTATGAAGGTTTGGCATGTCATTTAGAGGAGGCTATTCAGCAGTTCTGGACACCATCTACCTTGAAATACTATGAAAGACATCTGGGTAGTGTTAGACCTATCAGCCTTAGGGTGGTCTCCCTCCCAGACTTTTGCCTATTTGCCTTGTGTTATTGCTGATTCTTTTTTGTTGGCCTTAGGATTCTGGACACTTCACCACTGTTGACCAGTGTGCATACAATTGGCATATTTAACTTGTAAGTCCCTTGTAAAGTAGTATATCATGTACTCAGGGCCTGTAAATTAGGTACTAAAAGTGGTGTGTGCCACTGCTATTGCCAGTCACATAAGTCGCCCTTTAAACATGTCCTAGGCTTGTAACTGCAGAGCCCATGTGTGCAGTTTTACTACTTCAACTCTGCATTTAAAACCCTTTGCCAAGCTTTAAACTTACTTTCCATTACACATAAGTCACCCTTAATGTACCCTCAAGGTAGCCATAGGGCAGGGTGCTGTATAAATAAATAGTAGACAAGTATTTCTAAGTTTTGCATGTCTTAGTAGTGAAAAGCACCTACATTTGTTTTTCAGTACTGTGAAGCCTACTCCTCCATAGGTTGACATTGGGAATTCCTAATTCCTGTTTGAGAAGAAGTAGCTATATCATGCTTCATATCATTTGAATGGTATTGATAAATCCTCTTTACTGGTAAAGTGTACATTACTATTATAGAAATGCCACTTTTAGAAAGTGGACATTTCTCTGCTCTTACAGCTCTGTGTGCTTGAAGTCTGCCTTCAATCCACATCTGGGGTGGGTGGCAGCTACACTTTGCGCATTCCCTCTAGACAGCCATTAACACAAGAAGGTTGGGTATGTCTGAACACTCATCTGCATTCTAATGACTGTAACTGAGCAGGAAGGGAGGGAGGGGCTGACACCTAAACCTGAATAGGCAGTGCATGTCCCCACACAAAGGGCTGATTATCCCCTACTTATAGTCTGTAGCCAGGGTTGGGAAGAATGGGCCTCTGTGCATTTCAAAGGCCCTTCTATGAAGTCACCCCACTTCAAAGGTATAACTGGGTATAAGAATTGGGTCTCTGACCCCACCAAATAAGAAACGTCTGGACCTACAACTAGACTCTGTGTGAAGAACTGCTGTGCCACATTAAGGACTGTTACTCTCTTAAACTGCTGACCACCTGGAAGGGCTGCTTTTCTGCTGTTGCTGCCCTGCTATCAGCTGCTGTCTAACCCTGCTGAGGGAAAGCTGGACTCTACCTTGCACCCCAAGGGATCCCCAAGGGCTTGTTGGCTTGCCTCCTGATGTTTGAGACTCAGGGTTATCAGAGTCTCTACCCCTGCTCCTGTATCTGGTTCACTAGAAGTGGGCCCATATACTTCCACTATAAAACTCTTTAGTCCTCTTGGAGCAGAACCGGCGTATCAACTCTGTTGCTAGATTAGAACTGACACATCGCTCTCAGAACCAACTCATCCTTTTGAGAGCCTGACGCTCAAAACCACGCATCACAGCAGCTTTTAGAGAATGATGGATCCTTTTAACTGTGTGCAGAAAGCTGGTGCATCACACTTCAGAACAAATGCGTCTCCGTGCCTTAGTCTTTGAAACTGACACATCACCACCACTGCATGAAGAAAATTGAAGCATCACATCAACTGTGGTCCCAACATAGACGCATCGCTCAACACATTGCTTGTCTGCACCCGCATCTCGCTGTTGTGATTTGGATCAAGGTATTCTTTTCACTGGGCCTATCTGGCTCTTGTCCCTGGCCTGTGCTCCATTGTGGTCAGCCTTCACTGTTGACTTTGCCCCGGTCCAGCATGAACAGAAAACCCCCATTGGTGGTCATTGCTTCTAAGTGCTAGCAATAAGGAAACTTCTACTTATTGAATTTTTGTTGTTTTGGTCTTGATTTATTTATAAACATATTGGCTAATTTTCTAATCTGGTGTGGGGTCCTTTCGTTGTGTTTTCATTGTGTTACTGTGTGTGTTTGCTACATAAATACCAGTGGTGGCCAGCAGCTTTAGGAAGGAGGGGGGCAGGCGAGAAGCACGCACACACTCATTCTTTCACATCCGCACATCCATTAACAACACACACACACACTCATTCTTTCACATCAGCACGTCCATTAACAACACTCATAACATTCAAACATGCACGCACAAACTAAACATTCATTTTAAAAGTTCACACGCACTCATTCTTTCACAAACACAAGCACGCATGCACGCACATAAATTAACAACAATCATAACATTCAAACATGCATGCACACACCAAACATTCATTTTAAAACATCACACACACACTCATTCTTTCACGCATGCACGCACGCACATCCATTAACTCATGACATTCAAACATGTACGCACACATGCACTAAACATTCATTTTAAAAGATCACACACACTCATTCTTTCACACTCTCACGCACATCCATTAACAACACTCATAACATTCAAACATACATGCACACACCAAACATTCATTTTAAAACATCACACACACACACACATTCTTTTACACACGCACGCATGCACATCCATTGACACTCATAACATTCAAACATGCATGCACTCACCAAACATTAATTCTTAAAGATCGCCACACTCATTCTTTCACACACACATGCACGCACATCCATTAACAACACTCATAACAATCAAACATGCACTTACACACCAAACATTCATTTTAAAACATCACACACACCTACCTTCAGCCTCGAGGTCCCAGGAGGGTTGCGACTGCTGGAAGGCAGCAGTCCCAGCCTCATCACAGAGTGGGATGGGGTCAGTGAGACTGCTGACCCCACCCCACTCTGTGACGGAGTGTCACGGATTGACACTTGCAGTGGGCACTTCAGGGCTTAAACCTGAAGCACCCAGGTCGAACTCAATGGGTGACGCTTTCCTTGTCACCCAGGGGAGGGCCTCGAGGCACCTTTGCTGAGCCAAGGAGGTCACGCCCATAGGAGCTGTGACCTCCTCAGACCAGCAAAGTTCAGCTCAGGCAGCCAGGAGTCTGCCCAAATCGTGCATGTCTCACTCCTGGCTGTCTGAGCTGAAAATGAAGAGTGTCTGTCAGACTGACCTTTGTTCCGCCTGACAGACACACTTCATGAGGGGCTAAAGGTGGGGGGGCGTGGCCCCTCTGCCCTAAAGGACGGGCCACACCTGATAAATACTTTACATAAGCCTAACTGCTCAGTGGTAAGCCACAGGAGGGTGAGCATGGGTTATTATTTAGTGTGTATCTGGCATACCCTGAGTAGAGTGGTGGTCCCTAAATGCACTCAGTGCATACCCCTGCCCATTAGAGACCCCCATTTCTAACAGGCAGTTTCCACAGGTGGTATGACCCTCTCCATCTTTCTTCTCTGGGTTTTCAGCTGAGTGATATCCTACAGTTTTGTTTGAGTCTAATGCTGAAGACTTTGTGTTCTGGTTACTGTGCAGTTTTATTCTGTCTCAGCCATTGATTAAGCCTTTGTTTCCCTTGTGGGGTTTGTCGCTGGTTCTGAAGGCTTTGGTTTCCCATATGTCAGAGCCAATGGAATCTATAGATATCAATTATTTGACTTTCAAGTTTGTATTTCTGGTTGCCATTACCTCTGCTAAGGGGATTGGTGAACTGGGGGACCTAATGGCACAGGAACTGTTTTTTTTTTTTTTTTAGGATGGGGTGACACTTCTGTTGGATTCTTCATTGTGCCCAAATTGAGGGCTCAGTTCCACAGGGATCAGGAGGTGACCCTACCCACCTTGGGGGCTGAGGGAGAATCTGAGTTGGATATACAGTTGTGTTTGTTGGATGTCAAAAGAGCTCTTTTAGTTTATTTGAGTAGTGTTCAGTCTTTTCAAAAAACTGATTATTTGTTTCTTTTGGATCTTCCTCAAAAGGGCATGTGGCTTCTTCTTTGTCCATTAGTAGTTGTATAAAACAATTGATTTATTTGATTTATTCCTCATGTGGTACTCTCCGGCAGGGATTCAAGGGAGGTCCACCAGTGGGGTGGCTGCTACGTGGGCCGAGTTGAAAGGAGTTTCAATTGAGGAGATTTGTAGGGTGGCCACTTGAGCCATGCTGAATATGTTTGTGAAACATTATTGCTTGCAAAAAGCGTGTGTATTGATACCAACTTTGATTTGGGAGTATTGCAGACTGCTTTCTTGATCTTCCCTCTTTGTTTAAAGTTTGATGAATAAATCATTATAGGGTACCGCATTGTATCTGTTGGTCTTGATTTTTGTTTTTTTGGTCTTTATCCTTCATTTGAAAGGAGGGAGCATGGCTAGTGTATACCTCAAAAATGATAATGGGGACAAGAACAATGGGGGCCTGGGTGGTTAATGCTGGCTCTGTTCCTTGTCCCATTCACCAGGCCCCTTCCGAATTGCCAGCCTTCATATGTTGGGCTTAGTAGGTCAGACAGAATGCTAGGTAAGTACTGGTTATGCCGTCCCCAGTAGGAGGGGGTGGGCACTACTATGGGCATTATTTTCTTCTTTGGTTCCTGTAAGCGGAGATAGTGGTCTCAAATGGGATGAATGGGATGAGGAAAACAGGACCAAGAGTAATGAAGATTACTGGTAAGTAATAAGACAATTTCCAAAGTGATCAAAAGATGCTTTTTGCATTAATTCTGATGTTGCAGATTTCTATGTTTAATGGGTGTGTGTTCATGTATTTACTGGTCTTACCTGATTGTAATGGTCATTCATTTTGTGTTTTTGCTTTCTGGTTTGCTTTTCAATAATTACAAGCTGCATTGATAAGCATGTACTATGTGTAGTTTTAGTTTTTCGTTAATCCCTTATGAGTTTTTGGGGTGTACAGGAGAGGGTTGAACCTGATTGTGGTGTAATTTTGGTTTTATAGATGGGGATGTTGTACATACTTGCCAACACCTGGACAGTTTACTAAATACGTAAATCACATTATGCTAGTAAAAGCAGAGGTTTGTATGTTCAAATTCCAGATGTCAACTCCATCTTGTCTGTTTTGTACTTAATTCAAAAGTCTGCAAAATTCATAGATGGCCTTTGAAGTCAGAGGCTAATAAATAATAGTTGTGTTTTTTTTTTCTGAGGTGTCCATTGGTGAGGTGGAGGAAGGAGCATCAAGGCCAGACTGACTGTACTTGGCATCAGACTTTTCCATGGGAGACTGGAAGGGTAGGGTGGTGCTTTTGTTAGTGGAGGACTGGTTTTGTAGCAGTTCAGCAGTTTTTAAAGCACTGCAGAGTTCCTTGTATATCCAACAGTTTTCAGACAACAATAAAAGTGCTATGCTAACTCATGATTAATGTACCTGCTGGAGTTTTGTCTAGTTGCAGTTTTGATATATTTAATGTAGTGCACAGAGTTAATATGCCTGCTGCAAAGAATGTGTCCTATGCAGATCACAATATTTTATGTGCATAGCTCTGTGGGATACCGCCTTTTTCAATAGAAATCTTTTTGTTACTGTGCAGTTCCTAAATCATAATATAGCACAGCGAGCTGCAAACTGTCATCAAAGAGCTGCATGCAAACTGCATGATACAGGTTAGAAAGTTATGTTTTTCCCCAGGCTTTGATTATCCTAATTTAGCTAAAAAGGGTTTTTTGGGTAGAGATAAATTATTATTAGTGAAGTCAACCCTAACTACCATGTTACTGAATCCTGAGTTTATGCTTCCGTGGACCAAGCACTCTTAGAAAATGCCTACTAATATGGATGACATGTAAATCCTACATCTTGTAGTCCCCTTTATGTTATATAACATTTTCTATACACTGATTTACACATGTACCATTCATTGCCTCTGTATGTGTGTGTGATGTAAATCAATCAGTAAATTTCTAAAGTGCAGCTAATCACCCGTAGTGTCTCAAGGTGCTGTTTTTGGGCATTCTGAACTGCTTCAGTGATGTGGTCTGCCTGACTTTGAGATGTAGCATGTTCCATGTCTGGTCTGCAAGTTAGGAGAAGGACCTGCTGTGCTTCAATGGATCTTGGGAATTGCTGCAAAGGGCGAGCTGGGAAAAGCAGAGATGTAATGTGCTCCAACACCCTATGCTGGTAAGAGAGGAACTATAAAACAAAATAAATACATGTGAGAGGAGCTATGAAGAGATGACAGGCACTGTTAGGGGGTCATGATGAGGGAATCATTGAAGAGCCCCAATAAAGATAGTTGTATCCTGGTGCTCTGTGAGGTCATCACTTATTATAGTTTAAAAAATAATACAATTGAACATATATATATATATATATATATTGAAGCAATGTGTTGTAGAATGCACAGTTTTTGCTATTTTTTCCAAATTTTCTTTGGGGGGAGGGGTGATCCCCATTGAGTGGACAGGTTCACTCGCTATGTACCCTTTGGGGGCTGGTCTAACAAAATTTGCCTGGGCTGGGTTGGATTGGATTCCCAGTGTAGCCCAGAGGAGCAATCAGGAAAGTAGCCTTTCCAACAAAAGGAATGAAAATTCAGAAGAAATTGATGCAAACTATAAATGCATTCAATACGTTTTCAATTTTACGGATTTTTATACATAAATACAGGTAGAAAACTGTGGCCCTTGCCGCCCGCCAAGTTGAAACCGCTGTGCGGCCGCCAATGCAGCTGCACTCCCGTGGTGCCTTTTTGGAGATCCCCGCTGGGCCGGTGGGCGGAAACCTGGTTTCCGCCCGCCGGCCCAGCGGGGATCTCGGCCACAACACGGGAGCCGGTGGTGTTGCGGCAGTGCGAAGGGTGCAGTTGCACCCGTCGCGCTTTTCACTGTCTGCTATGCAGACAGTGAAAAGCTCCATGGGGGTTTGGCAGGGGGCCCCTGCACTGCCCATGGCAGTGGCATGGGCAGTGCAGGGGCCCCCAAGGGCCCGCGACTCTCCTTTCCACCAGCCTTTTCATGGCGGTTCTTACCGCCATGAAAAGGCTGGCGGGAGGGGTACTCGTAATACCCTGGGCAGCGCTGCAAGTAGTGTTTTGTTATATGTGACTGCTTAATTTGCTAAAATGCGGCAGGCTTCCTCCTATGAGTGCAAGGATGAGAGTTAAATAAATGAGGAAATATACTAATTTACGACTCGATTAATTCTCAAAACAAAAAATAAATATGGTTAAATTGCCATAAGATGTTAAAAAAATACCATAATACTGGGAATTCCTACACCAGCGGCCAATCATAGAGCAACAGGCTTATGGAAAAAATCAAGGACAGTTTACAGATTTTCAAGAGTCCACCATTGTGGAGATTCTTTTACCTTCGCCACCAGTCACACTTTATGTTTCTTTTCATGTTCTTCCTTCATTCGTAATTAAGATCCATGCGTCCTCCACTCCTGTGTGCAAACTTGAAAGAAGGTGAGAGGCTAATTTTCACACAGATGATTCTCTTAGCTAATTATATTTTCAAATGAAAATTACACAAATCTGCAAAATTATTTTAGGAAATAAAACTGTCTGGCTTTGCAGTTCTTTCACAGCCTTTTTTAAATGCATTTCAATTAACACTCGAGTGGAGTTTCGTGCTGTGTACCTGCTTGCAAATATTGTCGCGCACTGCACCGTGCCGTCGTTGGTAATGGGCCTTAAAGGTCTTAACAGCTTTGTCTGCTCCTTTATCGTAGTGAGGGCAAATGGGTCATGAGAACAGCATCAGAATACTCACATTGATTTTTGAATTGTCATGCTGTGTTAACATGAACATCGATAAAGTTCAAAGTTTGACTGTTATCAATTTCCACTGACAGCTGGTTGGTGAATGTCATCAGAAGAGTCATCTAGTTTATCACGTTGTAACCGTGTGTTCCCGTGAGAAAGAATGGCACTCCTTAATTAGTAATGAAGAAACTTCCAAAATTGTTAAATATATTTCTGCAGTTTGAGTTGCATATTACCCTTCTCGTCTAATATGTTTTTTGTGTTCACATTGTCAACCCAACAGAAACTCTGAGCCTGCTTTTGTATCTTGTACCTCAAAAAAAGTAATTTCATTAACCTTGATGTAGAAAGAAACGATTTAAACTGTGAAAAATATATAAGTAGCAGGTAATATTGAGCTGCAAAGACAAATAAATCTCACGTTCCTTTTATAGAGAGAAATGCATTTCAGGTCTTGTGATAGCGGAGTACTTTTGTCATGAACACTAAAAATACACCAAAGGGGCTTTGGCCTGCTCCTCTCAGCTGTAAGTTGCTTTCGGTCAGGCCTGTTCACACAACTCAGACAGTATCTCTTACTGTTACATTATGGGCTATTTGGTGTATTTAGCCACCCACATAGTACCTTAATTGGAATGCATTGATGAGGAAGTGGCCATGCACCACAATGTTATAATATGTGTATTATGTACACTTGTGGTAGCTCAACAAGAAATTCGTTATTACAAGTCAAGCATTTGCTCTGTCCTGTCTCAATCTGCATGCTGCTGGACTACTGCATTATAAATTAAAAAACACAACAGTATAAGAAACTGCGTTATCAGAAGAATACGACTTTGGTAATGCAAGGATATCCCATAAACATCATCAAAGCAGGTATGTGCAACAGCCTAATATTGGATGATCAACCAAGATGCCCACACTTCAATTGTAAATGTTAATTCAATACCTTTTTATTTGAAATTAAATGAAAAAATATTTATAAAGCGGACTACTGCCCGAGGGTGTCTAGCTCTACCATTAAGTGAGGGTACTAAGCCTTGAAGATAATATTTATAGGCTAAATAACCAGGTTTTAAGAGCTTTCCTGAATGGGAGAAGTTCTGTAATATTTTTCAAGCCAGAGGGAAGAGAGTTTCAGAGCAGAGCTGTGCAAACAGAAAAATGTTTGCCGTCTCCTTTGTGTATCTGTGTAACTAGAAATGGCAACGTTTTTTGCCAAAGATGATCGCAATGGCCGTAAAGGAAAGTACCATGAAAAACAACGTTTAATATAGTCTGGTCCCACACCATGTAGTGCTCTGAATGGATTGCGGAGTGTTTTAAAATCAATGCGCTTTTTCACCGGGAGCCAGTATAGCTGGATCAGTGCTTGGTGGGCTGACTGGTGTTTGGGAATTCCTAAGACCAACCGGGCCACCTCCTGTTGGACCATCTGTAGTTTATGGAGAAATCTTTTTTGAACATTGAGAAAAAGGGCATTGCAGTAATCAATTTTGGCCAGCTCAAGTGCCGACACTAAAGTCTTTCTCAAGTACTGAGGAATATACCTTTCTTAAAATATTTGGCATTAGAAAGGAGGATGAGAATATCTAAATAGCACTCCTAGATTCTTGGCTTTAACCACAAAAGTGGGCAGTGGGCCAAGGTCCTGCAGCCGCCAACTGGGGGACCAGAAGCATGTATCCTTACCGAATAGTACAACTTCGGTTTTCCTGGAGTTTAACTTCAAACATTTTTCATTCATTCAATTGCTAATGTGTACCATACTGTCATGAAAATTATGGCCCAGATTAACTAGAAAATGAAGGAGCGTGAAGCTGTGCCAATTTTGGCAGTGCCGTGCTCCATCATTTTCAAAACACAGGGATGCGCCGTAATTGAAAGGGCCTTGTAAATCTGGCTCTATGTGAGGTGTCATCAGGGTTGCCGGTCAGGGAGATGACAATCTGCATGTCGTCGGCAAAGGCTCTACTGAGAAGCCAAATGATTTTATTAAAGAGGCCAAAGGGGTAACATAGAGAATAAAAAGGCTAGGTCTTAGGGAGGACCCTTGCGGTACTCCACATAGTAAGGAAAAAGGGAATTATGTAAATTCATCGAGAATGACAAATTATTCCTGCTCCAGTAAAAAGGATTTTACCAAGATGAATGCTTTACCTATGATGCCAATGGAGAAAAGACAATCTATTAGTATGTTATGGTTTATGGTATCAAAAGCTACGGAGAGGTCTAATGAAATGAGTTTGGTGTTTTCTCATTTGTCCATAGTTCTTCTGATCTCTTTTGCAGCTACAATAAGGGCCAGTTCTGTACTGTACTCACTCCTAAAGTGAACTGAGTTAGATCTAGGAGACTGTTCTCCTTGACAAAAGTGAACTCTTGATTGATGTCTTTTTCTACAATTTTTGCTGGGAAAGTTAGGAGGAAGATATGTCTGTACCCACTTGGATCTGAGACATCAAGGTTAAGTTTTTTTAAGAGATGCAAAGTTGAAGCTCTTTTCCATTCCTGAGAAAACGACCCTAACTGAACTTCTGATTATAGACAATGCTAAGATATAGAGATATCACCTCTGGGATCTGGTGTAAAATTTTAACTGGACAGGGGTCCAGCGGGGAGCCCTATTTGTTGGTGATGAGTGTTTTCTGAACCTGTTTAGGGGTAAGATGAGAGAAGGAAGATAGTAATGAGGTGTTGCTGTATGGGGCCGAGTTATTCCGAGACCTAGATCTTGTACTAAGAGTATCCATCTTACTAGAAGGGCAGTGATCTGAAAGAGGGCCTTGCAACTTCTGTTTTATAACCATAAAGCTGTTATGCACAACTTTGACTTTATCTTGGAAAACGTCTGCAAGAGAATTGCAGAAATCTTGACTAGCAAAGAAGATCTTTTTATCCAGGAGATTGACTAGTTCTTTTACAGTTGAGGACAATTATTTGGAAGAGTTGTTAGAAGCTTTAATATTCTGAGTGTAATATTTGACATTAGTTTTATTTATAAGAACTATGTTATTTTTTTTAGTAATTTAGTAAATTATTTTTCAAAAGCCTCATAATTTGTTCTCAACTTAAGTTCTTGCTTACGATATTAAAATTCTGAGACTATCAGAGAATCAGGGATTTGATGGAGTGGTTCTACAAGTCTTAAGAGGCTTTTTTTGGGACCAGCTGATTTAAGGTGGTGCTTATAGAAATGATGGTAGCTAGCTGTAGCAGACTCAAGATCTTGAGAGGCCAAAGGCAAAGAATTTGTTAAAGACTTTAAGCAGTCTCAGTGCTAAATCATTTGGTAAATGAAGCACCTAGATTCCAGCAAAAGTAAAACCATTTGCACCGTTAATGGTTCATTAGTAATTCATTTTGCACATACATACAGTGAAGGTTACAGTGTTAATATTTAATTTTATGTCAATTGTGACAAAACCAATTTAGACACATTACAATTAGGTGTTGGTTCTGATAAACAGTCAGAAAAAGAAAGTTGTGGCTAGCAAAGATGGCCACTGGTATGTGCCCTTAAGGACCTCTGTCTCCCCGCTTTCTAAAAATTGTCAAACATCCTGACACTGTGCCACCATCTGGACCACAGCAGCTTACAGCCCTCGGGGGGGTGCATCATGAAGAAGAGAAGCAGCCGAGAGGCATTCAGGCCCTTGAAAGGGCAATATTGAACTATTGAAGCTGGTTGGGAGTGGACTGCTCTTGACAGAAATGTGTACATCAGTAGACATAGGGCCGGAGTGGGACATTACCTGTATGGTGGATGCATATCAATAGGAAATTGCTCTTTCACAATCGAGAGACACTGACATTGCACGCTAGGAGACCCTCTTTCCTCCATCATGGAAAGTCTACAATGGGGGTGACATATGCAGGGGTATCCCTGTGAGATGTATAGCTGCAGCCTGCCTGAAAAGGCGCTGGTACCCGAGCCATGAACACTAACTGAGACAACCAACGGCCTGCCAGGGGCATGATTCTGGTGCTTGAATTCTTTGTACTCCTGAGCATTGGGCCCCACAGCTGAGCTTGCTAAAACTGTGGGCTAGATACTGTTGGCCTATCTTGAGTGGATCAGAGAGTGTGAGTGCCACAGGGACCTGATAGTGAAACCATGAAGGTTGTTCACTGGGGTGGAAGGCTTTGAGATTTGGGACCTGCTGCCTGCCCAACTCCTTGCACAGATTAGAACTAGTGTGTTGTGGCATATACGCTGGGGCTCCAGAGTATAATGTAGACCATGGGTGGACTCCTGGTACCTTGTAGCACAGGTTGGGCATTGTATTGTATGACTCCTCTTTCATTCTAGTAGAAGCAAGTGCCCCCAACCACCAATCTGGTGGCATGCTTCATCATCAATCATCACTCCTCATTGGGGCAGTACTGTAATGCCCAACAAGCCCCTCAGGGAGACTTTCTGCAGGAAATCTTTTATGAAAATGCAGTGAACCCAAGTCTGGATTATAGCTTGAGTCTGAAGAAAGTGTAAAGGAATGAAAAGTGGATTAAAATTGGCAACAGGTGCCTACACTATCACTTTTTTTCAAAGTTGCTGGGACCTATGCCAGGACTAACAACAAATAAGGAATTAAAATTGAAATCAATGATCCGTGAGTCCCTATCAAACTCTCTGTATGTATGCTTGTTCTACTGTCTACATATTTCAATGCCTTATCAGTCCCTTTGGATCGCAGGACCAAAACAAAAAGGATCTAATCCTAACTTGAAAGAGAGTAAGATGGCTCAAACTGTGTCTCTTTTTTGGAAGATAAAAATCTCAAGCCAGACGGAGCTGTAGGGTGTAGCTAATAATAGTTCCACGAGGCCAGATATCCCTTTGGCAAAAAACCACTGAACAGGATTTGCTGTGATGGAGAAGAACGTAGTACGATCTGTGGCAAAGTCAGGCCGACCGACAATGAAACTTGGGCTGATAGGCAAGAAGGTTGGTACCTGGTTTCCTGTCGGTTCACTGATCAGATTGTAGCCAAAGAATGTTCAAGTCCCAGGATTTCAATCTTGGCTATCTGGCCATCTTTTACACCACCCCCAAGGTTCCAGCACTGGAGTGTCACCAAATAGGGGCTATGACTCACTTAGGCTGGGTCCAGGTAGGGGTTCAAGATGGTTGGAGTCTACTCTGTTGCTGAGGCTCAGTTCAGAAGGCCGGCAAACTAGCCCTTGGAATCACTCTGGTAGCCCAGGGTGGAAGCAGTGGAACAGGGTTCAAGCAGCTGGGTATGCTCAGAGTACTTAAGGTAGGCTCCAGGCAGCAAAGAAGGTCTTTCAGGTGCAGCAAAACAGTTTCTTGAAGTAGACAGCAGGCCACAGCAGCAGTCAGTTCTCTGAGAGTCCTTCCACGGGCCCAGAAAATGTGTTGAAGAATGGGCCTGAAGGTCCTAGTTATATACCTGGTGCCTTCTTTGAAGCAGAAGACATTTCTAGAGAATTCCCTTTCAGGTTCTTGAGGTTTCCTGCCTCCCTTGCCCTTGCTTCAAGCTGGCTGTATGACAAATGCAGGGGTAACAAGTACTTTGTGTGAAGACTGAGCACAGCCTATTCAGTTGCAAGTGGGGCTCTACCCTGCTCCCCCATCGAAGAAGTGATTTTCCATCCAGGCACTCTAATCCCGCTATTATGTGGCTATCTAGAAGGCATAAACAAAGTCCGTCTACCAACCACACTCAGTCATGTAGCCCAGGAACATGGTACAGGCACTACAGGAACTAAATAGGATGGAGAAGTGCCAACTTTTTTAACAGTGGCATTTTCCAAATTGTAACTTAAAATCTGTTTTTTAATTTCTCAGACACCAAATTGTGCGATGTTTACCTACTCCCAGTCAAAAGTTATTACTTATTAAATGTAATAAGGCAACCCATGTTATCTTATGGGCAAAGTAGGCCTCACAGTAGTGAAAAACACATTTATGAAATTTTCACTGCAGGACAATGTATATCTCCAAATTCTTAATGTGGTACAATGTATTCTGGTGTATGGGCTACCTAGAGCACATCTTAAGGGTGATGTATGTGCAATAAAAGCAAGGGAGGAGGTTTAAGGCTTTGCAAGGTGGATATATTTCCTAGTCAACTAGGCAGTTTAAAACAACATTCAGACTGTAATGGCGGTCTAGGGACATGTTTTAAGGAGCTACTTAAGTGGGTGACACAATAGGTTCTGTGTGCCCACTAGTAGATTTCAATTTACAGGCCCTGGGCATATGACATACCATTTTACTAAGGACTTGTTAGTAAAATAAATATGCCATTCAGGTGAAAGCCAGTTTTACCATGTTTTCAATGTTTAAGGAGTGAGCAAAAGCACTTTTGAACTGGTTAGCACTAGTATAGTACATAGAGGCCTAAGACCATCAAAAACAAATATAGAAAAAACAAGAGGGATGAAAGCAAAATGTTTGGGGGTGATTTATAAAGTCTGGCTTGGCACTGGACCCTGCCACTTTATATATCCTTTGTCAAGGGTCCTATGTCATCGCCCCAGTACTGACAGCATTACTCAATCTTTTACTTTATCGAGCCCTTGTTCCTCAGATATGGAAACATGATATTGTCAAACGTCTTTTAAAGAAACCGAACCTAGACCAATCCAACCCAAGCAAATTTAGGCCAATCTCTCTGCTACCTTGAGTCTCCAAACTTCTGGAGAAATATGTTAATAAGTATCTTTCTGGCTTTCTTGAATTGAATGCGCTGCTACATTCCGCCCAGATGGGCTGTTACCCTTTCCACAGCACAGGAACTGCCTTATTGGCGGTGGTTGAGAAGCTTAGAAGCATTCTTTGTCAAGGAAAGCAGCCATCATCTTGCTGGACCTCAGTGCTTCCTTCGACACTGTAGACCATCCTACTCTCTTGCACGGGATCACTAAAGTCAGTGTTGTGGGCAAAGCCCTTGATTGGCACTTTTTACAGAATCACTGCTCTCAAGTCCAGGGTCATTTTTTCTTTCAACCTGTCTCCCATCATGAGCCCCACCTTATTCAATATTTATCTATGTCCTCTGGCTGAGACAGTCCAAGCCCATGGGCTATCACTGGTGTCTTCCACCGATGATACTCAGCTGGTTTTGTCAATTTCTCACAACGTAAACTCAGGTAATTTATCTTTGACTTTTTGTCTTTAGGATGTTGGCAGCTGGATGTGGGATTGTAAGTTGAAACTTAATGAGTACAAAACAAAGGTTATGTTACTGAGTAACAATCTTAGCTATCTGATCTCGAGCCCCTCGTCAGATTATTTTAGTAAACTGCCCTAAAGATTCTATAAAGACCCTCAGGTTCTGGCTAGATACTGACCTGACTATGGATCATCATGTAAAAAGCCTCACTGAAAGATATAATGGCACTTTGAAATTTCTGCAGAAGGTTCTTTACCTTCTTCCTGTCACTTCCATATGAATTGGCATCCAGGCTCTTGTGCTTTCCCGTCTAGATTATGTGAATGCTTTGTTTTGAGGCTCATCATGCTATGTTATCAGGAAGTTTCAGACTGTACAAAATGCTGCCGTACACCTGTTGACAAACACCCCTAAACATGTCTCAGCTTCCAAGGCTTTGAGGGACTTACACTGGCTCCCAGTGGAACATTGAGTACAGTAAGAGGCACTCTGGGCCATATTTATACTTTTTGACGCACAACTGCGCCAACGCAGTTGTGCGTTAAAAATTTTAACGCCGGCTAACGCCATTCCAAAGCGCCATGCGGGCGCCTTATTTATGGAATCACGTTAGCCGGCGCAGCTGACTGGTGTGCGTCAAAAAAAATGACCCACACCAGGCTGCGCTGGCATTGGGGAAAATGGAGCTTGGGCGTCAAAAAATGGGGCAAGTCAGGTCTGAGGCAAAATATTGGCCTCAACCCGATTTGCGCCATTTTTTTTTACTCCCAACCCCCATTGAAATTGCTCCTGTCTTAGCACAGACAGGAGTCATGCCCCCTTGCCCAATGGTCATGCCCAGGGGACATATGTCCCCTGCGCATGGCCATTGGGCATAGTGGCATGTAGGGGGGCACAATTCAGGCCCCCCTATGCCACAATTTAAAAAAAAAAAAAATACTTACCTGAACTTACCTTAAGTTCCCTGGGATGGGTCCCTCCATCCTTGGGCGTCCTCCTGGGGTGGGCAAGGGTGGCAGGGGGTGTCCCTGGGGGCATGGGAGGGCACCTATGGGCTCCTTCCGAGCCCACAGGTCCCTTAACGCCTGCCCTGACCAGGCGTTAAAAAATTACGCAAAAGCGGCTGGACGTCATTTTTTTTGACCCGTCCACTCCTGTGCATCATTTTTGCACAGGAGTTTAAATAAGGCGCACATGCCTTGGAGTCATTTTTTAGACGGGAACGCCTACCTTGCATATCATTAACGCAAGGTAGGTGTCCACGCTCAAAAATGACGCAAACTCCAAGATCTTTGGCGCTAGACGGGTCTAATGCCAAAGTATAAATATGGAGTTAGCTTTGTGTCAGATTTGCGTAAAAAAAAACGATGCAATTCCGGCGCAAACAGAGTATAAATATGCCCCTTTGTATCATACATAGGGCTGTAAATAACAGAGGTCCCCGTCTGCTAAAATCTTTAGCCTGCCCCTATCTTCCAGGGAGAACTATTCAGTCCTTTTCTGCTCATTTGCTAAAGGCTGCCAGGTTCCATAGACATCGCTGGGATGGCCGGTCTACTTCCTATCTGACCTCAATACTTTGGAACACTTTGCCATGGGAACTGTGCCTTCTGGAGCATGAGCTAATACCTTGAAGACCTAACTTTTTGACATCTGAATTTCCAACAACCATTCCTGACCACCTCAGTGTGTTACGTAGTGCTGGGAGGCCTATGGGTAGCCACGCACAATATAAGACTTCAAGAATAGAATAGACTAGATCTTGCAGAGAGCGCCAAGTCTAGCAAACTTTAAGGAAGGAGTTTGTAGAATATTTTACAGAGAGACCTGTGATGTGAGGGCTGTGTGGAGGTGAGTGCTGCAAAAGCAGATGTAGCAACCATGGCTGCTTGACTAATCTCTGAGGACTGGAAGTCTTCTAAACGAATTTAGAAGGAACACTTCTGTCTGCCATGAAATGCATTTTTTTAGATTTTATGTCTGAAGGGTAACAATGCTCTGCTGTTCTTCCAGATTCTTCTCCTTTTCTTCTTGGTGAGCATTGCTGGCTACAGATATTGTTGCTTGAAGGAGAATCAGATTCTCTCTTCAGATTGCACACCATTGTCCGCTTGTGGGTGGTTCATCATCATTGTCCAGCTCTATGTCCCAGGTACCTGAAATAGGACTATTTCAACTGATGAAGGACACTACCTCAAGTTTTGTGTAAACGTCTGAACATAGTACTTTAATAAACCATGTTCTGCAAATCAAGAATTAAATTACTACCACATGAGCCTTCGACATCTTATGCTATTAAGGGATGGTGTGTGGATGAGCTTAATATATCTCAACAATATTAACCTTATAACTCCAGTGACAGAGATGAATTGTTTGGTGATCTCCCCTGAGGTCATCTACTCAGCCTGGGTCCATGTAGATGCTGTTTCCCTGGCAGCTTTAGTTCCAGCAGCTATAGTTATAAGATACAGACTCATTTGATATTATAAAACTATATAAGTCATCATGATAACAAATGCAGATACATTCGAGAGGCTTACAGGAGTGTGTACACCACATGAAAGAAGTATTTACACATTTCATTTACTAACAAAAAAAGAGGAAAAAGTGGAAGGACAAATGAAGAGGTGTAGAAGTAAAGAGAAAAGGTTCCTGGACTTACCTGACTGAAGGTTTGTAGAGGGCCTAATGCTGCAGTCAATCTGTGTCTTTATGTCTAATTTGAGGATTCTTTGAAGGCTGACTCCAGGGGATGTTGTATGATAGAAACTGACAGGAGAAAAATACATAGGCCCTCATTACAACCCTGGCGGTTGGTGTTATAGCAGCGGTAACATCGCCAACAGGCCTGCGTAAAAAAAATGGAATTGTGACCATGCCAGAAACCGCCAACACAGACAGCCACTTTAACACACCGACCTCCATGGCGGTAGAAACAAACACCGCAGCGGTAACTGCCAACAGACAGGTGTAAGACAATGTACCGCCCACTGTATTACAAGGCACCAACCAGCCAGCTTTTCCGGGGCGGTACCATCGCCATCAAAAACACGGTGGAAACAGTACTTGGAACAGAAACCACTCAACTCTTGACACCCAACGAGGAACCAGAACGCCATGGAGCCCGAACTACAGGTGTTACCAATGTTGATTTACCTCCTCTTCTACCAGGAACATCAAAGATGGCGGCGACGACCACTGTGAGTACTGCACCTAGCACACAGGGAGGGGGGGAACAGAGTGACACACACACGCAACATGCAACACCCCCACCCCCACCCTCATCCCCAACACCATACACACAAATACATGCATCAACATTAAATTTACACCCCATCACCCCCTGGAAGAACGCAAGGACCAAATGAAATGATTGTAACAAGTGTAATCATCGAAAACCCAGATACGGCAACAGGTCTGTAAAAGATCAGTATATACAAATATGTACAGCAACTACACAAGTCCGGATAGTGTTCCATTCATTGTCCGTGGGCCAGTGGGCCCAAAATGCATGGGCGAAGCCCACACATGAAACCTGCCTCAAAATGGAGAGAACACTTCAGGGGCATGAGGTCGAAGAAAAACAGGCACCTCAGGTGGGGGGGGGGGGCACCTCAGCCAGATGATGGGACGACGCCACTGATCCACGAGGGGGCTCCATGCCCACTGCTTGCTTCTGGGGAGTGCAATGCCACAGTCTCACAAGTCTCTCAAGTGCGTGGTTTGCCCACTGCTTGGTCCTGGGGAGTGCAAAGCCACAGTCTCTCCAGTCTCTCAAGTGGGTGGTTTGCCCACTGATTGGTCCTGGGGAGTGCAATGCCACAGTCTCTCAAGTCTCTCAAGTTGGTGGTTTGCCCACTGATTGGTCCTGGGGAGTGCAAAGCCACAGTCTCTCTAGTGGATGATTTTCTCCACTGGTTCTAAAGGGGGATTTGTGCCAAGAGTGCTTCATCCTGCCAAGGACTGGGGTAGTGGATGCTTTTCTCCACTGGTTCTGGAGGGGCTTTGTGCCCAGAGTGCTTTATTCTGCCAAGGACTGGGGTAGTGGATGGCATTCTCCACTGGTTCTGGAGGGGGCTTTGTGCCCAGAGTGCTTCATCCTGCCAAGGACTGGGGTAGTGGATGCTTTTCTCCACTGGTTCTGGAGGGGGATTTGTGCCCAGAGTGCTTCATCCTGCCAAGGACTGGGGTAGTGGATGCTTTTCTCCACTGGTTCTGGAGGGGGCTTTGTGCCCAGAGTGCTTCATCCTACCAAGGACTGGGGTAGTGAATGGTATTCTCCACTGGTTCTGGAGGGGGCTTTGTGCCCAGAGTGTTTCATCCTGCCAAGGACTGGGGTAGTGGATGCTTTTCTCCACTGGTTCTGGAGTGTGCTTGGTACCAGAGTGCTGCACATGGTGTGTGGCAGTTCCCATTCCCTCACTTGGGTATCAGAGCCACAATATTATCTGGGAACAGGTAGGCTGATACTCCATGGAGGCAGAGACACACTCCACCGTGCGGCGACTTTGCCTGCCAACTGCTGGTACTGCCAGTGCTGGTTGTGGTGCCTAATGTAGTCTGTGGTGGGTCCAGGACGTCTCCTGTGGCCTCGGACGACTTCCCACTGGGGATTATGTTCATGTCGACTGTGGTGGCACTGTCTGAGCACATCGCAGGGCAGGTGGCGGTGGTTGCGGCAGTGTCTGCAGCGAAGTTGCTGCCAGTGGTGCATATGTCTGCACTTGTGGAGGGAGACAGCAGGACGTCTCCTGCAGCCTCGGATGGCTGCCCACTAGGGATGATGCTGGGGACTGTAGCAGAGGCAGCAGACGTGCAGGTGGTGGTGCAGGTGGTGGTGGTTGCAGCGATGGCCACCGCCATACAGGTTGCTGTTCTGTCTTGCAGAAGGGGTGACACCAGTCCCTCACTAAGAGGCTCCATGCCCTGAGCTGACTTCCCTTTAGCCTTGTGTCCCTTCCCCACCTTGGAAGTTGCTGCTGGGACCTTGGCACTGTGCTCTTTTGTCTTGGAGGAGGCCTTGCTCGGTGGTTGGTGCGGCTTTTCCCTATGGCATATGGGCACCTTCTTCACCTTGGCAGGTGGCGGAGTAGGGTGATCCTTGGCATCACTAGGTGTCACGCTGGCAGCCCTGATAGGTATCGCCTGCGATGTTACTGGACTTGCAGGGACCACAGTGCTCAATGATTTCGTGGCTGAGGTGCTGGGCTGGGATCTGGACATCCTGGCCCTAGGGGAAGGTTCGGGGGGGAGGTGTAGGGAAGAGCTCAATGTTAGCGAGGAAACGTTTCTTAGACACACTGGGGCAGGAAGATGGAGGGGGTTTGGATGTGGACGAAGAGGTAGCGGTTGTAGGAGGTGTACGTCTGCTGAGTTTGGGTGAGGGTGCATGGGCTGGAGGCTGTTGTGAGGTGGACCGCTGTTGAGTGGATGTGTGCCTGCGTTTGATTAGTTTGGGAGGAGGCTCACAGACACACTGGGAGAAGACACAGGGGACGTGTGAATGGTAGTGGGGTGGTGACTGCATGTGAGCGGTGTGTGGTGATGGGCGTGCTGGTGATGGAGGTAGTGGCTGATGATGTAGTGCATACAGGTGTGAGTGGAGACAAGACTGGGAAGGAGGAGGAGGATGTGGAGGAAGGGGACACAGTGGAGGCAGCGGATGTTGGTGTGTCTGCATGGGTATGGTGCTTGTGTGAGTGCCTGTGGGATGTGTGGTGCTTATGTTTGCCATGTCCACTCTTGTGTGTTGATGAGTGTGCATGCTTGTCTGATGGTGTGCTTGGGATAGGCTGAGGTAGAGGGGATTGGGTCTGGGTAGTGGAAGTTGGAGGGGGAGGCTGGACACAGGGACAATGGCTGTCATTAGTGCTGAGGCCAGAGCCTGAAATGCTCTCTGTTGGGCTGCCAGGCCAGAGTGAATGCCCTCCAGGTATGCATTTGTTTGTTGCAAATGCCTCTCGACACCCTGGATGGCATTCAGAATGGTTGATTGCCCAACAGTGAGGGATCTCAGGAGGTCAATAGCCTCCTCACTGAGAGCAGCAGGGCTGACTGGGGCAGAGCCTGAGGTGCCTTGGGCGAAGGAGATGCCCACCCTCCTGGGTGAGCGGGTACGGGAAACAGGCTGAGGGGCTGCTGGGAGGGAGGTGCTGTTAGGTGGGGTGGCGCCTGTACCTATTGATGCTGAGGGCACAGAGGTGCCCGCCACTGCGAGGGAGCTCCCAACAGAGGAGGAGTCACTGTCACTGGTGTCTCCTCCTGTCCCCATAGTGGAGCTCCCCTCGCCCTCTGTCCCACTGGTGCCTTCAGACTCCGTACATTCACCCTCCTGGGCAATGTGGGTTGCAGCTCCCTCCTGACCCGGTGCTAATGCTCCTCCGCCAGATGATGCTAATGCACACAACGACAGGGTGACAAAACGAAAAGGGGAGGAAAGACAAAAGAGACACATGGTCAATCCCTGCAACAACACCATAGTTGGCAGGCACAACACACAGGGAGCAACCCTATGCACTAGGCCATGCACTAACAGTTCAGGGGAAAATCACATGCCCAAGGGGGACTGTGCCTAGACCCATTTGATGCACAATTGGAACCCACAGGAGACTGACTAGGTGTAGAGGACCACTACCACTTTTGGGGTTGGAGTGCCACTGAGCCTGCCTAACAATGGATCTACCCTGGCATGTTTGCCCTGGTCTAGGGGAACCCACAGCCCCCTTCCCCAACCCAGCAACCTCATAAAGTGTGCAGAGTCAGCTGAATGAGACTGTACTCACCCTCTTGTGGCTGCTCTGATGCCCTCAAGCACCCATCCAACTCAGGATACGTCACCACCAAGATTCGGTACATCAGGGGGGTCACGGTGCGACAGACACCCCATCCATGTTGGGAGGTCATCCCCAGCTGGGCCTTCGCTGTCTTCTTGCTCCAGCGGCACAGGTCCTCCCATCTTTTGCGGCAGTGGGTGCTCCGTCTATGATAGACCCCCAGGGTCCACACTTCCTTGGCAATGGCATGCCAAATACCCTTCTTCTGGTGGGCACTGATCTAGAGGAAAAGTGAAGTAAGAATGGATTTTACTCCCCCATCCATGCCACTCCATACATTCATGTCCCATCCATCATGCTCACAGTGTACTTACCTGTTTGTCTGGAGGACCGTAGAGTAGTGTGGCCCCAGCCACTAGGTTGTCCAACTTCTCCACAGTGAAGGCAGGGGCCCTTTCCCCAGACACTGTAGCCATTGTCGCGTCCAGACTCAGGTCACAGCAGCACTTGCAGTGTAGGTCCTCTCCTGTTGAAGGTCAGGTATCAAGTGAGTGAACAGATAGAAAATGGCGGTCACGTCCGCGGCGGTGCGTGCCGTCACCACCGGCGTACATCGTCATTGGCTCCTGGAACCCATAGGGGCCAATGATAACCAATGCTGAATTGCGCCACGGTCTTCGTCCACCTACCGCGACACTGCACAATGCCAGCGCAGTTACCTCATTTCCCCTTGTCCCTCCTTACAGGTCAGGCAGCCGCCATTTCAGGGGGACACATGGCAGGGCACCTAACTGCGTCACATCACTTTTGTGCAGGAATACGAACAGACAGCGCAACACACTGATTACATCACAATTGATCTAAACACCCTTGTGAAACCTATGTGGTGTATGACCCTCTGCTCACCCTTCTCCTCCATAGGGCACGTCCACTGGGGCAGATGATGAGATGGCGTCATCCTCTGGTATACAGACCCCTGGTGGACCTGCCAATAATGGAAGACAAACACATCATTATCACCTACAGACTTGATCGTGTCACAATCCATGAACTGTGTGCCCAGTTTGAGCCAGACCTAATGTCAGCTATCCTCCATACCACAGGAATCCCCCCTCTAGTGCAGGTCCTGTCAGTACTACATTTCCTGGCCAGTGGTTCCTTTCAGACAACAGTGGCCATGGCATCAGGGATGTCACAGCCAATGTTCTCTAACGTGTTGTCCAGAGTGTTGTCTGCCCTGCTGAAACACATTCGCAGCTACATCGTTTTCCTCAGGTGGAAGATTTGCCCACAGTGAAAGGTGACTTCTATGCCCTGGGACATATCCCCAACATCATTGGTGCCATCAATGGTACACATGTGGCATTTGTCCCCCCCTCAGGAATGAACAGGTGTACAGAAACCGCAAAAACTACCATTCCATGAAAGTGTAGATGGTGTGTTTGGCAGACCAGTACATCTCCCATGTGAATGCCAAGTATCCTGGCTCTGTGTATGACGCTTACATTTTGAGGAATAGCAGCATCCCTTATGTGATGGGGCAACTCCAGAAGCACCGTGTGTGGCTAATAGTTGAGCCCAAGGTCCCAGCACAGTTTACATAGGTGTCTGGGTATAGGAAAGTCCCTAAGGGTTGGTGTGGGTCTAACAGTTGTCCCTTGATATATGCAGTTGACTCTGGTTACCCTAACCTACTGACCCCAGGGAGGAATCCCAGGACAAGGGCAGAGGAACGCTACAATGAGGCACATGGGCGAACTAGGAGGATAATAGAGCGGACTTTCGGCCTCCTGAAGGCCAGGTTCCGGTGCCTCCATCTGACAGGTGGCTCCCTATCCTACTCACCGAAGAAGGTATGCCAGATCATAGTGGCATGCTGCATGTTGCACAACCTTGGTTTGCGACGCCAGGTGCCTTTTCTGCAGGAGGATGGGCCTGATGTTGGTCTTGTGGCAGCCGTGGAGCCTGTGGACAGTGAAAAAGAGGAGGCAGAAGAAGAAGATATAGACAACCGAAACAACATCATCATGCAATACTTCCAGTGAGACACAGGTAAGAGACAGGCACTGCTCCCCTCATATAGTACTACTGTAGGACATTGCATGATTCTGCCTTTTTACCTCTGTGTATGGACCCTGACAGTTCACTTTGGCTTTCCATTTCACAGATCTGGGTACCACTTTCTGCCTTCTGCTATGTTTACTGCTGCCCAACAACTGTTGAACATCGGTATGTGAAAATGAACATTGACATTGCTATTTTTCTGAGCAGTTGCAATAACACATTTGTGAAAGTACAGACTGACTCCAGATTGATTTGTGATCCAAGGGTGTTTATTTCTGTGCCATTAAGTGGAGGGGGCTGTGCAATGGGCTGGGGTGATGGTGGAGGAATGTCCATGGTGGAGTCTAGTCTATTGGTATCACAGGTGCATTGCACAAGGAGGCATGGGAAGTGGAGTAATGGCAGTTCAAGGTTGTCAGGGTGACATAGTGGGACAGGAGGGTGACAATCAGGAGAGTCTTATTTCCTGGCAGGGGTTTTGGCAATGTTCTCTCTCTTGTTCCTGGATCTCAGGGACCGTTTGCGGGATGGTTCTCCTTCTGCAGCGGGGTGGGTGTTGTTCCTGTTGCGGTACCTCCTGTCCACTAGCGCCGGCGGAGGTGGAGTGCTGTTCATCATTCAGGCTAGTGTCAGGGGCCCGTTGGTGTGCCACTGTGTCCCTCATGGTGTTGGCCATGTCTGCCAGCACCAGGGTGGTGTTGATGGACATCAAGTCCATCCTGATCCCCAGGTACTGTTCCTCCTGCAGCCGCCTTGTCTCCTGAAACTGGGCCAGTACTGTGCCCATGGTCTCCTGGGAATGGTGGTATGCTCCCATGATGTTGGAGAGTGCCTCATGGAGAGTGGGTTCCCTGGGCCTGTCCTCCCCCTGTCACACAGCAGTCCTCCCAGCTTCCCTGTTATCCTGTGCCTCTGTCCCCTGAACCGTGTGCCCACTGCCACTGACCCCAGGTCCCTGATTGTCTTGGGTTGGTGGGTTTGCCTGGGGTCCCTGTAGTGGTGGACACACTGCTAATTGATGTGTTCTGGGGACAGAGGGATGGGCCCACTGGGTGGGTGCTGTGGTGATGTTTCCTGAGGGGGGAGGTTCAATGGTGGTTTGTGACAGTGGCAGGGGAACCGACTGTCCAGAGGTCCCTGATGGGCCGGGCTGGTCATCTTGATCCAGGCATGCAGAGATGCTGTTGTCACTATGGGCCTCTTCTGTGGGGGGACTGTATATATCTGGCACCTCCTGTCCGGTGACGTTGGGTATGGGTCCTGTTGGGGTGTAAATGCATAGTTATTGTATCTGTGTGTGCCATCTTGTGCAATGGGTGAGTTACCCTCTACTCCTGTGCTTGGCTTATTGTCTTTGCCCTTGTGTGATTAGTGATTCTGGGGCCTGGGTGAGTATCTGTACTGGACATGCTTTGGTGATGGGTGTCCATGCATTGGTGTAACATGCAGGCCTTCATTTTGGGATGTGTGGATTGTTATAGTGGGTTATCTGTGGGTGTTGGGGTGATGGGTGTGAGGGTTGGGCTAGGAGTTTGTGATAGCATACAGGTAGGGTAGGGGGATATAGTGGTAAAGAAATCACTTACCAGAGTCCAGTCCTCCTGCTAATCCTGCGAGGCCCTCTGGATGCATTATTGCCAAGACTTGCTCCTCCCATATTGGTAGTTGTGGGGGAGGAGGTGGGGGTCCACCGCCAGTCCTCTGTACTGCTACCTGGTGTCTGTATACCACGGAATGCACCTTACCCCATATGTCACTCCACCTCTTCCTGATGTCATTCCGTGTTCTTGGATGCTGTCCCACTGCGTTGACCCTGTTGACAATTCTCTGCCATAGCTCCATCTTCCTTGCAATGGATATCCACCATGACCCTGAGCTCCTCCTCAGAAAACCTGGGGTGTCTTTGAGGTGGCATTATGTGGTGTGGGTGATGTGTGAGGTGATGTTTGTTGTGCTGTGTGATGTGTTGTGTTGGCGTGTGTTCTTTGAGGTGCATGGATGTTGTATAAGTGATGGTGTTGTGTGCCTGTGGATGCTGGTGTTGTGTTTCCTATTCTCTCTCTCTCAGCTTCTTCCCAAACATTTGTTGTAAGGAGTTGTGGATAATGTGGGTGGGTGTTTTATAGTGGTGTGAGTGTGGTGTGTGTATCAGGTGTGTGTATTTTGAATTGTCCAATGTGGTTGTGTTTTTGTAAATGTGTGTGTATTTTGAGCGCAGCGGTGTGTACCGCCAATGGATTACCGCGGTTGAATTTATGGGTCGTGATAGTGTGTCCATAGTTTTGATGGCGTGACGGTGCAGGTTTTGGTATCGCCAGTTTATCACTGACCTTTGGTGTGGCGGACTTGTGTGGGTGTCTGCATTGTGGCGGATTACGAGATGTGGGTTGTAATACCTGTAGGGGATTTCTGCCACGGTATCTTGACGGCCATCAGCACGGCGGGAAGCGGGATTTACCACCAGGGTTGTAATGAGTTCCATCGAGTCGAATATTTACTCTACTCAAATGCATTTCTTAATTTACAAAACATCTAATATTTGTAGCTTCATTTAATAGGTGTACCTATTTTTATAATGTTTATCACATGCATTTGTTTGGCACACTGCTTTTGTGCATGTTCCATCATAATCTGGCAAAGCAAATTGTCTTTATTTTGTATATTAAACCGGAGGTGCACTCTACTGAATGTTTTCAGAATTTATTTGCAAGTGACATAATTCTTAGATTTAGTTGGTTCTTCAAATGTTGACGATTGAGCACATCAATTTGACTTTGTTGTGACCATGCTGACAATTCAAACAAGTTAGAGCTTTAATATTAGGTTTGCTAAAAATTGTTGTGGAACTTTGGCTGAATGTCTTGTACCACAAATGAAAACTCTTGAATTCAAGGGTAAAAATCCTTTTTTCCTTTATATGATTCAGTAGAATATTTTGTGATGAAGTTAAGTTTGTTCCATTGTAGTCCGTGCCTTCATTTTAAGATTTAAGGAGAGGTTTTTTGTTTAACCGTTAGAATTATGTCCATAACCTTCTGCATATGACTCAATTCAAGTTGCCTGCAAGCATTGATTGAGAAAAAAGTAAATGTTTCAAAGAAAGGGAGTTGTTAGCTCAAGTCTAACATTTTATTTTGGCCCGAATGCTTTGTATAAAATATTGCACATTTTCCCTCATT
Source organism: Pleurodeles waltl (assembly GCF_031143425.1). NCBI lineage: Eukaryota > Metazoa > Chordata > Amphibia > Caudata > Salamandridae > Pleurodeles > Pleurodeles waltl. The sequence continues at coordinate 1,563,406,826 of NC_090444.1, read as the reverse complement.
CTACAATTCTTTTTAAATTTCCATGTAATTAATCTTCTTGTAATTATTGTATAATGTAAATATAATGCAAATATGATGCCTTTTTAGTTGATGAATGGTATTTTCCAATTCATGCCTCTCACCAGATCATAAAAATAAGTCATCAGTGTAAGAGATGAGAAGGACCAGAAGTTGTAACCATTTTTGTTACCTCAAAACATGTTTCTCTCCAAGTAGAAAAAGGAAAAATGTGCCCATGATAGAGCAGTATTATACCATTTTATTCCTGTCACTTCTAGGAATTCAAACACAGTTATTTTCTATCCTCTTCCAATTGTGCGAAAGCAAATATTATTTTTCTACTTTATAATAATTGTGAAAAAAAAGATGGGGTGGACACTCTTGAAGTATCACATTATTTTGGGTAAATGTAATTGTCGTTTGAATGACACTGTTTTCCAGTTTGTGTTTAGTTTAGTTTATTGGATTTATAAAGCACCTGGCTACCCGAAGGCCTCCCAGCACATGAAGCTGAAGCAGAACAGACTGCAGGGTAGAGAGTTAGACTCTGAACAACAAGGTTTTCAGCTTCCTATGGCAGGAGACTTCATGATTATTTTGACAAAGCCCCAGGGGAAGGGAATTCCTGAGAATGGCTGCTTTGTAGGTCATGGTTCTGCCACCCGACCTTGCTCTCTTAACCCGGGGGATCTTCAGGGAGGCCATCAAGGATCTGAGGGACCTATGAGGGATATAGTGGGACACAATAGGCTAAGGAAGACAGGGCTCCTGTTGTTCAAAGCTCTATGCATAATGCGGAAAGCTTTGACATTTCTGCATTGTTCAACTGAGAGGCAGTGGAGGGAGGCTATGGAAGATCTGAAGGATTGGTGTTTTGGAAAGTTCATAAGGAGGCTTGCAGCTGCTATCTATACCACCTGAAGTCTCTTTACCACATATTGGGGTGAACTAAAATAAGGAACATTACCATAGTCTATGTGAGAAATTATGAGGGATTGAACAATAAGCCTTCTTGCTGAGAAAGTGGTACCTTAAAGGTTTTCCTTAGGAGCCTTAGTAGGCTAAAACAGATGGCAGACAGATTTTTTAATTGAAAGTCCATGATGAGACGATGTCCAGCCAGACCCCTATGCTTTTTATATTTTCTTTAGGCAGAGGCAGGCTTTCCAGCCCTTCCTGGAATGGCAATGGAGACCTATGTAGAAAATGGACCCCCAATATCATCACCTCAGTTTTGTCTTTATTTAGTTTAAGTTTGCAGTCAATCATCTGGTTACTGCTTGGAGACCTGGGGTAAGTTGGGGTTGATCCCAATTAGAATTTGTGAAAAATGAGAAAACCAGCTGAGTGTCATCCACGTAAGAGACAAACAACAGACCGTAGGATTCTACAATCTAAGCTAAAGGCAGCATAAAGAGATTACACAGTGTGGAGCTCAGGGAAGAACCCTGAGGCACCCCAGAGCTGAGGGAGAAATTTTTGGAAAGCTAAGAACGATTGAGTACTTGGAAGGTCCGATCCTCCTGAAAAGCAGAAGGTCATTTCAGGGTGCGGCCATTGATACCTGCCTCAGATATTCTTTGTACCAGAAGGGTGTGATCTACAGTATCAAATGCTGCACTGAGGTCTTACAAAATGATGGCCACAGAGGCCCCTTGGTCAAGATGATGTCTTACATCTTTCACAACTGCAAGCAAAGCAGCCTCGGTGCTATGTTGGGGTCTGAAGTCCATTTGCATGTCGTAAAGAATATCATGTTCATCGAGAAAGCCTGAAAGGTGTTTGTTGACATGTTTTTCAAATCAGTTTGGACATGACAGGAAGCAAGGAAATGGGTCTGTAGTTTTTAAAAAGTGTGACATCAAGATTACGCTTTTTTAGCAGCGGCTTGACTATAGCATGCTTTTAATGGGAAGGAATCTGACCTGTTGTAAGGGGGCGTTAAGGAGATTGGTCAAGACAGGGACATTGATGGCTAACCCCAGGGCCAGGAAGTAGGGAGAGGCAGAGTCCAGCGGGGATCCGGATTCTATGGCTGATTACTAAATCTTCAGTGAGGAGAGGAAAAGACAATAGAGAGGTCATAAAGTTTTGAGGGAAACCCTGACCGATAAGATCGATTTCCTGAGCAGGCTTGTCAGGGAAGGCTGAATAAATGTCTTGCATTTCCTTTTGAAAGAAACAAGAAAGTCGGTTTCTATGTTCCATGGAGGCCTCAACAAGGTCAGTATGTATTGGTGGCTGTAAAATCTCTTTAAATATTTAAAAAAATTATTTAGGAGAGTTGTCAGACTGTTCTATTTTAGATGCATAGTATGAGGACTGGGTAGACCTTATTTCTGCATGAAAGTTTCTAATCGCTTTCCTATATTTGGACTTAGAGGAGTTATCATAGGTTTTCCTCCACCTTCTTTCCAGGCATTTGCACTAGTGGTGGTCTCTACCCAGAGTACAATGTCTATAAAGTTCGAAATCCACTCACTAAAATTATCAGACAGGCGAGTGGTATGATCTGAGAGATTGGGGTCTGGAATTTTCGAGAATGGAGGTCCATTCACCATGATTCAGCTTGGGCCAGCGAAGGCACAGCTGTATATTTGAAGGCCGATGAATGGGAGAGGAGGGGGTGGGGGGTCAAGCGATATTAAGAAATGGCCAGACCATAACAGCGGGAGCGGAATCTGGGCTGACAGATCTGTGACATTACTAAATATGAGATCAATGATATGCCCCTTGATATGCACAGGACAGCTGACCAGCTGAATGAGTTCTAGCGCTGCAAGTCCTTGAGAAGAGTAAAATTGGGTTTACTGCATGCTAGGTCAGAGACCAGCTTTGGAAGCACTTGGATGAACTGGTCATGAGGACCAGGGGGGCAGTAGATCAAAACTCCAGAAAACGTAAAGGTAGGATTCAATGCGAGGGAGAAATTAATACTTTCAGAGAAAAACATACTTTCACAGCCAGGAATAGTCAAAGGCCAGAAAGTGCATATAAAGGTATCCTTGTAAATGATGGCGATCCCACCACCCCTGATGTGTGGTCTAACTAGCCTGCTTATCAGGGAGCGAGGAGGGAGGGCCAGAGCAATATCCGGGGAGGATTCCTCATGGAGCCATGTTTCTGTTAGAATCAAAGCCTCTGGGACAAGGTCACTCAATAAAAACTGAACATCTAGTTTGTGTGCAGGTAGGGCCTGACAGTTGACTTACAGGAACTTCATAGCTGATGCACTGGGCTCCCCTTGGGGCCACCTGGCTACAGGCCATGGAGACCATTGGCAGCTGTTACAGGACCACACCATGGGAACAAGGGTCAAAAGTATGGTGACAGGATTTGGGAGTGAGGATTCTAAGAGCACATAGTTGACTAGCTGTGAATGTTGTCTTTCCTCGGCTTAGAGGAGCAGCATCCCTGGCCCCCGGACCCTTGCCTTAGGCGTGCACATCCGCTGCATCACAACCCTTACATGGGGTCGAGGAGGTGGCACACAGCGCAACTGGACCAGAGCCCAAAATGGCAGCTCCACAAGGCATAGGGGCCAAGAGGAAAAAATGACGCCCATGTGTTCTTGAAACTCATGTTTTTGTAATAATTTGGACACTAGTTTCCTGACTGTCTCTATGGCGCATCGTATCTTAGCTATGGCACACACATGGTGGCATTAGGGGGCACTAAGGGGCGCAGGTAAAGTGGCACTGCACTAGGTGCAGAGCTGCTTTTTTTTTAATCTGGCCCTAAATCGCTTTCCATGTGCTTGCTTTATATGTTTAAGGTGTTCCCAGTCAGTGAAAAATGTGTTGTCTATGACAATTTTAATTGTTTTAAAAATAGTTCTTCATACTTTTGCTTAATTTACGTTTTATTTAATAACCATTAAAGATAGTAGTTTCCATGGTATACAGAGAAACATGTTTTATCAATAACAAATACATATTTTCTAAATATGACATAATTTTCTCATATTTAAGGGACCAAAAAAAACTTTTGTCAGCACGTGCATGTTTATGCAAGAAGATTTGCTTGCAAAGTTGGTGGAATTCAGGTAACTCCATGTTATGGGTGTAACATTGAGTTCATATCAAATTCTGACATCCCGCACATTGTGTAATTATATTCCTGTTGCTGCATGCAAGGCTCCATAAATGAGCACCACCCATTAGCACAATTTCTGGTTGCCACAGGGCCTTCCGGCACCATATTGTGATGCAAACAAAAAATATATTAGCGGAGCACTAACAGTTTTTTCTAGGGTATTGGTAGTCAAAAATCAAAAATAACTATATAGTTAATAATAACCTATAATAAATTGTACACAAATTATATATTCATATGTTGTTAACCACCTCAAAAAATGAAAGTTCTCCTAATTTTATATAATGAAAAAACTTTTTTAATTCAAAATTATTAACATTCATAAATAACATACAATACTAAACCACAAATGAAAAACCAGTAATCCAAAACATAATGTGAATTACTACAATAAAAATCCATGGTCAAATATTTAACACAGAGGTAAACTTAGATCAGTAAGACCGGATGGTATTTGTTGAATCCACATATAACATCAGCCGACACGTGTTTCGTCCACACATTGGACTTCTTGAAGGCTGATAAATCACAATTCAAAAAATTATATTAATAATTAAAAAAATACAACATCCATAATTTAATAATAACCCCTGAAACTAAATAGAACAACCAAAATCAATCAATTTTCACCAGAAATGTGTCACCTTGTGTTCCTTTAAGGAAAATGGGCTGCAGACGGAAAAAAACAACTGCTTTATTGAAAAGCAGTCACGGACATGGTGGTCTGCTGTCTCCAGCAGGCCACCATCCCCGTGAGTGCCCAGACTCGCAATGGGGTCGCAAACTGCGACCCACCTCATTAATATTAATGAGGTGGGTCTTTGCGACCCCATTGCGAGTCGCAGAAGGTGTCTGAGACACCTTTCTGCATTGCGAATTGCGAGTTGCAATTTGCGAGTCGCTCAGACTCGCAAATTGCAAATCGCAGTTTGCTGTGTTCCTACAGCTGGCCCTTAGAGATTTGGATATCATTTGGAGATTGAAGTGATAAATGGAAAGATCAAGGTATTTTTCCCCTGAATCAATTTTGGGGTGATGTGAAGGTTTCACTATTATTGGTGATCTATTATCACGATTACATTTAACATTATCCCTATCAGCTTTACTCACTCAATTTACTCCTGTATTAATCTTGAATACTGATATGGGATGCAGGTTTCTCTGTGGCACATCTTTCTGTTTTATTTGTGACACATTTTTGGTGAAAATTGATTGATTTTGGTTGTTCTTTTTAGTTTCAGGGGTTATTAATAAATTATGGATGTTGTAATTTTTTTATTATTAATATAACTTTTTGAATTGTGATTTATCAGCCTTAAAGAAGTCCAATGTGTGGACGAAACATGTGTCAGCTGATCTTATATGTGGATTCAACAAATACCATCCGGTCTTACTTATCTAAGTTTACCGCTGTGTAAAATATTTGACCATGGATTTTTATTGTATTAATTCACATTATGATTAGTATTACTGGATTTTCATTTGTGGTTTAGTATTCTATGTTATTTATGAATGTTAATAATTTTGAATTAAAAAAGTTTTTTCATTATATAAAATTAGGAGAACTTGCATTTTTTGAAGTGGTTAACAACATATGAATATATAATTTGTGTACAATTTATTATAGGTTATTAACTATATAGTTATTTTAGATTTTTGACTACCAATACCCTAGAAAAAACTGTTAGTGCTCCGCTAACATATTTTTTGTTTGGCTCTATTGTTACGGTCTTTTCTTCTAGAAGAAACGGATATAGCACATCTGGGCAACGGTGTGCATTAGTGTATGAGCACTACCTAAAGGACATATATACTTGGGAAAATTAGGGAATGTGCGTTGATTTTGTTGTTTAGTGTTGCCAAGTATTTGTTTTTCCATATTGTGATGTCACCAGTTGCAAGTGGTTGGATCTCTGCTTCTCAGGGAGATTTTCAACCTGAGAAGCAAGTAATTCAACTCGAAAAAACCTTTTTGAGTGAAAGTTCTACTCAAACGAATGCATCAGGTTGTTTTTTTAATGCAAAAATATTTTTTTGTTGTACTTTTTTCCACCAGGAAGGAAGTGCACCAGAGACTCCAACTTCTTCTTCCTGTCCAGAAGGCTCCTGGTTACTTTTCATGTGGAGTTTAAGTTGAAAGGATCACTCTCTTTGTTTGCAATTTCTACTGCATAAATTACATTTCAATTTGTTTCTGCAAAAGTGTACTTTGGTGGGGTAATATCATGCCTTGGGAGGATGTGTGTAGTTGTAAAAATTTTCATAGCTGACTTAATTTTTGTTTTTTGGCCTTGCTAAATTACTAGTAGTATTTTCTTTATTATTTACCATGCCTCCTTCATCTGTGTGTGTTTGCAATAGGTCTCCATTTGGCCTTTGGTCTCTGTGCCTAATGGCCATTTTGTGTAATCAGTGTCCATAGACCTGTATATGTTCTTGTTGCCCATGCCTCCTTGCTTGTTCTTGTTTCACCATGTCGCCGGGCCATTTTGTGCTGCCAGTCGATGTGCTTTTGCCATTGGCCTGCATATGTTTTCTTGTCCATGCCTCCTTGCTTGTTGTACATTTTTTGACCATGGGGTCTGTGGCCATTTTGTAAAGACAGTTAGGCCCATATTTATACTTTTTTGGTGCTGCATTTGCGTCACTTTTTGACTCAAAAGTGGTGCAGACTTACAAAATACAATTTTATTTTGGAAGTTTGCACTGCTTCTGCGTCAAAAAATGACGCAAATTCGGTGCTAAAAAAGTATAAATATGGGCCTTAGTGTGGTTTAGCCATAGGTATGCATTTGTTTATTTTGTCCATGCCTCGTTGTTGGTTGATGTTGTTTGACCTAGTGGCAAGCGGCCATTTTGTACAGCCAGTAAGTGTGTTTTTGCCAAAGACCTGCGTCCTTTCTTTATTGTCTATGCCTCCTTGCTTGTTGTTGTTGTTTGAGCATGTTGCTGGTGGCCATTTTGTATATTCAGCTAGTATGTTTTTGATATAGGTCTGCATGAGTTCTTTGTTGTCCATGCTTCCTTCCTTGTTTTTGTTGTTTAACCATGTGGCCGGCGGACATTTTGTGCAACTAACCAGTCAGTGTGTTTTTGCCATAGGCCTGAATGAGTTCTTTGATGTCCATGCTTCTTTGCCTGTTGTTGTTAGACTATGTGGCCTACAAACATTTTCTGCAGCCATTCACTGTCTCAAATTCTTTTTTCCATTTTTTAAAGCCATTTTCTAGGGACATTGAAAGAAGAGGGTTATGATTTTTTGCTCTGTGCTTTTGTTTTTTTACTTTCTTACCGGTTACCAGTTTTATGTGGTTACAGATCATGTAGTATGCGCATGAACAGTGTTTAGAAATATTATTATATGCATTTTCTTCCATTTTCTCCTGCATCTCTTTGCCTCTCAATTGATTCCTCATAGACCCTAGTGATCTACCAGCAAATATATTTTTTTTTAGGCACACATCAGCAATCATGTTTGAAGGAGTAATCCATTTTCCCCTGCATCCCATGCTTGCTATAGGCACACACCATCATTCATTGTTCAAGAAATATTCCATTGTACCCTGCATCGCTTGCCCACCATAGGTGTCTCCCTTTAGATGCATATAAGTGAAACTATTATGTGGATTTTGTTTATCCTGATTAAAATACTAAGTTATGGTGTGGATTGGCATTGGCACACTATTGTGGTTAATTGTTCGGGATAATCTTGCTAAATTATATTGGGGGTCATTTTGACCTCTGCGGTCTTTTTAAAAGACCGCCGAGGGACCGCCGCGCTGAAGTCCGCAAGCGGTGGCGGTTTTCCGCTCGGCGTATTATGATTGTTGGCAGCTCTCTGTCCTTTTTCGGATGGAGAGCCGCCAACAGCCATACTGGGGGGCGGTGGGGAAGTGGAGGTTGCTCCACCTCCACCGCCACATCAACAGAACACCGCCCACAGAATCACGTCCTGTGATTCGGCGTGGCGGTGTTCTGTTGACGGTGTGGTGTCGGCAGAGCAGCCCCCATGGATCCCGTCCCCACCCGGAGGATCGACGGACCAGGTAAGTCGATCATCCGTTAGGGGAGGGGGGTGGGGGGGTGTTGTGTGTTGTGTGTTGTGTGCGTACATGGGGGTGTGCATGTGTGTATGTAGAGGGGGTGTGTGAGGGCGTGTATGCTTGCGGGGGTGTTGTATGTTTGGGAATGAGTGAGTGTATGTCTGTGGGTATGTCTGTATGGATGTGTGTGTGTAAGTTTGAATGTGGGTGTGCGTGTCTGACTGTGTGTGTGGATGTTGGCATGTATGTCGGTGTGTGTGCGTGTATGTGTGTTGGTGGTGCCTGCGTGCGTGTCATGTGTGATTGAGTGATGTCTGATTTTGTGGGTCGGGTGGGGAGGGTGGTCCTGCCACCTTTGGGGGGTGGCAGGGGTGGTGGGGGTGTAGGGGATGGAGTCGGGGTGGGGGGTAGGGTAGACCCCTATCAGTGCCAGGGAAGGAATTCCCTGACACTGATAGTGCTTACCGCCATGGATTTCATGGCGGTTCCAAACCGCATGAAATCCATGGCGTCAGCCGGGTCCAAATACCGCCAGCGGTATAGTGACGACCGTCGGGCTGGAGACCCAGGTCTCCAGCCCAGCGGTCGTCTCCGCCCTGGTGGGCGGAACGGAGAAGCGGCGGATGACTATGGCGGTAACCGCCGTGCTCATAATTGCAAAAAAAAGACCGCCAGCCTATTGGCGGTCTTACCGCCGCTTCTCCGCCATCCGCCAGGGTCATAATGACCTCCATTGTCTCTATTATGAAGAATTCAAATTGCAAAAATGCCACACTTCCTCAAATGTTTTTTTTGTTTGGTTGCTTTTAGGTGCACAAGAAACAACAACCAGACAGAAGGCAGGCATAAAGTGACAGCACACCATACCACTTTAGTCTTTCTCTGCCTGTCTCCCTTTGTGGAACTTACATTGTCAACTGACAGAGCTTGAAGATGGCCCAAAGATAGGTGTTCTTGCCAAGAAAGTGGCCAGTGAAGCGAAGAAGAAGCAAATTGTAACTACTGGTGTGCCGACCTCCATCTTTTTCAGAAACCAGGGTGTGCCTGCTGCAGTGTCCTCTGGGCAGCAAGCAGGGAGCAGCACTCTTGTATCAACAATGGCACCATCCCAACCTAAGTCCATGTCTCCCAGCCAGGACGTCACTACAATCATGGTGATGAGCAGTGAGTCTGCATTGTATGTGTCTCAGTCACAAACTAGAACTCAGTAGTTGCAGGAAACTGAGCAAAGTGGATTACAGGAGCTGCAGCCAGCAGTAGTTCTTCATGAGGTAGAAACAGAACAGGAGGTTGAGCTTCTTGCTGAGCAAGATGTACACCTTCTTGAATCACTGGCTTCCTCGTTTCTCTCAAGAAAAATAAATGGTACTCCACCATCTTCTCCAGGGCCCTATTCTGATGACCTAGACATGGATTGGACCCCAGCTGAGTCCACGACCGACCACAAGAGACAAAGGAAAATAAAAGTTCCTGAAAGCCTTAGAATTACTGAAAGGGATGAGGATGAGCCAGTGGTTGTCAGTATAGAAGCTCAGAGGAAACAGAGATTACCCCTCATTTAACTCACTCAGAAGGATGTAGCACTGGTTCCACCACACCAACTGCCAGCTTCCATATTTATAAGGCCCCCTCGCTGAAACCTGCCTCCACCACTAACACAGTAAATGTACACACTGCGGACCAGCAATCGACACACCTACCTACCTCCAGTTCTTCAAGCGTTTGAAGTAGCACAATAAAAAATGTTTTCCTCCCCAGTTTGTGACTTCATTATGATTATCAAGCAGGAGGATAACATTGGAATGTGCTCCATTTGCCATGCTAGTGCTTGTCAAGATAAGCCTGGTGCACACTATGGTACTGGAGGACAAATCACCCATATGAAAAAACAGCATGCAATCCGGTAAGAGGAGAATCTTAAGAAAACAGCTGCTGTTGTTGATGGTGATGAGAGTGGGGAATCAGCTCCAATAACCATGGGATGTAATGAGAAAGTAAAGTGTGACAGCTTCACACAAAGCAGTCCTGTCCCCAGCAGTGCACAAGCATCACCTGCATCAGTAACCTTCAAATGGCACAAGATTCAGATGGAGGCACAACTTCATACAGTGATTCCCCCAATACGAACATTGAGTCTAACACCTCCTGGTTCTCACCAGAAGTCACTAGCATCAGTGGCACCACAAATGAAAACAATCCAAGCTACTATAATGGGCATGTTTAGGCAGGAGGAGCTCTATGAACGCAACCATCCAATGGTATATTTGTACAACGGGAACCTGGCTAAAATGTTCCCAGTGGACCTACTTCCTTTTTTAGTGGAAGGAGTGGGGATTTTAGACTATAAGGCTGCCATCTGCTCAAAATGGAAGGCTCCTAGCTGGAACTACTTTGCCAGAGTTGCTGTTCCAGCACTCCATCACAATGTGCTGTAGTTGGTTGGCAAACTTTGCAGAAGAGTGCTGTTCACACTATCCACCTGATGACAGACATGTTGACCAGTTGTCAAGCAACTGATTACATGTGTTACACTGTGTTCTGGATCCTCTTTTGTGGGTTAGTCAACAGCTATCTGCAGGTCCCAGCACTGAAGAAACTTTTATTGACATTCAGCGGCATGCAACAGTACCAATATTCATCACTGAGAAATCCCATACAGCTGCAAACGTCTTTGGAGACTTTAACGGCAGGCTGTTTGAATGGGTATGACCCAGCGGTCTCTGAATTGGATTTGTTGTCACAGACAATGGCATACCATATTTTAAAGCCATCACAGATGGCGAATATTTCAGGGTCCTGTGTTTGGCACATTGCATCAACCTGATTGTGCAGGACTTTCTAAAACAAGAAGACCTAGTCAGCAACATGCTGGCCACCTGCAGAAGAATCTGTACTCATTTCAACTATTTTTTTAAAGCCCGTAAGCATTTGAGGATCATTCAGCATGCTAATAGAGTACCAGTTAAAACCCTCATACAGGAGGTGCCAACCCATTGAAACTTAACCTACGACATTTTGCTAGGTCTTTTAGAGCAGTACAGACTGATCACTGACTATGGCCCTCATTATGACATTGGCAGTAAGTTCCGCTTACCGCCATTCCGACTGATGTCAACATACAGCCGCCGCGTCGGTTTACCGCTACCCATATTATGACACACACATAGCAATCCGTCACTATACAGACACACACATAAGGCCGCCAGCCGAAAAGGTCAGTGATAAACTGCCGGTAGCAAAACCCACACCATTACGCCAACAGGACTAAGCCCACAGCATTGTGACCCACGAATCACCGCGGCGGACATTCAACCGTGGTAAACCAATGGCACTACATACCGAAGCGCTCAAAATACACACACACTAACAAAACAACACCACATAGGACCTTTTGAATAACACACACCTGACAGCCATACACGAACCACACCACACCACTACAAAACACCCACACACATTACCCACAATGCTTTACAACTTAAGAAAATTGATAACTGAGGGAGAGACACATCAAGAGCACCCACAGACCAGAGCCACAGAACACTATCACCCATACACCATCCACGCACCTCACAGCACACACCCCAACACATCACCCCGCACACCACTCACACTACACCCATGGCACCACAAAGACACCCCAGGTTCTCAGAGGAGGAGCTAAGGATCATGGTAGAGGAAATCATCCGGGTACAGCCACAGCTATTTGGATTACAGGTACAGCAGACATCCATTGCCAGGAAGATGGAGCTATGACGGAGGATCGTGGACAGGGTCAATGCCATGGGACAGCACCAAGAACAAGGGGTGACATCAGGAAGAGGTGGAATGACCTACGGGGCAAGGTACATTCCGTGGTAGCAAGACACCAGATAGCAGTACAGAGGACTGGAGGTGGACCCCCACCTCCTCCCCCACAACTAACAACATGAGAGGAACAAGTCTTGGCAATACTGCATCCTGTGGGCCTGGCAGGAGTAGCAGGAGGACTGGACTCTGATAAGTCAAATCTATATTATTATCACCCCACCTACCTGCATGCCATCACAAACCCCCGCCCCTACCCTCACCCCATCACTCTACCACCTCACATACACCCCACCATCACAACCCACCCCTCCCACTACCAAGCCCTGCATGCAACACCAGTGCATGGACACCCATCACAAACCTGCATGGACACCCATCACCAAAGCATGCACACTTGAGACAATCACCTATCCAACCAAATCACCACTCACACAAGCCTAAGCTGCCAGGGCAAACACAACCATACAGGGCAACACACCGATGCACAAGAAGTTGCACACAGAAACAATAACACTGCATTTACATCCCCACAAGTTCCCCACACAATGTCACCACAGAGGAGGTGCCAGCAACATCCAGCCCCCCCCCAGAAGAGGCCCACATTGATGACAGCAGCTCTGCATGCCTGGATCAGGATGACCAACCTGGCCCATCAAGGACCTCTGGACAGTTGGTTACCCAGGCACAGTCCCATACTAACACAGAGTGTCCCCCATCAGGAAACACCACCACAGCACCCACCCAGCGGGCCCATACCTCTGTCCCCAGGACACGTCAATCAGCAGTGTGTCCACCACTACAGGGACCCCAGGCAACCCCTCAAACACAGGACAATCAAGTTCCTGGGGTCAGTGTCAGTGGGCACATGGTTCGGGGGACAGAGGCACAGGACAACAGGGAAGCTGGGAAGACTGCTGTGCTACAGGGGGAGGACAGGCCCAGGGAAGCAACTCTCCATGAGGCACTCATCAACATCCTGGGAGCACTCCACAATTCCCAGGAGATGATGTGCCAGATGCTGACCAAGTTGCAGGAGACGCAGCGGCTGCAGGAGGGACAGTACCCCGGGATCAGGGAGGACCTGAGGGGCATCGACACCACCCTGGTCACCATTGCAGGGGTGCTGGAAGACATGGCCAACACCATAAGGGAGACAGTGGCACACCACCGGGCCCCTGACACTAGCCACATCAATGAACAGCCTTCCACCTCTGCTGACGCTAGTGGACAGGAGGCCCTGCCACAGGAACAACAGGCCATCAGCACCCCACCCTCTGCAGAAGGAGAAGCACCCCGCAAACGGTCCCTGCGATCCAGGCAGAAGCCAGAGACTAATGCCAACCCCCCCCAGGAAATAAGGCTCTCCTCAATGTAACCCTTGTGTCCCACTATGTCACCCTGTCCACCTTGAACTGACATTGCTTCACTTCCTATGCCCCCTTGGACAGTGCACCTGTGATACAAATAGACTGGAACTTTTCCCTGGACTCTCCTCCTCCACCACCCCAGCCTATAGCAATACCCCATCCACTTATTAGCACATAAATAAACACCCTTGTAAAAAATACAACTATTGAGTCTGTCAATTGATTCGTTTAACAATCTGTAAACATTGCAATTCAACTGTACAGTAATGTATACATAGGTATGACCTGTAGTTTGCTACAGCCAACACACCAGGAGCCAGAGTGGGACACATACATTTGTAGACCAAAGGGTACAGTAAGTGGCCATAGTAGTGGGAATATCAGCCTGCCAGTGACAATATTCAATACAAAACTGTCAATGGAAGGTGAAGTTTCAGTGTCTTACCTGTGTGTCACTGGAAGTAATGTTGTATGATTGATGTCCTATTGTCCACATCCTCATCTTCTGCCTCCTCTTCCTCACTGTCCACTGGCTCAACCGCTGCCACACGCCCCATCTCCAGCCTCACCCTCCTGTAGAAAAGGCACGTGGCGACGTAAGGCAAGGTTGTGCAACATGCAACATGCCACGATGATCTGGCACACCTTCTTGGTTGAGGTAGCACAGGGAACCACCTGTTAGATTGAGGCACCAAAATCTGGCCTGTTAGCCAAACACTAACTGTTAGGGCCAACCCCATACCCATACACCAACATATACTGGGTGGGAACCATGGGCTCACCTATTAGCCACACCCAGTGCCTCTGGAGTTGAGCAATCACATATGGGATCCTGCTATTCCTGCTATTCCTCAGGATAAAGGCATCATGCACAGAGCCAAGATACTTTGCATTGACATGGGAGATGTACTAGTTCGCCAGGCACACTATCTGTACATTCATGGAGTGAAAGCTCTTTTGATTTCTGAACACCTGTTCATTTCTCTGGTGGGGGGGACAAAGGCAATATGTGTGCCATCAATTGCCCCAATGATGTTGGGGATATGTATCATTGCATAGAAGTCAGCTTTCACTGTGGCCAAGTCCTCTGCCTGGGGGAAAACAATGTAGCTGCACATGTGTTTCTTCAGAGCCGACAACACTCTTGTGAGCACTATTGAGAACATTGGCTGTGACATTCCTGCTGCCAAGCCCACTGTCACTTGGAAAGAACGAATTGCCAAGAAATGGAGCACAGATAGCACTTTCACAAGAGGGGGGATCCCAGTGGGGTGACGGATATCAGAGATCAGGTGAGGCTCCAATTGCGCACACAGCTCTTGGATTGTGGCCCTGTCAAGTCTGTAGGTGAGGATAATGTGCCTGTCCTCCATTGTTGCCAAGTCCACCAGGGGCCTGTACACAGGGTGACGCCTCCATCTCCTATTCATATGCAGTGGTTGCAATCTAGGGGGCACAACGATGAGCATCTTGTCAGTATTCAACATTTCCAAAATGTACAGTATGGTCTTGGATAAGCCCAAATGGTGCCTATGTGTGCTGTGATGCAGTTAGGTGCAATGACCTGTTCCCCATGAAATGGCATCCGCCTGTCCTGTGTGGATGGACAGGTGGAAATGAGGTAATGCCGCTGACGTTGTGCGCCGTTGTGGGAGGTGGTCGAGTACCGCCGTGCAACTCCTCATTGGTTGTCATTAGGACCTATGGGTCACAGTGGCCAATGGTGATGTACACCAGCGGTGACGGTACGCACCGCCCCGGACGTGATTGCCATTTTCTATCTGTTCACTCACTTGCTACCTGACCTTCAACAGGAGAGGTCCTACAGTGCAAGTGCTGCTGTGACCTGTGTCTGGAACTGACCATGTCGGTGTCACCGGGGAAAGGGCCCCTGCCTTCACCACTGCGGAGTTGGAGAGACTGGTGGGTGGGGTCCTACCCCAGTACTTAATGTTGTACGGGCCTCCAGACCAACAGGTGAGTACACTGTGAGCACTATGCATGAGGCATGAATGCATGGAGTGCTGTATGTGAGAGCCTCGTGTAAGGGGGATGTTAAAGGGTCTTTGGCAGTGTGATGCATGTATGGTGGGCAATGTCTGTGCTTAAGGGGATGGGAGGGATATGGTGGGCCATGAGTGTAACAGGCCGGACGGTATGGCTGATACCTTTTTCTATGTTTGTTTGTCTGCAGATCATCGCCCATCAGAAAAAGGGTATATGGCATGCCATCGCCAAGGATGTGTGCACCCTTGGAGTCTACGGCAGGCAGAGCACCCACTGTCGCAAATGGTGGGAGGACCTGAGACACTGGGCAAGGAAGACGGCGGAGGCCCAGCTGGGGATGTCCTCCCAATGAGGAAGGGGTGCCCATCAAACCCTGACCCCCCCTTGATTTTCCACATACTGGTGGTGGCCTATCCGTAGCTGGATGGGCACTTGAGGGCATCACAGCAGCCACAAGGTGGTGAGTATAGTTTCACATTATACTACTTGTACATGGCGAAGTGGTCTTCGGGTGGGGGATGTGGGCCTGTAGGAGCCCCTACGCCAGGCCGGACATTGCAGGGTAGGGTCCATGTTGGGCAGGGACTGATGAACACCACCTCAAACCAAGCTAGTAGGCATCCACTACTGGGCAGGGCTCTCTGGGCCTCAGGTGTGCTGCAATGGATGTTAGGTATTCCTGTCCATGGCCTGGTGACTACTATTGTGACTGGTAGTGCATTGCCTAGTGCTTAGGGAGGTTCCCTTTGTGTGTGTGTGTAGTGTATGCCAACAGTGGTGTTGTTGCTGCCATTGACCAAGTGTATCTTCTGCCTCTCCCCCCCTTTTTGTTTTGTCACTCTGCCCTTCAGTGCATTAGCATAATCTGGCGGAGGAGCAGAGGCACGGAGATGGAGGGAGCTGCATCCCACAGGGCCCATGAGGCCAAATCCACAGACAGTGAGGGCACCAGTGGGACAGAGGGCGAGGGGAGTACCATGGCGGAGACAGGAGGGGACAGTTCTGACAGTGATACCTCCTCTGATTGAAGCTCCCTAGTGGTGGCAGACACCTCTGTGGCAACCCCAACTGCAGGTACAGCCACCACCCCTGTACCAGCACCGCCCTCCCAGCAGCCCCTCAGCGAATTTCCCATGCCGCTCATCCAGGAGGGTGGGCATCTCCTTTGCCCCAGGCACCTCAGGCCCTGTCCCAGTTCGTCCCGATGCCCTGAATGTGGAGGCTATTGACCTCCTGTGAGCCATCTCTGTTGGGAAGTCAACCATAGTGAATACCATCCAGGGGCTGGCAGGCCATTTACAACAAACAAATGCATTCCTGGAGGGCATTCACTCTGGCATGGCAGCCCAACAGAGATCAATCCAGGCTCTGGCCTCCTCCCTGATGGCAGCCATTGTTCCTGTCTCTAGCCTCCCCCTCCAACTTCCTTTGCCCAGTCCCATTCCCCTGAACCAAACTATCCCAAGCACAAACTCAGACCAGCATGCACCCAAGACAACAGGAGTGGCTCAGACAAACACAAGCACCACACATGATCCCACAGGCACTCATACAAACACCATCCAGATGCAGACACACCAAAATCCACTGCCTCCACTGTGTCCCCCTCCTCCTCCTCGTCCCAGTAGCATCTCAACTCACACCTGCATGCACTACATCCTCATCCATTGCCTCCATCACCATCACGCCTATCACTACACACCCCTCACTAGCAGTCACCACCCCCACATCCATGTACAGGTCCCCGGTGTCCTCTCCCACTGTCTGTGCCCCCTCCTCCCAACGCAAGCGCTCAGACACCCAACAGCCATCCACCTCACAACAGCATCCAGCCCATGCACTTGCACCCAAACACAGCAGACAGACTCCTCCAACAACCACTCCCTCTTCCTCCATTCCCAAACCTTCACCCTCCTCCTGCCTCAGTGTCCAAAAGAAGCTTTTCCTCTCTGCCGTTGAACTCTTCCCTACCCCTCCCTCCCATCCTTCACGTCTGGCCAGGGTGGTCAGAACCCAGGCTAGCACCTCAGTCACCCAGGCGCAGCCACAGTAGTTTTAGCAGCTACTGCAGGTGTGAGAGGCTCCAAGGACCCACCCATCAGCACTGGCAGTGTGCCTGCACCAGCCGCCAAGTGGAAGGGCAAGGATGCACCACCAGCTGGCAAGGGCAAGGAGTTACCACCAGCTGGCAAGGGCAAGGAGGCACCCCACGGGCTGGTAAGGGGAAGGGCAAGGAGGCACCACCAGATGGCGAGGGCAAGGGCAAGGAGGCACCACCAGCTGTCAAGGGGAAGGGCAAGGAGGCACCACCAGATGGCAAGGACAAGGAGGCACCACCAGCTTACAAGGGGAAGGGCAAAGGGCCTGCACCTGCAGGCAGGAAGGACAGGAGGCTGGGTGCTGGGACTGATTCTGAGCCTCCACCACCAACCATGGCAGTTCAACCATCCAAGGCTGCAGGGGAAGGGCTGGAGCCTCCCTCCACCCCTGGCAGCACCAACACCAGCACCACTTGGTTGGGAACCACTGGCCTATGTGATGTGGCCCTGTGTCACACGGACATTGTGGACTGGGCAATGTCCCTCTATTTGTATATATGGATATACTAATTTGATTTTTGAGGACTTATTCATAATTTCTTATCTTATTACTCTCACTTTAATCACTTCCTTTTGTCCTTGCATTATTCCTGAGGTGTACAGGGTGGATATGTAATGTAGTTGCATCTGGTTGTGTGTATGGTGTTGGGGGTGGGGGTGTTGCATGTTTCGTGTGTGTGTGTGTCACTCTCTTTTTCCTCCCTCCCCTTGTGTGCCAGGCAGCAGTACTCACCATGGTCGTCTTCGGTGGCATTGGTATTTATGGTGTAGGAGGAGGTAGACCAGCATGGGGAACACCTGCAGTTCGGGCTCCATGGCAGAGTGGTTCTTCCCTGAGTGTCCAGAGGTGAGTCGTTTCCCTTCTGTGTTCTGTTTCTGCCGTGCTTTTTGATGTTGTTGGTACTGCCCTGGAAAAGGTGCCGGAAAGGCCTGTTGTTATACAGTGGGCGGTACATTGTCTTCTTCCTGGCTGTTGGCGGTCACCGCCGCGGTGCTTGTTGCTATTGCCATGGCAGTCGGTGTGTTAAAGTGGCTGTCTGTGTTAGCAGTTCCTGCCGTGGTCATAATTCAATTTTTTTTACCGCGCCTTGTTGCCGGTGTTACCGCCACTTTATCACTGACCACCAGGGTTGTAATGAGGGCCTATGTCTTTTAAAGAGAAGGGGATGCAACTGGGAAAAACATGACCACAGAGATGGGCAAATGAGGCCTAGTTAAATGCCTAATGATTCGACTTCCTTTTGAGGTTTTCAAATGGGAAGTCATCAAGGAGGACAGTATGATGAATCAAGCTATCCCATTGTTGCATCTGCTACAGGACCAGTTAAAAAAGTTTTTGCAAAGGTTACCCAGTTTGAACAAAGAAGGGTATGAATTGGTTGAGAGTTTAATCCTTCGCTTGGCTATTAATCCAAGACTGCAAATAGAGTTTGTGTCCTTCAAAGAGTACATGTGTCCCACAATACTTGGTAATGATACAAACAATACTGGCCACTCTCATTCCTTTTTAAGATGGGTATGTTTCACTATACAATACATGGATTCTTGAGCAAGCTTGAGACCTGGAAGAAGAATGGTTGGAAGTCAGAGGTGTGGGCAGAAGTTCTGGCATGCAGCCTACAACTTCCATTGAGGCTGCGCGGTCTCACATCAGCCAACACCAACGTCACCAGCAACATCAATACCTGCAACAACACCAGCAACAGAAGAATCGGACCCAACCTCTGTAATGGCTTAGTTTCAAGTGGTATGGCTTAAGTCAAGTGCAGAGGTGAAGGCAACAGAGGTTGAGCAAGTGGCAGCCCCAATGACTATTCAGAGGATGGTCCAAGACTATCTGGATGACCCAAAAGAGGTGCACATGGAGTCAGACATATTGTGGCATATTTACTTATACATCTAGTGCACCCCCATAGACGGACTGATATATTTACTCAAACATGTAGGCAATTACTGACACAACCTAGATACCTATCCAGAAAGGTATTGTTTTAAACATGTTTTGGGCCTACTATTACAGTTCCTGAGTGGTAGATATGTATGAAAGGGTAGAGTCAGTCACCCACTGGTTGGGTACTGATACAGTCACTCCAGTATGTGGAGAAGTACTCACTTAACCTAGTCAGACATCTAGAGAGCTACTACTATAAACATGCCTCAGGCCTACAACTACAGACCTTAGTGTATTGTTTCACTGTGAGCTTGAGTTGTCATTAGAAAACACCCACTTGACAACCTTTAAAATGCAATTTTACTACACAAAACACCCCCCCTCAACTATGCTAGGTAAGCAATAGAGCAGAGTCCTTTGTGCTTAAAAAATGAAACAAGTCCTTCTGAGTTTCATTGAGGTAGATAGGCAGTTGCACACCCCTGTGCTCAGTTTGTATGGAGTGTTCCACCCATACTGCAACTCCCATACCTATTTATCAAAGGATAGAGACACTCACACACCCAGTCAGACACACAAGGGCCATTTCTACATTCATGCAAACATCCAGAAAGCAGCTACTTAGGCTGCAGTATGAGACCTAGTTGGCACCTGATACAGTGACTCTAATATGTAGTTTAACACTCTCATAATCTAGTTGCTCATTCACACAAGTAGTCCTTTAAACATGGTTCTGGCCTACTACTGGTGAGCCAGAGTGCAGTTTCACTGTGAGCTTGATGTGGTATTAGTAAACCTTCTTGAGAAGCCTAAAACTCTCCTGTTAGTACACAAAACTCACCCCTCAGCTATGTTATAGATGGGTCACAGAACATAGCGTTTTGTGAGTAAAACGGGAAACATGTCCTTCTGATTTTAATTGACTTAAATGTGTACTTCAAGACCCTGATGCCCAGGTATATATGCACTGTGCTACAAATACTGTAAGTCACATACCTATTAACAGAATGATAAAGCCACTTACCCAGTGGCACATTGCAAGAGCCACTTATACAATCATGGATACAGTCAAACACCAGTTATGTATCCAGCAGTTTTGGAACACACTCATAAAGGAGCTCATACATTCACTCACATATCTAGGGAACTACTACACATTCTAGTCTCCCATCCAGAGAATTAGGCCTGAGCCATGTTTAAAGGACTCCTACTGATGAGCCTGATGCACACACTGACATACGCAGGCACAGACTAATATAGATATTCACACCCAAACACACACTCATGCATACACTGACATATCCCGACACACACTGATGCAATAACTCAGTCAGTTAGATAGACAACTGTTAGTGAGAAAGGTAGGTAGATAGTGTGTGCTTTGTATACATTAAGTACCATATATGTTTATAGATCTATACTGAGATATTTCTTCAACTATTTAGACACTTAAAATACACTTATGTACTAATTTAGTAACTTCCTGCATCTCATTTTATACTATATTCTGTAGAGGTAAATATTTTAATTATTTGTTTTCCAGACATCTACTTTCATAAAAAAAAATGCCTAACACAACACAAAGAAGAACAGGAAACAGAAACAGGAGTACTACCTAGTTAAAACTGACAGTTAAAAGGAAGATAAGTTGAAAAATGTGAAGAGAAAGAAAACAGTCACTGTTAGGAGTACTTGGGGGCATATTTATACTCCGTTTGCGCCGAATGTGCGCCAAAAATTTTGACGCACTTTCAGCGCAAACGTTGCCCCATATTTAAACCCTGACGCCCGAGCCGGCGCACAAGGAAAATGGCGCTATGTGCGCCAGTTTTTGGAAGCGGCACCCCGCCCTGCGTTAATGACATGCAGGGTAGGCGTTCCCGTCCAAAAACCGACGCACACAGCGTTGCGTCGTATTTATGCTTCAGGGCAAAAATCACTAACGCGCGGCAGGCGGCGCAAAAAAATGGCGCAAAGCACGAATATCGTGAAATTTTAATGCCTGGGTCAGGGCAGGCGTTAAAATGGGGCAAACACACCTGTACTTAATCAGAACACACAGAACAAACAACAGAGCAGCAGAGCAGCAGAGCAGCAACAGGGAGACATGGAGGTGCTTTTTCTTCAGCGTGCACGTAGACGCAGAGCCCTGCAGCAACAACAGCAGATACAACAACAACAGCAGGGACCCCAAAGACAGCGCAGAAGGCAGGAGAGGATATTCCGCCCAAGAACAACCCTGCATGGCCTCAGGGAACGGGACATCATCCAGAGGTACCGGTTGAACTGGCAGGCCATTCAGCAGCTGCTGAGAAATATTGAACAGCAATTGGCCCCCACTTTAGTGACTCCACGCACTATCCCAACAGAAACAAAGCTGCTTGCCGTACTTCACCTGCTGGCAAGTGGCTCCTTTCAGACAACTGGTGCCCTGGTTGGTGGAATATCACAACCCTCATTCTCTGCCTTTTTACCCAAAGTACTGGATGCCATCATTCGCCTGACACCCCGCCACATCTGCTTCCCTAACACAGTGCAGAAGCAGCAGGAAACTAAACAGGGGTTCTACGCCATCAGTGGCTTTCCGCACGTCCTTGGTGCAATCGACTGCACACACGTACGCCTTGTGCCACCTGCTGCGAGTGAACACCTCTACCGCAACAGGAAGCACACACATTCAATCAACGTGCAGGCCATAGTCGATCACCAAGGACTGATCAGCAACATTGTGGCTAAATATCCTGGGAGTGTACATGACGCATTCATCTTCCGTCACTCCACCATCAACCAACACTTCCAGGATGGACGGTATGGCAATGGACTACTTGTTGGTAAGGACAAAAAACAAACTCATATACACACTGCCCAGAAACCCTCTAGGATAAACAACACATACACCACAATAGCAACACCTAGACAGGAACACACTGAGGTACTCACATCACTAGCCATGTTTCACAAGTCACCATTGAACCTCTCACACATTGGAATTTACTCTACAGCTTAGTGTGAAGACATTAATGACTGTGGTTGCCTAAATGTCACCTTGCAAATTTGAAGGCTCACAATAACCTGTACACTAATACAATGCATAAGTGTAAAGGGATGGGATGGCCTGGGTATGTTCATATGAACGTTTCTAATACACTTTCATGTTTCAACTCTGCATGGAACTATCATCACACCCCCAGTGAGAACACACGGACACCTGTATCACAAGTGACAATGCAAGGGAGGGCACACTGTACTGGAGAAACCAATACATCCTGCTGACAAACAGTTAGCCAACAAACACTTGCTCAGCCAAGGAAAAAAAACAATGCCAAAGTTTTCACCAACAACCATAGGTTGTCACATTAGTACACAAAATAGTCACAGACAACACAACACAACTACTGCCATCAAAGATACGTACAACAGTGCCTCCTACATCTAATTGATACCATTCTGTGTTTCTCTTTCAGCTGATCAGGGGTATGTCATCCAGCCTTGGATAATGACACCATATGGGAACCCAAATACTGCTGCTGAGCGGGCATACAATGACGCCCACAAGAGGACACGCAGCATTGTGGAGCGGACCTTTGGGATCCTAAAGTCAAGGTTCCGCTGCCTTGACATCACTGGCGGTAGCCTACTCTATTCCCCAGAGATGGTCTGTAAGATCATACTCACTTGTGCCATATTACACAATATTTGTGTAAAAAGGAACATTCCCCTCCTTGAACCGGACCCAGACATGCCTGAGGATGACGAAGAGGAGGATGCTGGCCTGCAACAGGAGGGGGAACAACCTAACACAGCAGCAGGAGTGCGTAGGCGCCAACAGCTTGTCTATAAATTTTTTTCATAATTTATTATAATCACTTGTATTCCACACTTGTAAATAAACACAGATAAGAGACACCACATCATGCTTTGGCCTATTCATTTCTGACCACCTTTATTTTGAAATTGCTGAAGATGAATGTCGTCTCATTGAGCAAGAATGCTATAACATTCATCACACCAAAAAAAAACATCACAAATGTATGCACAGAGGGTAGGATGTGACATGATACATTACCATACACAGAGCACAACAGGAGTACAAATGTGGCAATTACACATGCCGGATCCAAACAACTGAAACAGTCTCTCATCCAGCCCAAAATTTGAGATCATTTGAAAGTCACATCATACGTGTTCAGAGACAGGGTGGGACCATCCATGTGTACGTGACCATGTCATCAATGGCTTCTCTCAAGTGTGTGATATGAGCAATACCCAATTGGTACAACATCAGCTGCCACTAACTCAGGAGGAGACCTTGAAGTCACAGTGACAACATACACCCAGACAGGTGATAGTGGATCCACATTCCCACACACATGTACACATATGTCATACAATCAACCTAATATTTGAAAGTAGACCATCACAGTTGTGTCCCAGTTTGAACCTAGCAGGAAGATTGTAACATTCCACTAAACCAGTTTATGCAGAAAGGGACCCAGACAACAACAAAATTATTCTCATTATCACACCGGGAACGCTGAGAGTCTTGCAAACATAGGCCCTCATTCTGACCTTGGCGGTCTTTTCGCAAGACCGCCGAGTTACCGCCGCGGTGAAGACCGCCGACCGCGGCGGTATGCCGCTGTGCGCATTCCGACCGCTGGGAGCGTTCCGCCGGAAAACCGCCAGCAGCCACACTGCGGTCGGCGGGAAAGTGGAGACTGGTCAACCTCCACCGCCACGCCAGCAGAACACCGCCCACAGAATTACGACCCACATTTCTGTGTGGCGGTCTTCTGTTGGCGGTCTTCTGTTGGCGGTCACCTCCCCATGGCTCCTGTCGCCTCCCGGAGGACCAACGCACAAGGTAAGTTGATCGTCCGTGAGGGGAGGGGGTGGGGGGGTGTTGTGTGATGTGTGCGTGCATGGGGGTGTGCGTGTGAGTGTGTAGAGGGGGTGTGTGAGTGCGTGCATGCGGGCGGGGGGTGCTGCTGTGCCTATGGGCAATGTGTGTAGTTCGGCGGGTGCGCATGTCGGCATGTATGTGTGCGGGTATGTGTCCCCGTTGTGTATGTGTGTGTGTAGGGGGTGTGTATATGTGCATGTTGGGGGTGTGTGCATGTCGGGGTGCGTGTATGTGCATGTCGGGGTGGGGGTGGGGAGGGGGTTCGTACCACCTCTGGGGGGTGGCAGGGGGGTGGAGGGTGTGGGGGGAGGACTCGGGGGGGCAGTGGGGGGTGGGGGAGACCCCTATCAGTGCCAGGGAAGGAATTCCCTGGCCCCGATAGTGCCTACCGCCATGGTTCGCATGGCGGTTCCCGACCGCCAGAAACCGCGGCGGTAAGCAGGGTCATGATACCGTTGGCGGTCTTGGGTCGACCGCCGGGCCGGAGTGCGCAGACTCCAGCCCGTCGGTCATGACCGCCGTGGCGGTCGGAGTGGGGAAGTGGCGGTCGATCGCGGCGGTGACTGCCGCGGTCAGAATGCCATTTTTTTGACCGCCGGTCTGTTCGCGGTCCGATCGCCGCCTCTCCGCCGACCGCCAAGGTCAGAATGAGGGCCATAGTCATTTGAAAATGGTATGCAAGTTTGCTCCAATTCATCATTACTGCAAACGTCAACTGGGCTAATGAGATGAATGAATGGTCAACAGTCATTCATACCATATGGCCTTACATTAGCCTGCTGCTGCAGGTTTGCCATGATATAATAAATATACTCCATGGATACAGTAGCTATTCTGGATGGTCAAATCCTAGGGTGCTGGGGGCCTAAGTCCACCTCTACCGCCCCCAAAACATACAAGAATCATGTACTTGTGAACTAAACACATGCATAAAGCACATGTGTGGCCTACATGTCATAAGTCCAACACAAATCTGAAACACAAAATCATAATGGGACATGGTTAGCCCCATAAAAACTGTAAGTGACTCTTCCACTCCCTGTTAGGACTACAGATCAAAGCATCACCATCCTAATTGTGGACACATTTTGGAGAAGGAATACATCATGGTATCCCATCCATCATTTCAAAATAACCATCAGCAATTAACCCAAATATGTTGGCAAATATGGTAAATACATTAGTTAACGTATCCAAAACATTACAGTGTGAATGCCTTCTATACATAAAACAACGGACATGTGTCATATCCAAACACAAATGTGTATCACATCGCACCGTTTGACCATGACAAATCACCTTTCCAAAGGTAAAAACATGAAGACATAAGGAACAATTTGCTCCATATTCTACGCATACAGCATGGGCGTCATAATTTGTTCACGTACATGAGTGCACACAATGCAGAGTCAAATACGAATGTATCCAAAAGTGTCTTAATATTTCGCCTTCAAAGTATAATTTACATCATCAATTTTTTGGACCCTGCATCATGTGCACTACTGTACGTGGAAAAAAAATGACGCCCATGATGTATGCGTGGTAAAATTGACGCTACATGGACAATATGTTGGTCATCTCATGTACAATAAAAAATATTAATATTCATATCATATTTTTTGACTCCGCATCATGTGCACTACTGTACGTGGTAAAAAAATTACGCCCATGATGTATGCGTGGTAAAATTGACGCTACATGGACAATATGTTGGTCATCTCATGTACAATAAAAAATATTAATATTCATATCATAATTTTTGACTCCGCATCATGTGCACTACTGTACGTGGAAAAAAAATGACGCCCATGATGTATGCGTGGTAAAATTGACGCTACATGGACAATATGTTGGTCATCTCATGTACAATAAAAAATATTCATATTCATATCATATTTTTTGACTCAGCATCATGTGCAATGTAATGCGTCAAAAAAAAATGACGCACAATTGTGTATGTGTGAAAATATGACGCATAACGGGAAAATAAAAACGGCGGCCATTTTATGCAGGAAGTGATGTAATAGGATATCCTGTTTACCAAATCTGTACTGGGAGTTAACTTTCACTTTCACTTTGCAGTCTCAGATTTGTCTAGACTGTGTGGTTGTGTGAAAGGTGTTGTCCTGTGTTTTACTGCTTTTGTGTCCTGTGTCCCTTGTATTTTGTCTTTTTGTCAATCTATTCTTGTTGTATAACATTGTCTCTGTCTGTTTAGTCTTGTTCTGTCTATTCCTGTGATAGTTTGTATTGTCTGTGGGAGTCTGTTGTGGGTAGCATAGTTTGGGGGGTTAGTTGGTCTATTTTTCTACTTTTTCTTTTTCTTTCACACCTCTACCTTTCCCCATTTCCCACTTTTACTTTCATATTTCATTTGTCCATTTTTAGAGCTCTAAATATGTCAGGTAGGCCTCGCCTGTCCAGGATGGGTGAAGATGAATTGGGGGGATTCATATGGCTAGTTAGCCATTTCCTCCCACTGATGCTGGGGGCCGTGTGATACAGGGGTATCACACGGAGGCTAGGAAAATCCGGTGGGAGAAGGTGCGCCATCACCTGGTCCGGGTCTACGGGAGCATGCGAAATGTCCATCAACTCAAGCACCGCTGGGCAGATCTGATCACCAGGGAACAGGACCTGCTGGACCACCTGGGACTCCGGATTGGTGGCCATGTTGGTGAGTACAAATCAATTACATGGGAAAAATAGAAATCTGTGTGGGAACATGTGATGATTGTTACCCAATCTGCTAAATAAGTAGCAGACTGTGTGTAATGCTAGGTAAACCTAGGCCCATGGTTATACACATATATCCCCATTTTTGCAAAACATTTTCACGCAAGAAGAGCAGAAAATTGCAACTTCTAACTGTATTTTGCTAAGTAGCCCCCTCTCTGCGTAACAAAATGATGCAAATGATGCGCTACAAAGGTATACATATGTGCCCTAATGTGTATTTGTTGCAGAATGTGTATGAAGACCAATGCTACCAGTCCGATGGCTCATTTTTGCAACACATACCAGATGCCTGTAGCTGTATGTAATGTAGTGTTGCATTTGTGTCAGAAAAGCAACACGTGAACGGCTCTATTTGTACTCTACTGGTCATAATGGCCAGTGAGTAAGTCATGTTGAAACAACATACCTACATATGTAGACGCCATAGCTAGACAGAAAATTAGATACCCATGATGATGCTATACATGTGTGTTGGATTCACGTCACATGAAGTTAGTTATGTTGTCCACACATATGTCACATGTGTGTGTGGTTGCTGTGTGTTGAACATGTCCACCTAGCCTGTTTGATTGTGAGGGGTCATGCAGTCCTCATGGAACCAGTTTTGGAATGTCTCTCTGGGATGCACATGCTGAGATGTATGGATAACATTATTGGTGGGGCATACTAATGGAGGATTAACTTGGCCAACACATGACTGTCCTGGCCACTGCATGTGTGTAGTAGGGTGTGTCACTGTAGCAGGAGACTCATCCAATGATAATGTTGAATACAAAGTCATCCATGCAGTATGAGCATGTCTGAAAGTCTATCATTACCATGTCATATTCACACAGTGTCATTGTAACTTAAATTATTTGTCAGTTCACCCAGTCTGAGTATATTCTTCCTTTCATGCTTTACAGGTGGACCAGCCCCGTACACCGTGGGAGAGGTGGCACATTTTGACGAACCCGATACCTACAGTGAGTGTCGCCTGAGTGCCATTTTCATTGTTTGGTTAAGAAGCATGATGGATTACTGTGTGTTCAAGAGAATTCATGATTTGATGCGCTCGCCGTTCATTGGCATTGTTGTTTTAGTGTGATATCAAATAGGACTTCTGTTTCTGTAAAGCAATACCTAGCCATCTCTCAGTTTGAGGGGCTGTAGGTCATTCCAGTTGTGCGGCAATGGGGAATGGTATGACTCATTTGGAATACACTGGTCAATGTTAGACTTGGTCAGGGACTTGCCATGAACTGAGTCTGCATATCAGACTGACAGTCTCCCAGATAGCTTAGGCACATGGCTTTGATGACAAGTGCTTCTTCCTAGTTGAGGATGGACTGTGTACACTGTAGGTCGGATCTTCCAGGGGCATGTACTTCCACAAGGTGAACTAGAAGTGTGTGTGACTTGAGTGCAATGGCCTAGGTGTTCTGTGGAATCATCAGAATGGGTGTTCGACCTCCTCTGTGTGTGTTGTAAAACATGCCTCACTGATAGTATGTCATGTTGGCCTAAGTCATATCATTTTGACATGTGTGGACCTGGGATGTGACAATGTTTGGCTGACTACAACGTGTTGCTAGCCCTTCATAGGTGTTGTGTGTGAAGGCACATACTTGTGGAACTTTCTAAACACTCCTGGGTGTGCATTGAACATGGGATTGTTGGTTGTTCTTCCCACACCACCCACAAAGACTGGGATGTTACTGTGAAACAGGGTACCTAGGACTGTAGCAACCAGTATGTTACACGTACTTGACACCTTTTGTGACTTGAGTGAGTACCTAGGGCCAGATGTAGCAAAATGTCTACACGTTGCAAATGGCATAAATTTCTGTTTGTGAGTTGCAAACGTCTGTTTCCGATTCCAAATTGTTATTGGTGGTCATGAACATATTAGCAAAATGCTTTTCAAATTGCAAAATATTAAGGGGTTTACCAGAACTACTTGCAACTCACAGTGGTAGGCAATCCCATTTGCAACCGAGTACGTGGTTGCAAAGTGAGTCGCTGTTATCATCCACTTGAAGTGGATGGTAACCCACTTGCTAACTGGAAGGGGTCCCCATTGTAACCCTTCACCTTTGTGAGTGGACCAAAATAATCCTGCACAAAACAGCCAGTGGTCTAAGGGACCACTAATTACCGTGAAATGATCCAAGATTGAATTTGTTGTGATGTCTAACTAATTGCAGCTCATTTTCCTTTCAGGTAAACGGCCTACACTTGGGGAAAAATAACCTGCTTTATTTAAAAGCAGTCACGTCCATGGAGGTCTGCTGTTCCCAGCAGGCCTCCATCCCCGTGAGTGCCCATAGTCGCTAAGGTGGCGCAACTTGGAACGCACATCATTGATGTTCATGAGGTGGGTCTTAGGGACCCCATAGCGACTCGCAGACGGTGTCAGAGACACCGTTCTGCATTGCAAATTGCTAGTTGCATTTTCCAAATTCCTACATCTGGCCCCTAGTGTGGACATATGATTCTGGGCCAGGGGTTCAATCTTAGCACACAACTAATTCCAAATGCCATTGAGTGAGGAGTGTGATTGTTATCACATAGAATGACATATGTAGTGAAGTCAGTATGCGGAAGAGGTGGTGCCATAATGTCAAATGCCTTAGGTATGATTTGGATGAGTAGTTTAGGGTGATGTCATACATCATGTAGAGAAATGGATATGCTAGGTGTGATATGCCCTTATGTATGCATGCTTCACATGTACTTCCTCTGAGCCTTTCCGTGAACTATGTTGTAACAATTGCTGCAACCAACACATTTCTGGTAATGGACAAATGACCCATTGTGGTATTCCACCCACTGGAAATCCAAAGCTAAATATTTGCCTTTTCTCTTCACAGCTGCAAACCTGAGTGCCGCTGATCGCAACCATTTTGAGCGCCGTGCGATGAGATACAGGCACATCCTGCAGGTGCAGTGTGGGTATCGGAGGATGGCCCGCAAGTACCATTCAGATCGGGCCTCCGGGGCGTGGTGGGCCACACCACAGGCTCCCCCAACGGTGCCACCAAGAACCACCGACACTACATCCACCTGGTCTGCCCAAGTGGACCCAGCAACGGACCAAGCATCTTCCTCCAGACCTGGACCCAGCCGTGTGGTGGGAGCAGGACTGTCCCGTGGCCACACAACTCCTGCCACAACATCCACCTCCACAGGCACGCAAACCAGCACTGACCCTCCTATCGACCCAGCGGCCTTCCAGGCATTGTTCCGAAAATTGGACAACTTGATTAGAAAGGTGGACAACCTGACGGAGGACATGAATGAGGTCAAAAAGAAGGTGCGCTCCATCAGACGCACACTACGGAGGGCAAATCTGTAGTACGTTTGCCCTCCTGAACTTTTACCCCTCCCCTCTCACCTCTTTCCTATTTTATACTGTTAGTTGGGTTTGGGGGGTTAGTTATAGGATAAGTGTAGGTAATTAGCTTAGTTAGTGTTAGGTAAGAGGGTGGTGGGTCCTTATTCTTTCTATCTTCTAATTTTGTGTGGGTGGGTGGGTGGGGGGCAATGTTGGGATTCCTGTTTAAATAAAAAATAAAAAATAAAAAAATAAAAATACCCCAAAAAATATATGTTTGTATAGGATAGTATAGTATGTGTGTAGGTTAGTAAGTGTTGTCCTGCATGTGTCTTGTCTCATAATGGTGGGTGGGGGGTTGATGTTTAGATCGTTTCGTTACATGTGTAGAGTAAGTTTAGCTTAGGTTAGTTAGGGACAGTTGTGGGTTAGTAGTAGTCAGGTTAGATTAGTGTAGGTTTACCTTTCCCTTAGTTGCCTCTTTTATTACTTCTTTGAAATAAAAATTTTGTTAACCCTTTACATGATGCGTTAGGTGCTACATTATCATGGCCTTGACATCAGTGTAGCAGAATGTTTTAGTATGACATTTGTGTCCTATGCTCGCTATCCCCAGGCTATTGAGGTTTAACATGCCAGCTACCCGTGTGCTAACTTGGTAAGTATCCACCATGTAGGAGACCCACCATTGGTAGTGTACATTGATCATCAAGGTTTTGGGTTGGCATGTATCCTACTTCACAAAGAGTGCTTCCAGACTTGTTATTGTAGGTAAATAGATAGGTCGGACAGCAGTGTGAAGTTCAGGGAGATCTTTGTAGATGAGGATTTGTTCACACTCTTGTCTTGTTGCTGTCATTGCTGACCTACATCATGTGTGTACTGATTCAGCATGAATTTCCTTAATGGAAGTATACGCCGTAAGGGTGATTGATGCAGTGTAATTTGTTTAAGATTCCTTACATTTTACAGCATTAATTCTAATTTTAGTATTGCATGGTGCCTACATTTCTCAGCCACCATTAGTTGTCTAGAATAGCTATAGATGGTGCATCATTCTGTCCAACACAGCATGATTGTGTGTGCTTAGTCCCTTCATCAGTTATTTTCCTCAGTATAGTAAGGCTATGATGCAATCCTGGCCGATGCACAGATGTTTCAGTATACATGAAATCAGGACAGTAGTATAGAGAATCTACATGGTTGCCACACAGCCACTTTGGAGTTATGTACTGCACATTTGAAGTGTGAAATAACACAGAGACACAATAGGTGTGCAAGTGATATTTATTTATAGGTGGTGTAGTGCAAAATGTCTATTCACAATGTTAGCTGAGTCCGTTCTGGTGCATTCTTACATGGTGATCCTACAGACGGGGTGTGGATGATGCTCCTGACATGGTGGGGTGATGTCACAGACAGTGCAGAGGAACAGGAATTGCCAAATAGTAGGAGAGAGACATTCACTGGCAATAGGGACAAGTCATACAGTGGATTGCCGAACAGTCATTGAGTGTAGTTGTAGTGAGACTTGCATGTGTCAAAACGTAGGACCTTGGTCAGAGTAGGCCATGGTGCAGGGACTAGGGCTTCCGGGTACTCTTGCGTGTGAATGTAATCTGTTCCATGTCTATTTCTTCTGATGTGTGTGTTGCCTGGTGTGTCCTTGTGGTTGTTGGTTGTGAAGGGGCAACACACACCTCAGTGTTAGAAGACATGGAGGCAGACATCCCGGGGGCTGCTTCCTGTCGAGTAATGAAGGGCAGTACTGCAGCAAGGAGGGCCTGCTGGTTTTTCAGAATGGCAGCCACATCACGATGGTAGGCAGCCAGGTCGGCCCTGAGGGGTTCTAAGTTGCATTCGTGCACACGTTGACTGGCTTGCAGTTGGAGTTGTTGTGTCAACTGGATGACAGCTGTGCAGATTTCCTTCTGTGTTTTTAAAAGTTCCTCCAAGAGCGATGTTCGTGCTTGCATTGCAGCTGCCTGATCTGCAGTTGACAACATGCACAAACGCACCCCCTCAAGGCTGGCTGCCATAGTTTGCATCCCCACCCGCACCTCCTTGGCCAGCTCCCGCTGGACCCCAACGACTGTTCTTTCAAAGCTGGTGCCAGTGTCGTCAGAGTCCTCAGCTGTGTTGGAGCTGGCAGGTCTTACAATTGGGGTGGCGGGTGGTTCTCCTGTGGTGGCTGCTTCTTCTGTGCTCCTCCTTGTGACTGAAGGTGGGGTTTGGAGGCTTTCAAGGACCATTTGAATGGTCTCTGGTGGGAGGTTGATGGTCTCGTCATCCATGTCATCAGGGAACTCATGGACGGGCAGATCGGCAGGAGATCCGTGTTCCTCTGCAATGAAACAGGGTACAATTAGTGTGTCTGTGTTGTGACAATTTTGCACTAAGATACAAGCCTTTGGATGCCTTAACTTTGTACTCTGTGTTTGTCTTGGTATCTGCTGTCCGTCATAGGGCATTGTTGTAGGCCTATGGCCCACCTGTGTGTCACATGTATGATATGGAGATATCAGACATGTCTGCCAGGTCGCCTCTAGGTGTTGCTTTGTAATAATTTAGGAATAGGCTTTTTTTTGTCCTACTCCTCCCTCTGTGTTTAACTATTGTTATGGAGGGACATTTTGTTGGGTGTGCTCTCATTATCCTACATGTGATTCTTGGCTTTCTAAGCAGCAGGATAGCTAATGGTGTGGGGGACTAAGTCTGACCCACTTGTAAATAACTCTGTCACCTAGATATTTCATTTTGCTCAGACTAACTAGCAGTGCCTCTGGTCTCCCACATCAAAGGAATGTTTAGACATCCGAGCGCATGACATCTTTGGAACTTCTCAGGGAAGTCGTGGTCACTCAGATCCTACACAATTATGTCTTTTCCGGTATGTTCCCATACACAAAGGACAAAGACAGTATTTGTTTAATATGAAGTTTCATTGTACAACTGACTTGTAGAAATGTAGGTGTGAGCCCCAATAACCCAAACAATACACACTGTTAGAATTGAAATAGTCCGCAGGAGAGTAATACATTAGTACACAGCTATCATGGTGCCTAACAGTTTCTACTCTCCCTCTGCTTGTTCTATGTATAGCACAGCATGTTAAGTTTTGAGCTTGCCTGTCTGAATCACAGGGGAGACATCATCCCTCATATCAGAGGAATGGGCTGTGATCTGGTTGTGCATCAGCAGCAAGGCAGGCAGCATCTAGTTGTGATTTTCTGTTTGGAAACTCCCTCTTGCGTGTCTTGGGACAAGGAAGTGATTTTAAAAGTCATATGTCATGGTGATGACAAAGTTTCCCTACGCAGGAATGCCAAACCTTAACCCCTACCACATCTATCAGCAACATACCAGACTGTATCCTTGACTGGGGCACAGAGTGAATATGTTCTGGCAAACTCCAGTGCAGAAGTAGGCAAAACAGTGTGATTTGACTAATTGACCACACCTTAAGACTGGCTATTTGCTACATTAACTGATAGGAAGGGCAATGAGAATCATTTAGTGCAAAGTGCTCTGAGGCTCTTAGATGTGAGCAAATGAGTATAAGTACATTCAGGGTAAGATGCACAAAGGCCTAAAGCCTGAAGCTAATGCGCAATGTATACGTTTCACTTGCCACAATACACTTTGACTGACTGTGGGTGTTGTGACTGCCCTGCCAGCACACTTGCCTCTCAGGCCCTGCCCCATACACTTTTTATTCACATTGCATGAACTGTACATGTTACGTGGCATTACCTATGCATGTCAATGTTAGGATGTGGTATGGATGTAAACATTGCTGATGTTTGAAGATGATGTTGGGTCATGTGTGTCTTACTGGATTGGCCTGTTTATCGTATGAATGTCCTATTTGTTTGTCAGACTGTGCAGGTGTGTTTCAGTGACCAGTTGCCTGTGTCCCCTCCTCAATGTTGTTGTCTGAGCAGTATGACATTAGTGATGTAGCCTTGTTAGCCAGGCACGTGAGGGACCCTGACGTATGCAGCATGTGTGTGTCGTTAGTGCTGTGTGGCTCCTATTGCTGGTTACTTAGGCTTATGTATGTGTCAGGTATGGACATTCGGCATTTGAGTGTACTGGTACCTTTGTCTTATTTCTAGGAGTAGTTGCGGATGTCATCCTCACCCCCTAATTTAGGTGTGTATGTTCCAGGGGGGGGGTTCCTGCCATTTGGTACTATAGCTGCACAGAGATGAGAGGTGTTATTGTCAACTGTTGTGGCAGTTACATTGCAGTTGTTGTTTTTGCTACTGCATTACAGATAGGGACCTAGTTGATGTAGATTAGATTTTGCACTACAAGTGCCTGGATGTGGATTTGAGGTAGTGGCCTTCCCACCTGTCACTGATTTCCCTTGGCTCTCTTGTTGTAATTACAGGATGTCCCCATGGGACTGTTGTTGTTGCTGTATTTTGTCGTGCCCCAGCTTCGGTCAGTACTGGGCATGCCCCCCTGCCATGCCCCTTTACCCATGCCACTTCATATATGTGCTAACTTACATGCATTGTGTAGTAGGTATCCCCCCCCCCTGCTTACAGTCCCCATTATTGCATTTTAATTCCCCATGCGACTTACCCTGCATGTGCGTTGTGTTGTGGTAGTCTGCGCTGTCCAGTCCTTGAATCCCTGTGACGATCTCCTCCGGGATGACGGCTGCGACCATCTACTCCATGTGGTCCAGGGCCTCCTGTTGTGCTGGACTCCCCCCTCCAGTCTGCATTGCTGCCTTCCTGTTCCTGGCCATTTTCTCTTTTGTCCTACGTTTGCAGTCATGCCAGCGTTTCTTACACTCAGTGACTGTGCGGCGTTCTTCAGCCACACTGTTGATCTTGTCCACTATTTGTTTCCAGATGGCCTCTCTCCTACTGAGTGGCAATTTTGAGGAGATGAAAAGTTGGTGCTGGTGTTCCGTCACCTCTTTCACCAGGATTTCCTGCTCCTCTTCACTGAAGCAACACTTTCTTTTTTTTAAAAAAATGTCCTGGTTCCTGTATGGATCCTCCTGGCTGGTTCCTGGTCTGCTCTCATCCTCCTGGGGTCTGTTGGGGCATCTGGGATCCATTTTGGCTCTCCTCTGCTGAAAGGGCAGTTTTCGCGCAAAAATGTAACGCAATAGCGTGAAAAAACCCAGCGTTTTCACAATTGCGCTGTCGTAAATCGACCCACAGTGATGTGCGTCGCATTTACGTTGGTTTCCTTTACGACAGACCGACGCTGTGTGCGTCACGAAATAATGACTCCCACCTGTTGGTTGCGCCACCGTACGTCAACGTATACATTTGACGCCCGCATGGCGCTTCAAAATGCCGTTAGACGGCGCTAATTTTTTTGACGCAAAACTGCGTTATCGCAGTTTTGCGTCAAAATGTATAAATATGGGCCTAAGGATTTTTTTTTAAACTATCCCATAAAATGCACAATAAAGGAAAAACATTATTTGAAAAGAAACATTTGAAATGTACTGGCAAAGAGAAAGAAGTGTATGGTGTTAAAAGGAAATCTAATAAAAAACAGATGGCCTCATTTACAAGAATCTGACACATTGGCTCCGATTAGCCAGATTTCTTGCGCCGCCCTATGAACCCCTTACAACACCATGAAAGCACTGCATTACCAATACAGTGCATCATGGCACATGTTTTCACAGATGCGTCAGAAATTCTAATGCATCTGTGGTGCTAAACCTACACATTGCTGGACTAGCATAAAAAAAATGATACTACTCCAGCAATGAGAGGAGGCCCCCATAATGCAAAACTCTGTGCCAATTTTACACCTGCTCTGAGCAGGAAATACAATTCTGACGCAGTAAAGCCACAGAATGATGCAGTGAAATGTTGTAAATTTCACTGAGTCAGTTCTGTATGGCTTTTTTGCCTGGGAATTGTGAGAAAAGGCCTCTTTTGACATGGTTAGCCCCCACTTTTTGCCTGGTAAATGATGTAGCCTCAAAGTTGTTACTGCCCAGGGCCCCTGCTAACCAGGTTCAGTGGGTCAGATCTCTTTACCCAAAAGTGTTGTGATGCCTTGGCACAATTGGAGACACCTTTAGCTGCCACTATAGTCCCTAATAAATGGGAGGGCAGCAGCACTGATTGTGCCATCCTCTAGGGCCCTGCATTCAGGTGCACCCAGCACTGCCATTGCAGGCTGAGTGTCCTGATGCAAACCCAAAAGACAAACTCAACAAGGCACACAGCTAGTGTGCCCTGTCCATCATACACTTTATGCCCTATAGGTAAGTCACCCCCCTGGCAGGACTTCAAGCCCTAAGGCAGGGTGCACTATATGGTATGTGTGGGCATAAATGTATGAGCAATATGCCTGTGTCCTTGCCAAACCTGGGACATAGTAAGTGAACAGGGCAGCCATTTTAATGCATGTGCTGAACACTGGCCAGTATGGGTTTCACAGTTACATGATAGCTACCATGAAACCTTCGTTGTTTGGTATCAAACAACTCACTCAGAATGACAAATGCAAACTGGTATCAGCATTGGATTTATTACAAAATATAACCAGGGGTTACCTTAGAGGTGCCCTCCACAACAGCTAACTAACCTGGCATGGTTGCTGGATTGTCACAACCTGCTTGTCACCACTGGACAAGTGTCTTATTCCATGGGGTGAGAGATTCTGCTCTCTGGGATTCAGAACAAAGACCTTCCTGGGTGGAGTGTGCTAACACCACCTCTGTCAGGAATGTGCACAGCCCTGCTAGCTTACCGCCTTGAAACTCAATGCCTAGGTCTGCTGCTAGCAGCAGATTGCCACCCCCATTTCATACCCCCACTTTTGGTGGGAAGCCAGACAAAGGACAGGAGGAGTGGTCAGTCCTGGCTGGTACCACCCCTGGTACCACCCCTTGAGTGTTGCATGCAAGATGACCTCTTAATTTCATTTTCCTCTATCTTTCAAGGAAGGAAAATAGCCAGTCACTTAGTCGGTGTAGCCACCCGAAGGTAGATGATCCATTGGTCACTACTAGGTTCTCCCTAAAATACCCACTTAATACAGTATTTAGTGGACATCCCTAGACCAAGTAATGCACCCAGGACTTGACAATCGCTAATGAGGGGTTGGACATCGGAGGGACTCTCCAAACCTCCAGAGGACATCCACTCTTCCAAAATTGCCCAAGATCTCCATCCAGAGTGAAGGCATTACTCTGCAACACCAAGGAACCAAAGACCCTGGGAAGGCCACTTCACTGACTGGCTACTGACCAAGGAACTAGACAATGCAGCCGGATCAAACTTTGCCCATCAGTACATGAGAACATATTCTACCAGTGTGCTAAGTTTGGCGGCACTGCAACCTCCAGTGGCCAGACCGTCTAATAGCCCCAAGTACTGGTCACCTCAGGTCAGACCCCCAGAAGGACAGTCCCTTTCAGATTGAAAAAGGACCAGGAGGAACCCAGACAGGAAACTTTAGGAACCACACATACCTCCCACCAAAATGTATCTGTGACCTGCAGGCAACATTCAAGGTTACCTACCTCCTTCTCCCAAGGTAACCTTTGTGCACTGTTCCTGGCTCACTGATTCGCTCTGCACCCAGCTGCCCTCAACTGAAGATCCAGCTGTGCCATAAGGGTCCCACACCCCTTGCAACCTTGACACCCCAAGGGGACCCACTGGACTTTCCTTTGAGTACACCTGTGCAGTGGTTTTCCAAGTGGTCCCCCACAGTGCCCTGGCACTAGATCTATCGACTTTTGGCAACTGATCCTGTTGGAACCAGGAGTCACCTGAAGTGTTTCAGTGGGTCTAGGGTACCCATCAATGACCTCAACATACATGTAAAAGGAGACATTGGTAAACGCATTGCCTGATTTACTGTGACTTTTCAAAGTATTCCTACTTTGATTCCTATAGTGCATAAGTACGCATAAAAAGACTAACTTTATTAAAACTTTAAAAATTCATATTAAAAAGTACTTACACAATTTTGAAGATATTGGTCTTTAAATTTTTATAAAAACTGATGTATTTTTGGAAATTGGTCTTGAGTTATTCTTTGGAGTGTGTGTCTTGCTTTATTGATACTGTGAGTAAACAAATGCTTTTCACTTCTCCAAGATTAGCCTAACAGCTCAACCAAGATACCACAAAAATTAGAGCTTTAGGTGGTCTAGTTTTTCCTCTGTAAACCATCATGTGGTTGCCTGGAACCCCTGCACAGTGTGCTTAGTTCTGAACACTACAAAGAGGGCTAGCTTCCTACAGTAATGCCTACATTGCATATCATTGCCCGTGCATAAAAAGTGACACTAGACGCCTCTAGCATCACTTTGTAGATTTGGAATTGTTTTAGAACTGCCATAGTATAAAAAAAATTATACTGAGACGGCGCACAGCCCAGACACTTTGGGGGTGATTCTTACCTTGGCGGGCAGCGGAGGCCGCCCGCCAAAGTACCCCCGCCAGAACACCGCACCGCAGTCGTCATACCGCTGCGGTGATTCTGGGTTTTCCACTGGGCTGTCGGGCGACCGCCAAAAGGCCGCCCGCCAGCCCAGTGGAAAACAACCTTCCCACGAGGACGCCGGCTCTGAATGGAGCCGGCGGAGTGGGAAGGTGCGACGGGTGCAGTTGCACCAGTCGCGAATTTCACTGTCTGCAATGCAGACAGTGAAATTTAAAGTGGGGCCCTCTTACGGGGGCCCCTGCAGTGCCCATGCCATTGGCATGGGCACTGCAGGGGCCCCCAGGGGCCCCACGACACCCCATACCGCCATCCTGTTCCAGGATGGCGGTATGGGGTGTCAGAATCCCCATGGTGGCGCAGCGAGCTGCGCCGCCATGGAGGATTCTTTTGGGCAGCGGAAAACCGGCGGGAGACCGCCGGTTTTCCACTTCTGACCGCGGCCAAACCGCCGCGGTCAGAATGCCCTGCGGGGCACCGCCAGCCTGTTGGCGGTGCTCCCGCCAACCCTGGCCCCGGCGGTCTATGACCGCCGGGGTCAGAATGACCCCCTTTGTATTGGAGAAAGAAACAGTATACGAAGTTAAGAGTAAGAATGTTTCAAAACAGAATAATTCCAAATTTGTTGAAGGAGATGAAGAAGTATAAAAGAAGAAGTGCTTTTCTTGAGAAAAAGCAACACATTGAGAGTGTAACTAAAAAAGCATTTGCTGTAAAGATTTTTTTTTTATCTTAATATTAAATTAAACAGAATGAAGACACTAGAGAAAATAATACTGTGCACGAGGAATAGAACATGAAGGGAAAGGCTTATAAATAAAAGTCATTTTTGTAAAATGTTTAAAGATGAATGGATGTACACATCAAGTACAGAGCAGTTTTTTACTAAAGGGAGTTACTTACAACTGGTCATTGTTATGAAGTAAAAGACAGTACTCCCATAGAAAACGAAGAGATAGGTCATAGGAATGTAGAAGAAGTGATAGCTGAAGAAGTACAATCAAAGTGTAAACAGCCCACTCTGTACAAGTAGAAGTGTAGCAGCATTTGTAGTATTCTTCAGAAATCTCCTAAGACAATTCTCATGCAAAAGTCTAAAACAAAACATTTGAATTTTTCAAGGATTAAATCCTTGCAAAGTTAGGAAATACACTAAGTTACAAGGGCATTCACTAGCATATCTTTCAAAGATAGTGTGTAAAACACTTTTCATCATTTTAGAACATTATTGTGTATCATTCAGAAATGTGAAAAGTAGTTAGGAGACTTTACTATGTAAAAAGTCCAGCTTTATATTCAAGGGAGATGAATAGAGCTGTAGTGCATTGTACTGTGGCAGGGGTAGAGAATGTTTGTGATGCTATTCAATTTTGTTTCTTTGGTCCCGAAGAAGAGTTTTGGGAAAATTAAGATGTAATGACTGTAGGTGTAGAGCAACAGGCCACAGAGATTAGTATTGAAAAATGCAGAAAAGAGATAGCCAAGTTTAATACACTGTGTTCAGAGAAACCAGAATGTGTTTGTGTTTGTTGTTGCCGCACCCACTCTAAAAACCAAACTTCTAAAGTAATTGTATTTTCTAAAACTGAGGAAGAAAACAGAGATAAGTGGCAGGAATGTGGTACATATCTGTTTGTGGTAGAACACTTTGATTTAGCCACAAAGCAAACAATATGTAAATATTTCTATGATTAATTAGAGGATAATAAAATGCCAGATAGAGCAATACATAAAAGATTAGAATTGGTACTGATTCAACAAGAAAGTGAACAATTAAATGCATATGAATCAATTCTCATTCAAACTATAGATCCATTTATTGTAATAATTTGCAAAAGACTTTGTTGACAAAGTACAAAGTAAGGATGAAAACCTTGAACACAACCTAATTATTTGATGGCTTGTCAACTTGGAACCAACGTATATTGGTATCATTGTCATGGAGAACTTAAACTTATGCTCCAAAACATAGGTGCACCTACTTAGTTTGTCACACTTATTTGTACAGGGTATTCATGGGATGATTCACTTCAGTTTATAAGAGAAGAAAATACAAATATTGAGGATACTAAGTTGAAGACAGCAGGATAACCTTTCTCTTTGGATCCTACTAATGTGTGTAGGTATTTCAATCACAACTTTCAAGTGATGCTGGCTTTCATATGCAATAAAACAAATCCTCCTCTTGGTGAAGTTACAGATTTCTTTTCCAAACACATAGATGTGGCAAGTATTGTCATCCAAGATACAGATGTTAAGGAACATTTTATACAAGGTGTTGTTTTGGATTTGCAAGATGTATCATTTCCAAAGCAAGAGTGAACAGCTTTTTATCTGCGGTGAGACACATACTGACATGAAATCACTCAAAAATAAGTATGATCTGAGATCAGAGGCCTCCAATTGTATTAATGATTATAATCCCATTATTCTAAGACTATGGACTGCAAATAGGTGCATACAGTTTGTTGCAGACAAATCCATTGCTGGTGTCGCTATGTCACTTTGTACATCACAAAATCAGGGAAAATAAAGATAAAGGAAATGTGGGAGGAGATTTTTGCGGAAGAGTCCCTAGCCAAGAAATTATACAGCTTCAGCTTGAAAATGCTTTGACACAGTGAGATAAGTTCTTATGATTGTTGTGACAGGTTTAGTTTATCTAGCTTGTACTCAAAGTCTAGGGGAATTGTTTGGGTCAATCTACACTCTGCTAACACACAAAACTGAGTGCTGAAGTCTTTCCCAGAAATTCAGTACCTAATGGAGCTTGATCCAGAGAGTACAGATATAATAAAAACAAATATGTTGGATGCTTACTATCCAAAAAGAAGTCCACAACTAGAAAATAGGTCTCTTAATGAGATTCTGCAACAGTGTAGGTACAGAAAGAATGTAAAGGAAAATGTAGATGAGGGGAAATATGCTGTAGTTGGTTGTGACCATTGATGGGTTCGAAATGGGTTAGTTTAATAAATCACAAAAAACTTATGGGTGCTCATTTACAATAAACCGGTACCTCATGATCGATTCCCCAGTTTTGTTGCGCTGCCCTGTGCCCCCCCCCAATGACATCATGGAAGCACTGTATTTACAATGCAGTGCTCCATGGAGCAAAGTGTCCATAACAGTGTCAGGAATTCTGTTGCTATTGTGGCACAAAAACTTAGCATTGCTGGAGTGGCATAAAAATGTTGACGCGAGTCCAGCAATGTTAAGGGAGCCTTGTATACAACAGCACAGCATCCCCTTTAATGCTTGCCCTGAGCAGGAATTGAAAAAATGACACTATGCTGGCACAGCATGGCGCAGTGACATTTTGTAGATTTAATTGCACCATTTCTGCTGGGCTTGTAATAGGGCAATGCCTACCTTGCATACATTATACCTGGTAACAGTGCACCAATTTGTAAATATGGTGTGGGGTGGGGAATGTTGTGCACCACCTTAGCAGAAAAATAAGACAGTAAGGCAGAGCAAAATCCTTGTAAAAAAACTACAGACTTCACTTTATCTTGTGTTACTACTGGATTAGCTGCACGCATCAAAAGAATTACCTTGCATCGACTACTTTTGTTGCCTGTAGACTACAACAATAAGCTGCATTACCAAAAGTTACCTGTTGAAACTTGTCACAAAGTTTCCAGAAATTAAAAAGTTTAATCATCAATTAAGTGAACATTGTCTCAAACCTAATGCTGGTCTTCATCCGCTTAAGCATATGATATACTTTTTAGTAGAAAACATAATTGTTTTCGGAGATTTACTACAACCTACCCCTGTAAAAGAACAGCCTTTGTTCAAGACATTTCTACATGAAGAAACCTGAAATTCATTAGGAAGTACTGGAAATGTAACCATTTGGTTTCATTTAAGTACAAGAAACTACTTAGAAACATGCTTCAAGCATGTCATGCAAAGGGGGTGTGGCTAACCGCCTAAGATGGCGGTCGTCTAATCGCGGAGCTCCCGTCTCGGGCCTGCCAAAACATTCAAATCCGTGTAAAATCGGGGCTGCTAAATAACAACGGACCATCCACTGCACAAAGGAGATATGAGAGCAACTCCGGATAGCTGTTTGAGCGCTCTGTTGAGTGCGGAGAGGTGCCGCTAGATCCCGCCAAAACCCTGGGCCTGCGACGCGGTGGCTGCAAAAATCGAGGCGTCACCCGGACCGAGTCGTGCTGCGGTGAGTGGAGGGTGCGGCTGGGGCTGGTGCCGAGAGTAAGATCCTGGGCTGCGGCAATGTGCCCTGACTGGGCCTAGGGCCCCGGTTACCCCCGCTCCTCCCCCCCTTTTTCCTCCGTGGAGAAACCACGGAGAGCACGAGTGAGGGGGCGGTAGGGGGAGAGATGATCCCAGAGCTGGCTGCGCTCGCAATATGCCTGGGGCTGAGGAGATGCTGCAAAGACACAGCGGCATGCCCTGACGGATGAAGAGGGTGCCGGAGGATTTCCGGTGGCTTGCCTTGCATGAGTGAACTGAAACTGCGCCTGTTGATCCCACCGGCCCCCTCAGGGGAGAACTCGTCAAGGGCGGGGACTGGCATATGCTGAGCGGTATGGCGGCAGAGCGGAGATACCCATAGAACACTTGAGTGTCATTTAGACCTGAGAGGGAGAAATGCATTGAGCGCACAGCTACAACTGCAGAGCTTGAGAGTTGAAGGCGTGCGCTGGGAAATATGAAGGCCCCGGATTTTGACTTGGGCAGAACGGGGCTATCGGTCGGTGCCTACCCTGTGCCCTGAACGCCCCCCTGCGCAAAGAGCCAGTATTTAACTCCAGCTGAATGGGAAGAAATCACAACCTGCACAAATTCACCTGTGGGCTTAACTGAGTGTTCTAAATTACCGACTCACTGGAATAAACTCACCATAAAGACACACAATAATGGGCCGCACAAAAGGCAAACACCCTGAAGGCATGGAGATGCTAACCCCCGAAGATCCAATGCAGACAACACCATCCGGAAGCCAAACGGACAAGCAAGACGTTATCCTTCAAGAAATCAAGGACTCACGGCAAGCGATAGTGAAAAAACTGGGCTCCATTACAATTGAATTGAGTATCCTGAAAGACGACCAGAAGAAATGATCAGACAGAATGAAGCAAATTGAATCAAATGTCGCCGAAATCCTCCCGACCCACAAGGAAAACAAAAACGCCATCGAGCACCTCCAGCAGCAAGTAGAGGTTCTACAGGAATGAGTCGAGGATGCAGAAGGAAGATCCAGACGCAACAATGTTCACATAATTGGTCTCCCAGAGGGAAAGGAGGGTAGAGACCCCACGCAATATGTAGAAGACTGGCTGAAAAAAATAACAACGGACCGATTGTCAGCACACTTTGCAGTGGAAAGAGCGCACCGCATACCAGGAAGAGACCGCCACCAGGAGCACTAGCACGCC
Organism: Pleurodeles waltl; assembly: GCF_031143425.1. Classification (NCBI taxonomy): domain Eukaryota; kingdom Metazoa; phylum Chordata; class Amphibia; order Caudata; family Salamandridae; genus Pleurodeles; species Pleurodeles waltl. Next base: position 1,563,362,697 of record NC_090444.1, on the reverse strand, counting down.
CATTGGTAGCCCAGATACTAAACTACAAAGATCGCATCATTATACTACAGGCAGCAAGAGACTTAGGCGGTCATTCTGACCGCGGCTGGCGGTGGTCGCCGCCCGCCATGCAGTTACCGCCGAATGACCGCACCGCGGTCAAAAGACCGCGGCGGTCAAAAGACCGCGGTGGTCATTCCAACTTTCCCGCTGGGCCGGCGGGCGACCGCCAAAAGGCCGTCCGCCGGCCCAGTGGGAAAGCCCCTGCAACGAGGAAGCCGGCTCCGAATGGAGCCGGCGGAGTTGCAGGGGTGCGACGGGTGCAGTGGCACCCGTCGCGATTTTCACTGTCTGCAAAGCAGACAGTGAAAATCTTTGTGGGGCCCTGTGAGGGGGCCCCACGGCACCCATTCCCGCCATCCTGGTTCTGGCGGTGGACACTACCAGAAATAGGCTGGCGGGAAGGGGGTCGGAATCCCCATGGCGGTGCTGCAAGCAGCGCCGCCATGGCGGATTCCCCGGGCCAGGGGAAAACCGGCGGGAAACCGCTGGTTCCCCTTTTCTGACCGCGGCTTTACCGCCGCGATCAAAATAGCCCAGGAAGCACCGCCAGCCTGTTGGCGGTGCTTCCGCCGCCCTCCGCCATGGCGGTCATGGACCGCCAGGGTCAGAAGGACCCCCTTATACCCCATTACAGTGGACAATGCCCGAATCTCCCTGTATCCTGACAACACATTAATGATCCAGAAACGCAGAAACTCTTTCCAATCTGTGAAAAAGGCACTATGAGCAGAAGGGATAACAGATGCACTATTGTTCCCGGCCCGGCTGCGAGTTACATTCAATCAGAAAACGCACTTTTTTGAAACACCGAACTTGACATGTGGCTGGCTGGATGCAACCGTCCCTCACTCGGAATCTGGAGAGCGTAGTGGCGCCCTTCCCCCGAGACAGCCCTATCAGCCTCGCAAAGACACAGTAGGGCGCAATCAGCTCGGAAAAAGGCTGGCCCGACGCTGTTGCAGGTTCTGGAGGGCTGGACTGATGCATTACAATCAGCGTATTCTTTACAGGGAATAGACTCCTCCCCACACAGGACTCTCTCGTCCACAGATAGCACCGCGGCATCTGACTAGGAGGGAAGCTTGGCATTGTTCCCCGCTGTCACCCCACAGTCAGCATGAGACCTCTAAAAGGAAAACCCACTAACTCAGCATAGATTATGCACCCATCCTCTGTGGAGACCACTTCTACCCTCCTTTATGGCGGGTCCGGGCGGTTGAGCACCACGATCCCTGCTATATTAAAGTAACCCGTTGGCCACTGGCGTGAACTATTGACTGCACATCTGATATAACCCCAGTGCGTAGGCACTTTATATGTTTCTCAGTTGGTTGCAACTATAATGGTTTTGTATTGCACAAAAGTTTGGCAAAGTCAGTTTAGGCTTCGCCTAGTATTAAGTTCAATAAGAAGCATTATTAGCTGGTCTATAAGGTCGACGTCACCACACACATCATGCATACTACATCAAGAGGGGCAAGGGCTAAAATTGGCTGCAAAAATGATGATCATATTAATTCCACAGTATGACTTCATTACGTGAATATAATATTGTCACCTGGAATGTGCGGGGAATGGGGTCTATCCAAAAACGACATAGAATACTGGCTAAATTGAATCGCCGGAAAACACACATAGCCTACTTGCAGGAAACTCACCTCACTACCCACAAGGCTACAAAATTCAGCAAGAAATGGCGGGGACAACTCCTACATACATCATACTCTGCATTTGCAAGGGGAGCGGCGTTATGGATACAGGCTGGAGTACCCTTTGAAGTATTGGAGACTCAAATAGATGATGAGGGCAGATACACACTGATCAGAGGCAAGCTAGATGGAAAGCTCATAATACTGGGTAGTATATATGCCCTGATTACTGCCCAGGACGTCTTCTTGGAAAGCCTGTCGAGGGTGCTACTACAGTGGGCACACATCCCATGGATAATAGGCGCAGACTTTAACGCGGTACTAGATATCGAGTTGGTCCGCACCACCCCCTCATTACCAGGCACTAACGCACAGAGACAGGCAGACCCATTGCGTAATTGGCTACAAGGCTGGTCACTAACAGACATCTGGCGAGCTAGAAAAGTGGGTATGAGAGAGTACTCTTTCTACTCACACCCACACAAAGTACACATGAGACTAGACCGCATTGTATGTGCTACATCACTGCAAACACTGATATCTCAGGTCACATATCTAGGGAAAACATTATCAGACCATAATCCTTTAGAGCTGACACTATTGTGGGGCCGACGGTCTACAACGATCCCCACATGGCATCTACAACATACAATATTAGAAGATGTTATTTCAAGAGACGAAATGTCCCAAACGATCACAAACTTCTTTTCTGATAACACTGGCTCAGCATCCTCCCCATTGCTGTAATGGGAAGCATTCAAGGTAGTAATAAGAGGAGCGGTGATGGGAGCAGCATCAGGAGTGCAGAAAGTATTAGCAAGGGAGCTAAAGCAAGTAGAGAACAGACTGCACTCACTAGAAAAATAAATGATACTACAACCCTCTAAGGCTCAGCAACTGCACGAAGTGAGGGCCGAGCATACAGTACTCATTGAAAGGCTACAAAAAATAGACTATGCTAAATATAGAGAACAAATTCATAGTGAAGGGGACAAAGCAGGGACACTACTGGCACGCCTAATAAAAGCAGAGCCCTCCCCCACGCCCATTCTCCAAATTATCACACCACAACAAGATAATATAACTACGCAACTAGAGATAAATGCAGCATTCCATGACTACTACACTACATTATATTCAGCCCCCTAATGATAAATCAGGCTAAGATTGACTCCTTTCTGGCTGACATTACACTACTGACAATTAACGAAGAGGCTAGCCAACAATTAAGCATGCAGTTAACACAAGACGAGATACGGGAGACTATTAAAAGCATGGCACGTAACAAAACACTGGGTTCGGATAGACTACCGTCCGAATTGTATTTCCTCTACTGCTCACAGCTTGCCCCACAGTTGGAAAAATTATACTATGCCTCGGTACAAAATGGAGCTCTCCCAGATACGACTAAACAGGCAAATGTTACCTCACTATTAAAACCGGGAAAAGCCATAACAGACATCTCCTCCTATGGACCCCTGCCTTTACTGAATACAGAATATAAAATACTAGCAAAAATATTAGCGCAAAGACTACTCAATTTTATAGACAACCTAATACACACGGATCAATGCGGATTCGTTCCGTCCCGGAACACCTCCCTGAATATCCGCCGATTATATCATGTGATGGAAGCTGCCAGGGGACGGTACCCACACGGGGGATGTCTCTCACTGGACCTTCAGCAGGCGTTCGACTCCCTGAGTTAGGAATATATGTTCAAAGTGTTGGAGAAGTTTGGTGTCCCTCATGACTACACACGTTGGGTCCGTCTGTTATATGCCTCACGAACGGCAAGGACACACACAGGACGGAACATCTCTGAGGCCTACCAGGTACACAGGGGCACCAGGCAAGGATGTCCATTATCCCCCCTACTGTTTGTCCTGGTGATAGAGCCATTAGCCCACCGATTGAGGCAGGGTAGTGAAGACTGGGGAATAGATACACCTAGAACAAAACACACAGGGGGTGCTTCTAACCCTGGCGGTCAGTGATAAAGCGGCGGCCAACCCGCCAACAGGCTGGCGGTCCAAAAAATGGAATTCTGACCCTGGCGGGAACCGCCAAAACAGCCCGCCAACTTAACACTCCGACCGCCACGGCGGCACAGACAAACAGCGCGGCGGTCACCGCCAACAGACAGGCGGCAGACAATGTACCGCCCACACTATCATAACTCACCAATCCGCCACCATTTCCGGGGCGGGAGCACCGCCGATAAAAACACGGCGGAAACAGACTACGAACGGGAAAACGCTCACCTCTACGCACTCCACGAGGAAGGAGGACAGCATGGAACCCGAATTAAACATCCTACCTGCTCTCGTCTACCTGCTCATCTACCACGAGTACGAACGCCGGCGCAGACGACAACGGTGAGTACTGCACCTACGACACACGGGAGAGGGAAGGAGGAAAGGTTACGCGCACACACATATGCGACCCCAACCCCCCCAAACTACACACCAATGCAGAGCAACAAGTCACAGTGACACCACCCAAACCCCCCGGAAAAATGCAAAGACATAAGTAAAATTTGAAAAAATATTTAAGTACAAAATAGGCTTTGAAAAATATTGGTCAACTAGCCTAAAAAACAATACCAAAATAATTATATATACAGTGCAATGGATAACCGAGGCAATGAGTCCTGCACATCAAAAGAAAATCGAAGTGTCCGTGGGCCAAAGTGTAACAACATAAGGGCAAAGCCCACACAGGAGACCTGAGTCCTTTGGAGAGAACACTGCAGGGGCATCTGATGACAAAACTACAGGCACCTCAGGGGGAAGGGAAGGGGGGGGCACCACAGCAACATGAGTCCACGACGCCAGATCCACGAAGGGGCCACCATGCCCACTGTGCCATCCTGGGGAGTGCAAAGCCACAGTCTCTCAAGTCTCTACAGTGGGTGGCTTGCCCACTGTACCATCCTGGGGAGTGCAAAGCCACAGTCTCACAAGTCTCTACAGTGGGTGGCTTGCCCACTGTACCATCCTGGGGAGTGCAAAGCCACAGTCTCACAAGTCTCTACACTGGGTGGCTTGCCCACTGTACCATCCTGGGGAGTGCAAAGCCACAGTCTCACAAGTCTCTACACTGGGTGGTTTGCCCACTGTACCATCCTGGGGAGTGCAAAGCCACAGTCCATCAGTTGGATTACAGTCTCCACTGGTCAAGGAGGAGGCATGGTGGGCACAGTGAACCGTGATCAGTGCTTGACAGGGAGGGCCCAGCGGAGCGGTGCTTGACAGGAAGGGCCCAGCGGAGCGGTGCTTGACAGGAAGGGCCCAGCGGAGCGGTGCTTGAGACGGCGGGGCCCAGCGGAGCGGTGCTTGACAGGAAGGGCCCAGCTGAGCGGTGCTTGACAGGAAGGGCCTAGCGGAGCGGTGCTTGAGACGGCTGGGCCCAGCGGAGCAGTGCTTGAGACGGCGGGGCCCAGCGGAGCGGTGCTTGACAGGAAGGGCCCAGCGGAGCGGTGCTTGAGACGGCGGGGCCCAGCGGAGCGGTGCTTGACAGGAAGGGCCCAGCGGAGCGGTGCTTGACAGGAAGGGCCCAGCGGAGCGGTGCTTGAGACGGCGGGCCCAGCGGAGCGGTGCTTGACAGGAAGGGCCCAGCGGAGCGGTGCTTGAGACGGCGGGGCCCAGCGGAGCGGTGCTTGAGACGGCGGGGCCCAGCGGAGCGGTGCTTCACAGGAAGGGCCCAACGGAGCGGTGCTTGACAGGGAGGGCCCAGCGGAGCGGTGCTTGAGACGGCGGGGCCCAGCGGAGCGGTGCTTGAGACGGCGGGGCCCAGCGGAGCGGTGCTTGACAGGAAGGGCCCAGCGGAGCGGTGCTTAAGACGGCGGGGCCCTGTTCAGCGGTGCCTATCTTCACGGCGGGGCCCTGTTCAGCGGTGCTCTTCTGCACGGCGGTGCCCTGTTCAGCGGTGCTCTTCTGCACGGCGGGGCCCTGTTCAGCGGTGCTCTTCTGAACGGTGGGGCCCTGTTCAGCGGTGCCTATCTTCACAGCGGGGCCCTCTTCAGCGGTGCTCTTCTGCACGGCGGGGCCCTGTTCAGCGGTGCCTATCTTCACGGCGGGGCCCTGTTCAGCGGTGCTCTTCTGCACGGCGGGCCCTGTTCAGCGGTGCCTATCTTCACGGCGGGGCCCTGTTCAGCAGTGCCTATCTTCACGGCGGGGCCCTGTTCAGCAGTGCTCTTCTGCACGGCGGGGCCCTGTTCAGCGGTGCCTATCTTCACGGCGGGGCCCTGTTCAGCGGTGCTCTTCTGCACGGCGGGGCCCTGTTCAGCAGTGCCTATCTTCACGGCGGGGCCCTGTTCAGCGGTGCCTATCTTCACGGCGGGGCCCTGTTCAGCGGTGCTCTTCTGCATGGCGGGGCCCTGTTCAGCGGTGCTCTTCTGCACGGCGGGGCCCTGTTCAGCGGTGCTCTTCTGCACGGCGGGGCCCTGTTCAGCGGTGCCTATCTTCACGGCGGGGCCCTGTTCAGCGGTGCCTATCTTCACGGCGGGGCCCTGTTCAGCGGTGCCTATCTTCACGGCAGGGCCCTGTTCAGCGGTGCCTATCTTCACGGCGGGCCCTGTTCAGCGGTGCTCTTCTGCACGGTGGGGCCCTGTTCTGCGGTGCCTATCTTCACGGCGGGGCCCTGTTCAGCGGTGCCTATCTTCACGGCGGGGCCCTGTTCAGCGGTGCTCTTCTGCACGGCGGGGACCTGTTCAGCGGTGCTCTTCTGCACGGCAGGGCCCTGTTCAGCGGTGCTCTTCTGCACGGCGGGGCCCTGTTCAGCGGTGCCTATCTTCACGGCGGGGCCCTGTTCAGCGGTGCTCTTCTGCACGGCGGGGCCCTGTTCAGCGGTGCTCTTCTGCACGGCGGGGCCCTGTTCAGCGCTGCTCTTCTGCATGGCGGGGCCCTGTTCAGCGGTGGCTATCTTCACGGCGGGGCCCTCTTCAGCGGTGCTCATCCAGTAAGGCAAGGGAGCCAGACCTGGCCTGGACTCCCTGCTCAGTCGCCCTCCGACCGTGATGTTGCTGGACCCTTCGGTGACGGAGTCCTGGGCCCTTTGGTGTCCTTCCCAACACCTGGGATGGGGCTTGTGGGGCCCACCTGCTCCGCACTCCTGCTGGCTGACTTCTCTGCCCTGCTGCCCTTTCGCTCATTTGATGGGGTTCTCGGGCCCTTGCCTCCCCTAGATGTTGTGGCTGGTGAAGTGGGCGAAGTTTGCTCCTTGGGGGCAGCCGTGTCAGTCCTCTCACGGCGGCCCTTTACTTTCCTGGTCCTCTTGCCTGGGGGGGGGGGCTGGATGTGTCCTTGCTGCTGATCGAAGTGTCACTGCTGGCAAAGGGTGGACTCCAGAACCCATGCACCACAGTGACACTCGAAGCTGGGCTGGTGGTGGCTGAGGTGCTCTTGGGACTCTTTACAGATGGAGGGGGTGGTTCATTGGAGGGAAAGAGGTTAAGATTAGCGAGGAAAACTTTTTTAGGACCAAGGTAAAGGGTAGGAGAAGTGGTGATAGGAGTGGAGGAAGAGGATGTGGTTGTAGGAGAGTCAGGTGTGCTGTCTTTGGGTGCAGGTGCTTGTGCTGTAGGCTGTCGTGAGGTGGATGGCTGTTGGGTGGGTGGCTGCCTGCGTTTGTGTGTCTTGGAAGAGGGGGTGACAGACAAAGTGGGAGAGGACACAGGGGACGTGTAAATGGCAGTGGGGGTGGTGACTGCACGTGTGCGGACTGGACTGGAGGGTGTGCTGGTGATGGAAGCACTGGCTGATGGTGGTGTGCATGCAGGTGTGAGTGTAGACGTCACAGGGAGGGAGGAGGGAGACGAGGAGGAGGGGGACACAGAGGTGGTAGTGACTGTTGGAATGTCTGCATCTGGGTGTTGCTTGGGTGAATGCTTGTGGGTTCTGTGGTGCTTGTGTCTGGATGAGCTGCCCTTGGGTGTTGAGGTGTGTGCAGGCTGGTCTGATGGTGTGGATGGGATAGGCTGAGGAACAGGAGACAGGGTGGAGGCAGTCAGAAGAGGGAGGCTGGAAACAGGGACAATGGCTGCCGTCAGTGCTGAGGCCAGAGCATTGAACGATCGTTGATGGGCAGCCTGACCCGAATGAATGCCCTGCAGGTAGGCATTGCTCCTATGCACCTCCCTTTCTACCCCCTGGATGGCATTCAAAAGGGTAGTCTGCCCAACAATGAGCGTCCTCAGGAGGTCAATGACCTCTGCACTGAGGGCAGCAGGGGTGACAGGGGCAGGGGCTGAGGTGCCTGGGGCGAAGGAGACGCCCGCCTTCCTGGGCGAGCGGGCACGGAGCGTAGGCTGAGGGGCTGCTGGGAGGGCGGGGCTGGTGCGCTGGGTGGCGGCTGTACCTGTTGTTGCGGGGGGCACAGATGGTGCCGCCCCCGCCAGGGAGCTCCCAAACGAGGACGTGTCCGTGTCGCTGGTGTCTCCACCGGCCCCCGTTGTGGTGCTCCCCTCGCCCTCCGGATCACTGGTGCCCTCGGTGTCTGTGTCAGTGCCCACCGGGGCCTGGTGACCTGCAGCTCCCTCCTGCTCCGACGCCAAATCTCCTCCGCCGGATGATGCTAAAACACAAGAAGACAAAGATTTAGGGTGGGGGGAGAAATTAAACAAAGTTGAGTGCATGCCTTAGCAATACCCTTTGCGGAGAGGACAGACACAGGTGCCTCGTGCACTAAGTCGCGAACTTGGGGTACACTACTCAGTACCTCTGACTAGGCAAACAGGTCTAGGGACAACACACGCGCACATGGGTGATGCTGGAGCATGGGTAGCTGCACTTGGCACCCTACAGAGGTGGGGGGCGGGGGCACAGGGCCATGCCTAAGGGAGCGGACTACACTACAGAGAGCGCCCGGGCCTAATGTCACCCACAGCCCTCCTCCCCCCCCCAGACGCCTCCAATGCGCATACAGATGGGAGAATGTGCGGAACCCCCTTGTGTCTGCTGTGCTGTCCTCAAGCGCCCATCCAAATTAGGGTAGGCCACCGCCAGGATCCGGGACATCAGGGGGGTCATGGTGCGACTGGCACCCCTCCTAGGTCGGGAGGCCATCCCCAGCAGTGTTTCTGCGGTCTTCCTCATTCCGCGGCGGATGTCCTCCCACCTCTTGCGGCAGTGGGTGCCCCGTCTGTTGTGGACCCCCAAGTTCCGGACTAACTCGGCGATGGCACGCCAAATATCGATCTTCTGGTGGGCGCTCACCTGTTTGACATGTACAGGGTGGGAAAGAGAAACCGTCACATATCTGCATGTTTGGAGTACATGCCCCCCCCTCCCCAACCTTGTCATGGTTCCCATTCTCTCATCTGTCGTGCGTTGCACTCCCCATTCCCTCCACACCCCACCAACTTACATCCCCCCCCCCTCCACACAGGCATAACCCATTCAATGTGCACTGAGTGTACTCACCTGTTGGTCTGGAGGACCGTACAATTGCGCATACTGGGGGAGGACCCCGTCCACGAGCTTCTCCAACTCTTCTGAACTGAAGGCGGGGGCCCTTTCCCCAGTCGCAGCAGCCATTGTCACTTCCAGACCGAGTTCACAGCAGCACTTGCAGTATAGGTCCTCTCCTGTGGATGATCAGCTCCCATCCGAGGACGTGTCGGTGTCGCTGGTCTCACCACCGGTCCCCGTTGTGGTGCTCCCCTCGCCCTCCGGATCACTGGTGCCCTCGGTGTCTGTTCTTGGGCCCACCGGGGCCTTGTGACTTGCAGCTCCCTCGTGCTCCGATGCCAAATCTCCTCCGCCTGATGATGCTAATGCACACATGCACAAGAAGATGAAGAAGAAGGGTGGGGGAAGAAAAACGAAGACCAGGTTGAGTGCATGCAATGTCAACACAGTTGGCGGAGAGGACAGACACAGGAGCCTCATGCACTAAGCCGCGCATTCGGGGTACACTACTCAGTACTTCTGACTAGGACAACAGGTCTAGAGACGACAAACGCGCACATGTGTGATGCTGGACCATCGATAGCTGTACTTGTCACCCTACAGAGGTGGGGGCCGGGAGCACAGGGCCATGCCTAAAGGAGAGGACTACACTACAGAATGCGCCCTGGCCTAATGTCACCCACAACCCTCCTCCCCCACCAGACGCCTCCACTGTGCAGAAAGATAGCAGAATGTGCAGATACTCACCCCCTCGTGTCTGCTGTGATGTCCTCAAGCGCCCATCCAAATCAGGGTAGGCCACCGCCAGGATCCGGGACATCAGGGGGGTCAGGGTACGACTGGCACCCCTCCTACGTTGGGAGGCCATCCCCAGCAGTGACTCAGCGGTCTTCCTGGTCCCGCGGCGGATGTCCTCCCACCTCTTGCGGCAGTGGGTGCCCCGTCTGTTGTAGACCCCCAGGGCCCGGACTTCCTTGGCGATGGCACGCCAAATGTCGACTTTCTGATGGGCGCTGACCTATTTGACATGTACAGGGTGGGAAGGAAACATTCATCAATTTACTGCATGGTAGATGTGATTGGCCCCCCCTCCCCAACCTTGCCATATGGCACATGCTCTCATCTGTCGTGCGTTGCACTCCTCCTACGCCCCCCACCCCACCAACTTACATCCACCCCACTCCACACAGGCATCGCCCATTCCATGTGCACCCGGTGTACCTACCTGTTGGTCTGGAGGACCGTAGAGTAACGCATACTGGGGGAGGACCCCATCCACGAGCTTCTCCAACTCTTCGGAACTGAAGGCAGGGGCCCTTTCCCCAGTCGCAGCAGCCATTGTCACTTCCAGACCGAGGTCACAGCAGCACTTGCAGTATAGGTCCTCTCCTGTGGATGATCAGGTCTCGAGTGATTAAGCAGATAGAAAATGGCAGTCACGCCCGCGGCGGTGCGTACCGCGGCGGTGTGTACCGCGACCGCCGGCGCACATCGTCATTGGCTCCTGAAACCCATAGGCTTCAATGTTAACCAATGCGGCTTCGTATAGCGGTCTTCGACCGCCTACCGCCACGGTGTGCCCCGCCAGCGCATTGACCTCACATCCCATTGTCCCACTTCACAGGTCAGGCAGCCGCCATTTCAAGGGCCCACATGACATAATTTGTACTGCGTCACACAGGCCTAGGCCTTGCATTGCCACACATACACGCATTTCAATACATAGATAACCGTGTGCTATGCAAGCTGTGGTGAACGTACCAGTGATTAGCTTGACTCTGTGCTCCATGTTGTCCTTCCTAGGCACCGTCCGCTGGGACTTGCGAGGAGAAGGATGAATCCTCGCGTGTACCGACCGCTGGTGGACCTGTCGACAATGGAAGAACGCCACATCATACTACGATACCGACTTGACCGTGCCACTATACATGAACTGTGTGCCCAGCTGGAGCCAGCCCTGATGTCCCCCATCCGCCAACCCACAGGAATTCCCCCTCTAGTGCAGGTTCTGTCAGTCCTCCATTTTTTGGCAAGTGGCTCATTCCAGACAACAGTGGCCATGTCATCTGGAATGTCTCAGCCTATGTTTTCAAAAATTTTGTCTAGAGTGTTGTCTGCCCTGACGAAACACATGCGGAGTTACATTGTATTCCCTGAGGAGGTTGATTTGGCCACTGTGAAGGGTGATTTTTATGCCCTTGGACATATCCCCAACATCTTTGGTGCCATTGATGGGACCCATGTGGCCTTAGTACCCCCAAAAGACGATGAGCAGGTGTACAGAAACAGGAAAAATTATCATTCTATGAACGTCCAGGTGGTCTGTTTGGCTGACCAGTACATCTCCCATGTGAATGCCAAGTTCCCTGGGTCAGTGCATGACGCGTATGTGATGCGTAATAGCAGCATCCCTTATGTGATGGAACAGCTACAGAGACAACGTGTGTGGCTAATTGGTGACTCTGGTTACCCCAACCTGCCTTGGCTATTGACCCCAGTGAGGAATCCCCGGACCAGGGCAGAGGAACGGTACAATGAGGCCCATGGGCGAACTAGGAGGATCATAGAAAGAACCTTAGGCCTCCTGAAGGCCAGGTTTAGGTGCCTGCATATGACAGGGGGATCCCTGATGTACTCACCAAAGAAGGTGTGCCAGATCATCGTGGCCTGCTGTATGCTTCACAATCTGGCATTGCGACGTCAGGTGCCTTTCCTGCAGGAGGATGGTCCAGATGGTGGTGTTGAAGCAGCTGTGGAGCCTGCGGAGAGTGAAGAGGAGGAAGACGAAGAGGACGACCCAGACAACAGGGACAGAAAACAGTATTTTCAGTAGCACACAGGTAAGAATCACCCACGCCATTTAACATTTACTGAAAGCCCCCTGCATCTTTACTTTGTGTATTTCCCCCCAGTTCTTTTAAACTGATGTTTGATTTTCCCTTCCCTTTTCAGTGCTGTATGACCCACTGCGTGACTTCTGCTTGGTTAGCCCATGGACTAAGGCTTATTGACATTGGTATGTTGTCATCACAAAAATAACAGTACATTATTGCTCAGTAATGTGTTATACATTTGTAAATAATACAGGCTGACTCCTGAATGATTTCAGTGCAATGAGTGATTTATTTTTAGTGCTAGATATTGGTACATGATATTAAAACGGTGATGGGTGAGGGTGGAGTGATGTCCATGGCAGAGCCCAGTTCTCATTTTCACAGGTGCTTATTCCATATGCCTGTGGAAGGATGGAGCAGGGGCAGTTCAAGGTTGGACAGGTTGACACTGTGGGACAGTGGGATGACATCAGGGGGTATCTTATGCTGGCGGGGGTCTTGGCATCCTACTCTGTCTTCCTTTGTGATCTCAGGTTTCTCTTGCGGGGTGGTTGATCTTCAGCAGGAGGTGGGGTTCTGGTGGCCTGTCGTTCTGTGGGGGCCTCCTGACCACTAGCACCGGCGGAGGTGGTAGGCTGTTCCTGGCTAGTGACAGGGGCCCTTTGTGGTGCCACATGGTCCCGCAATGTGGTTTCTATCCGGTTGAGGGCCTGGACTATGGTCCCCATAGCGGTTGCGATGGTCCTGAGTTCATTGCTGAACCCCATGTAGCGTTCCTCCTGCTGTGCCTGGATCTCGGTGAACCTGGCCAGTACCGTCGCCATCGTCTCCTGGGAGTGATGGTATGCTCCAATGATGGTGGTGAGGGCCTCTTGGAGAGTGGGTTCCCTGGGCCTGTCCTCCCCCCCCTGTCGCACAGCAGCCCTCCCAGTTGCCCTGTTTCCCCGGGCCTCTGTCCTCTGGACGGTGTGCCCACTACCACTGCCCCCAGGTCCCTGTTGTTGTTGGGGTGTTGGGTCAGCCTGGGTGCCCTGTAGTGGCGGACACACCGCTGATTGACGCGTCCTAGAGACAGAGGCATGGGCCCGCTGGATGGGAGCTGTGCTGGTGTTCCCAGAGGGGGTTGGGTCTGCTGTGGCCTGTGTCTGTGTGTGGGGAACCGACTGTCCAGAGGTCCCCGATGGTCCGGGCTGGTCATCAGGTTCTAGGTCGACAGAGCTTGTGTCCTCGCTGGGGGCCTGTTCTGGGGGTGGGATGGACAAATCTGGACCCTCCGTGGCGGGGTGTTGGCGTTCAGGCCCTGCAGGGGTAAAGGAGTATGGTTATTGTTTTTGTGTGTGCCATGGCGTGCATTTTGTGAATGCCCTTGTCCCCCAGTGCTGGCATTCCCTTGTGGGAGGTGTTGTGAGGGTGGTTGGGGGGGGGTATGGGTATGTGCAATGGTCATGCTTTGGTGGCGCCTGTCTCTGGTTTGTGTTGGCATTCAGGGGTCGGTGTTCTTTAGGGTGGGTTGTGCTGGTGAGACATTGGCAGGGAGGTTGTTTGCTGGGGGTTGAGATTGGGGGTGAGGGGGGGGGGTTTGGCATGCTGGTGGTGGGGGGGGTGAAGTAGTTGAGAATCGACTTACCAGAGTCCATTCCTCCGCCTACTCCAGCGAGGCCATCAGGATGCAGGATGTTTACCACCTCTTGCTCCCATGCTGTGAATTGGGGTGGAGTGGGTGGGGGTCCGCCGCCAGTCTTCTGCACAGCGATGTTGTGTCGCGACACCATCGAGCGCACCTTCCCCCGTAGGTCGTTCCATCGCTTTCTGATATCTTCCCGATTTCTGGGATGCTGTCCCACAGCGTTGACCCTGTCTACGATCCTTTGCCATAGCTCAGCCTTCCTTGCTATAGTGGTGTGCTGCACCTGTGTGCCGAAGAGCTGGGGCTCAACCCTTATAATTTCCTCCACCATGACCCTGAGTTCTTGGTCCGAGAACCTGGGGTGTCTTTGTGGTGCCATGGGGCGCTGTGGATGAGGTGTGGGGTGGTGTTTGTGGTGATGTGCGTGGTGATATGTGGTGATGTGTGCGTGAATGTGGTGTGGTTGATGAGGTTGGGTTCCTGTGTGTGTTGGGGTTTTCTATTGCTGTGCTCGCTCTCTCTATCTCTCTCTCTCTCGCCTTCTCTCCGATTTCCAACTAGTGGGGGTTTGTGGGTGATGTGGGTGTGTGTTTTATAGTTGATTGGATGTGTGGGAGTGTTGTTTGTATGTGTGTCAGGTGTGTGTATTTCAAATTGCCCAATGTGGCTGTGTTTTGTATATGTGTGTATTTTGACCGCGGCGGTGTGTACCGCCAATGGAATACCGCGGTTGAAAGACCGCTGCGTGGATTCGTGGGTCAGAATGGCATGGGCGTGTTTGTGTTGGCGTGGCGGTGGAGGTTTGGTCATCTCCAGTTTTCCGCGGCCCGCTGATGAGGCGGCCTTCCTTGGATGTCGGGTTTTTGGCGGTTTCACAGTTAGTGGTCAGAATGACCGTGGCGGTTTACCGCGGCCGCGGCGGTAGAATGGCGGAGTTCTGAATATTTCAAGAATTCACACCATTATCAGGACTGGCCATAAACTTTGAAAAATCAATAGCGTTCTCCCTTTCAGGTCTAGATCTGAGAAATGCAGTGCCATTTGGTGATAAACAATTACAAATGCCTGCAGACATATTTCGGTACCTTGGTATACAAATTTATCGCACTCCAATAGATCTCTTAGAAGGTAACCTACAAAGAGCGATGACTTCACTTAGGTCACAGATCCAGTTTTGGACAACATTACCAATATCAATTGCAGGTAGACTAGCTCTGGCCAAGATGGTGATGTTGCCCGCTTGCTATATTACTTTATGAATCTACTGGTAAGGGTACCAGAGGTATACTTTAAGACACTCCACTCAACGCTGCTTGAACTGTTTTGGGGAAAGGAAAGATGCCTTATTGGCCTAGCCAAACTGCAGATGTCGGTGGGGCAGGGAGGCATGGGTGCACCGGACTTCAAGGCCTACTGTGTGGCAAGCCAACTACAATGGCTAGCATTTTGGCTGGCCGGGCGAAACTTGCAGGAAATAGAGTACACCCAAATAATGTTGGATAAAGGTAGCATACACTCCTTGTTATGTCCAGGCTCTCAAACTCCGGAGAAAATGCCACTTCTACTACGAGTAGCCTTGCAATACTGGAAACTATCACTCAAATACACAGCTAAAACCACCCCTTGCTCTCCTAATATTCCACTATTGGGATTACCAGTAAATACAGGCTCACTGACTCAACGTCAAATACATAAATGGACACAGGAGGGCGTGGACATGAACATAACCTGACATCATCGCTCTTCCTTCTCCATGCCACTCTACTACACTATATTAAAAAATACTTGACCCAAGACGGTATAGAACCCCCTACACACGAACTTGTAAGTATTATATACACAATAGGGCATGGAAAACACTTACTTAAATGGCTCTACCGAGGGCTAAGGACTCATTTATCACTAACCCTGACAAAACTAAAAACTAAGTGGGAGACGGACATTGGCAAAGAGCTATCTGATGATGATTGGGCTGCAATAATAAAGTATCCTAGTCAAATTCAGACAAGACAATTAAGGAATTACACCAAAGTTGGCTGCAAGTTAGATTTGAAACACAAATTGTGCTTTTTGTGATTTGGTGTACATCCATTCAGTTGGTGTACATCCATTCAGTCCAAAATATCAGTGTATCTGGATTATTGTGTTTGAGGGACTCTCACTAGACAAAGAGACAAATATTAAGAGAAGCCTCTCCTTCTTAGAACCAAGAAATTAAGTTAAAAACATTTACAACAAAAACAATAAAGATAACAAAACATTAAAATATTAAAATGTAATAACAATATTATATTTCAGTGTTAGAGGAATGAACAAGCAGTTGGGGGTGATTTAGCAAGTCCCAGTAGCCAGGTGTCTGATTAGCAGATATTCAGAGAACACAAATCAAAAAGAAACCAATTGTGAAGATAGTAAAATATGAATGCCCTGCAGGTGCTAGACAGAGACCATTGTCAAGTTTGTCAGTCTTCCCGTTCCTTCAGATTTCATTCCGATACTCATTCATCTATTTGTTTACTGTGCTTCTTTCTCAATAGATGTTTCTTCCATTCTACTCATGCATATGAAAATATGAAATTCAGAGTATACTGCTGCTCGAAAAGCCAGGTCTTGAGTATTACTGCTGCTCGAAAAGCCAGGTCTTGAGGAGTCTCCGGAATGCGGAGTGGTCCTGGGTGGTCCTGAGGCTGGTGGGGAGGGTGTTCCAGGTCTTGGCTGCCAGGTAGGAGAAGGACCTCCCACCTGCCGTGGAGCGGCGGATGCGAGGGACGGCAGCAAGCGCAAGGCCAGAGGAATGGAGGAGACGGGTGGGGGCGTAGAAGCTGAGGCGACGGTTGAGGTATTCCGGTCCCTTGTTGTGGAGGGCTTTGTGTGCGTGGGTGAGAAGTCGGAAGGTGATCCTTTTGCTGACTGGGAGCCAATGCAGGTGTCTCAGGTGTGCGGAGATGTGGCTGTTGCGGGGTACATCGAGGATGAGGCGGGGCGAGGCGTTTTGAATACGTTGCAGGCGTTTTTGGAGTTTAGCGGTGGTCCCAGCATAGAGGGTGTTGCCGTAGTCCAGGCGGCTCGTGACGAGGGCGTGGGTCACGGTTTTTCTGGTGTCGGCGGGGATCCAGCGGAAGATCTTGCGGAGCATGCGGAGGGTGAGGAAGCAGGCGGAGGACACGGCATTGACTTGTTTGGTCATGGTGAGAAGAGGGTCCAAGATGAAGCCGAGGTTGCGGGCGTGGTCTGAAGGGGTCGGTGCGGTGCCAGGGGCCGTGGGCCACCAGGAATCGTCCCATGCGGTCGGGGTGTTGCCGAGGATGAGGACTTCCGTTTTGTCCGAGTTCATCTTTAGGCGGCTGAACCTCATCCAATCTGCGGCGTCCTTCATGCCGTCTTGTAGGTTGGTCTTAGCGCTGGCGGGGTCCTTGGTGAGGGAGTTTATAAGTTGGGTGTCGTTGGCGTAGGAGGTGATGATGATGTTGTGCTTGCATACGATGTCGGCGAGGGGGCTCATGTAGACATTGAAGAGTGTTGGGCTGAGCGAGGAGCCTTGAGGTACGCCGCAGATGATCTTGGTGGGGTCTGAGCGAAAAGGTGGGAGGTAAACTCTTTGAGAGCGGTTTGAGAGGAAGGAGGGGATCCAGTCCAGGGCCTGGCCTTGGATCCCGGTGGAGCGGAGGCGGGTTATTAGGGTGTGCTGACAGACGGTGTCGAAAGCAGCCGAGAGGTCGGGGAGGATGAGGGCGACTGTTTCACCGTTGTCCATCAGGGTTCTGATGTCGTCTGTGACTGAGATGAGGGGGGTTTCAGTGCTGTGGTTGGTTCGGAATCCGGTTTGTGAAGGGTCGAGAAGGTTGTTGTCTTCCAGGAAGTTGGTAAGCTGTTTGTTGACGGTCTTCTCTATTACCTTGGCAGGGAAGGGGAGGAGCGAGATGGGGCGGAAGTTTTTCAGGTCGCTTTGGTCAGCCGTAGGTTTCTTTAGTAGGGCGTTGACTTCGGCGTGTTTCCAGCTTTCGGGGAAGGTAGCAGAAGAAAATGAAGAGTTGATGATGTCCTGGAGGTGTGGGCGATGATTTCATCGGCTTTATTGAAGATGAAGTGAGGGCAGGGGTCCGATGGGGCGCCGGAGTGGATAGAGTTCATGGTGGTTTTGGTTTCTTCAGTGTTGATGTGGGTCCAGGCGTTGAGGATGATGGCCGGGGGTGTGGGTTCGGTGATGCTTGGTTGGGTCTGGTATCCGAAGCTGTCGTGGAGGTCGGTGATCTTGCGATGGAAGAAGGTGGCGAGGGAGTTGCACAGGTCTTGTGAGGGCGTGACGGCGTTGGCGTTGGGGGTGGAGAACTCTTTAACGATGCTGAAAAGTTCTCTGCAGTTGTGGCTGTTTTTGGCCAGTCTGTCGGTGAAGAAATTCCTTTTGGCTGTTCGGATCAGGTGGTGGTGTTCGCAGGTCGCGTTCCTGAGGACGGTCATGTTGTCAGCGGTGTGGTCCTTGCGCCAGGTTCTCTCGAGGGCGTGACAGGTTTTCTTCGATTCCTTAAGGGTGTCAGAGAACCAGAGAGGTTTTTTGGTGTTGGCCTGTCGATGCGTGCGTCTGAGGGGTGCAAGGTTGTCTGCGCAGTTGGTGATCCAGTTTGTGAGGCTGAGGGCTGCGTCGTTGGGGTCGTCGGTGGTGAGGGTGGGTTGGTTGATGGTGAGCGCGGAGAAGAGCTGTTCTTCAGGGATTTTGTTCCACTGTCGGCGGGGGTGGGTTGAGTGAGGAGGTGGCGGGTCTCGCATCGGAATGTGAAATGGACACAGCTGTGGTCGGTCTAACCTTTTCCCCCTGCTTTTTGTGTGGGCTATTTCAACCAGTTGCCAAAGTAAAAGACATAAAATGACTGACCCCTTTTCAGTAATGTATTCTAAATATTTATTTCGATTGAATATGCTCCAGCCTGGAATCCAGGCTCAGCATTAGATTCTGTCCCCTAGGCATCGTGTTATTGTGGAGGGAGCAGTCATAAACTCACAAGTCAAAAGCCCACTGTAAACAGTGTTTTTCTCAGGAGGTACTCTCTAGGTTACAGTATGTTGGAAAATGGGATATTGATAAGGGCAGGTAGGTACCTACACTTAGCAATAAGCCACTGACCTCCACTAAGGTCCAGTTAGGTCTCAGTAAATTAAACGCAGCTGAACCCCTGGTAGCTTGGCAACGAGCGTCAAGGCTTAACTTAGGAGACAGAGGGGGTCATTCTGACCCTGGCGGCCGGTGACCGCCAGGGTCACCGACCACGGGAGCACCGCCAACAGGCTGGCGGTGCTCCCAAGGGCATTCTGACCGCGGCGGTTCAGCTGCGGTCAGAAAGGGTAAACCGGCGGTCTCCCGCCGGTTTACCGCTGCCCCATTGAATCCTCCATGCTCCGCCGCCATGGGGATTCAGACACCCCCTACCGCCATCCTGTTCATGGCGGGAAACCCCTGGGGGCCCCTGCAGTGCCCATGCCAATGGCATGGGCACTGCAGGGGACCCCGTAAGAGGGCCCCACAAAGTATTTCAGTGTCTGCTTTGCAGACACTGAAATACGCGACGGGTGCAACTGCACCCATCGCACCCCTGCAACTACGCCGGCTCAATTCTGAGCCGGCGTCCTCGTTGCAGGGGCATTTCCGCCGGCCCAGCGGAAATATTTGAATGGCCGCCGCGGTCTTTTGACCGCGGTGCGGTCATTTGTCGGCGGTACCTTGGCGGACGGCCTCCGCCGTCCGCCAAGGTCTGAATGACCCCCAGAGTGTAAAGCATTCAAATATCACAAAACAGTAATTAAATAAAACACAGGAAACAGTTTAGAAATCCAAAACCAATTTATAAAAATAGATTATGGGGGTTATTCCAACTTTGGAGGAGGTGTTATTCCATCCCAAAAGTGACGGAAAAGTGACGGATTTACCACCAGCCGTATTACGACTCCATTATATCCTATGGAACTCGTAATACGGCTGGTGGTATATCCGTCACTTTACCGTCACTTTTGGGACGGATTAACACTCCTCCAAAGTTGGAATAACCCCCTATATTCTTATCTTTAAAATGACACAAAAACGAATAAAATTGGATAAGGGGAACCGGAGATATGAATTTGTAAAGATGTATTGTTTTTTTAGCGCCTAGAAACAAAAAGCACCAATCGGGTCATCTGGTTGCACCTCAACCGGGGCAAAGTCAAAGTTTAAGGCCGACCGCTATGGAACCCTGCTCGGCTACAGGCCGCTGGAGTCCTCGGTTAAAAGTTTACCTTCACACTTAGGGGGTTATTCTAACTTTGGAGGAGTGTTAATCCGTCCCAAAAGTGACGGTAAAGTGACTGATTTACCACCAGCCGTATTACGAGTTCCATAGGATATAATGGACTCGTAATACGTCTGGTGGTAAATCCGTCACTTTTCCGTCACTTTTGGGACGGATTAACACCTCCTCCAAAGTTAGAATAACCCCCTTAGTCTCTTTTTCGAAGATTTTCTTCAGCGGGACAAACCTGCCAGTCCAATCCGACCTCCTGGAGCCCTTCTCCGGATACGCGTCGCGGGCATCCTCTGTGAAGATTTTTACGTTCGGACTCAGTCGTTTTTTCGAGGTGAAAATCCTTTGACCGGGGTAAACCTGGATCTTGATCCAATGTCCCTGGAGCCCTCCTCAGATATGCTGGCTGGGAGGTCCCGGTCAACTTTTTACCTTCGGACTTAGGGGCATATTTATACTCCGTTTGCGACGAATTTGCGTCATTTTTTTCGACGCAAAACTAACTCCATATTTATACTTTGGCGTTAGACGCGTCTAGCGCCAAAGTTCATGGAGTCAGCATCATTTGTTTGCGTGAACACCTTCCTTGCGTTAATGATATGCAAGGTAGGCGTTCCCGTCTTAAAAAATGACTGCGATGCATATGCGTCGTATTTATACTCCCGGGAGTGGGCGGGACTAAAAAACCTGCATTTGCGCCGGATTTTAGCGCCTGGGTCAGGGCAGGCGTTAAGGGACCTGTGGGCTCAGAATGAGCCCAGAGGTGCCCTCCCCTGCCCCCAGGGACACCCCCTGCCACCCTTGCCCACCCCAGGAGGACACCCAAGGATGGAGGGACCCACCCTAGGGACATTAAGGTAAGTCCAGGTAAGTATTTTTTTTAATTTTTTTTGTGGCATATGGGGGCCTGATTTGTACCCCCCTACATGCCACTATGCCCAATGACCATGCCCTGGGGACAGAAGTCCCCTGGGCATGGCCATTGGGCAAGGGGGCATGACTCCTGTCTTTGCTAAGACAGGAGTCATTTCAATGGGGAATGGGCGTCGTAAAAAAATGGCGCAAATCGGGTTGGGGCGATTTTTTGCCTCAGCCTGACTTGCACCATTTGTGGACGCCCATACGCCATTTTCCCCCTACGCCGGCGCTGCCTGGTGTACGTCGTTTTTGTTAACGCACACCAGACAGCGCCGGCGGCTAACGCCGGCTAACGTCATTCAATAAATACGGCGCCCGCATGGCGCTTCAGAATGGCGTTAGCCGGCGCTAATTTTTTTGACGCTAAACTGCGTTGGCGCAGTTTTGCGTCAAAAAGTATAAATATGGGCCTTAGTATCTTTTTCGGAGATTTTCTTTACCGGGACGAACCAGCAAATCAAGCCGGCTAGAGTTGCCGCCGTGGGTCGGTCCCTCTATGGAGTTTTTTTTCAAAAGTTCTCCAAACTTCTCCAAACCTCTGGGGCTTCTCTCAGATGTCCTTTGAAGGTTCTTCTGAGGTCCACAGCTCACCCCAAGAGTCCGGAAGTTCTGAGATGGTCCTTGGGGGTGCTGACTACAACTCCCAGAATGCACCTGGCGCGAACTCTTTTTTGGCCACTGGGCAGTGGCCAGCTGGTTGATTTCTTGAGGAGTTGGTGCAGGGGACTCTGGATAGCAAATTTTCACCTGTAGCAAACAGGGAGTCCCTCCTTGAACCAGTTGAAGCCAGGCAAAGTCCTTCTTGTGTTGAAGCCCAAGTGTGCAGCTGGTGCAGTCCTTCTGAGTGCAGGTTCCAGGTGCAGGCCAGGGGTCCAGCAGGGCAGTCCTTCTTCTTCTATTGTTCTTCCTCGTTGGATGTGGTAGGGAACTGAGGTGTGGGTGCAGGTCTGCCAGTTGTATCCTTGCTCCTGGGAGAAAAACAGGGGGGTCCTGGTTCTCCAATCAGGTGCAGGGTCCTTCCCCCCGTGATGACAACTTCCTGGGAAGTGTGGCAAAAAACAATCCCAGGAGGCAACATTCTCCAAAAATCCATCATGGCTGAATCTGATTTTTGGAGGTTACATCTGGCTGAGCCCAACCACTGGTGTGGCTAAAAATCATAAACATACCCCTCTCCTGCCCTCTCCTAATCTAATCAAGGGGGCACCTAGTTGTCTGGGGTTGCAGAATGTGGGTGTGCGGCTGGTTGCTCCAAATTTCCTTCTCTGCCTTTGAAGACCAATTTGGCAGCCCTCCCCCTTCCTGCCTCACCATCTGCTGAGGGGAGATTGCCTCCCACAGGCACATTCCTTTGTGTGAAGCCAGGCCACTTCACACCTCATCAATGCAGCCTGGCCAGGCTGCTAGAGGCTGGCCAATCAGAGCACAGCAGCAAAAACAATGCAGGGCTGAAATTGGCAACTTTTCAGGTAAAGTTTAAAACTCTTTACCTGAACATGTTATATTAAATCCAACAACTGTAAGTTGTGGGATTTATTATAACAATTAATTTGATACCAAACTCTTGGTATCCATCATTTAAGGAGACTTTAAAAATTAAAATACAGTCTCCCCATTCTAGCCTATGAAGGCCATTTACTACAATGAGGGAAAAACGAATTTGGCTGTTTTTACCTCACCAGGGCTTATAAAACTATTTTTATAAGGTCCCTGCTTATAGTTACATGGCACCCAGCCCTAGGGGCACATAGGGCGCACCTTAGGGGTGACTTATATGTAAAAAGAAGGTAGTTTAAGAATTTGGAAGTACTTTTAATTCCAAAGTCGAATTTGCATATAACTTTAATTTAAAAGCAGCCAGCAAGGCAGGCCTGCCTTTAAAATGACACTGGGCACCTCAGCAGCGCACCTATGGGTGCACTACCTATGCTGTGGTCCCTAAACCTACATGCCCTACCATATACTAGGGACTTATAGGTAGGTTAACTTAGCCAATTATAATTAGCCTAATTTGCAAATCTATTTTACACAGAGCACTGGTCCTGGGACTGGTAAGCAGTACCCAGCGCACAGCCAAGAGTCAGTAACCACCAGCACCTGTCCAAAAAGTGTGGGGGTGACCAGGGCAAAAAGGAGGACTTTCCTACACTGCCCCCCCAGATGAAAGGTGATGGGTACTAACCTACACCCTGGTAGTCTTCATCAGCTAAGTGGAAAAACCTGGAAAGGCCATCTGCATTGGCATGGGCAGTCCCAGGTCTGTGCTCCACTGTGACGTCCATCCCCTGTAGGGAAATGGACCACCTTAACAGTTTTGGGTTCTCCCCCCTCATCTGCATCAACCATCTGAGAGGTCTGTGGTCAGTTTGTACATGGAAGTGAGTGCCAAACAAGTATGGCCTCAACTTCTTCAGGGACCAGACCACAGCAAAGGCCTCCCTCTCAATGGCACTCCATCTTTTCTCTCTGGGGAGTAGTCACCTGCTGATGAAGGCAACTGGTTGATCTTGGCCCTCTTCATTAACTTGTGCTAACACTGCCCCAATCCCTTCCTCTGAAGCATCTGTTTGCACTATAAACCCCTTGCTATAGTCAGGGGCCAGTAACACTGGTGCTAAACACATAGCCTGTTTTAGGGTGTCAAAAGCTTTCTGACACTCTGTGGTCCAAATGGCCATCTTGGGCTGTTTCTTGGAGGTAAGCTCAGTCAGAGGGGCCACTATGGTCCTATAATTCTGAACAAACCTTCTGTGTCACCCAGTCAGGCCAGGAAAGGCCCTGACCTGAGTCTGGGTTTTAGGAGCCTCCCAATCCAGGATAGTCTGGATCTTGGGCTGGAGAGGTTGTACATAGCCTCCACCAACAAGGTGGCCCAGATACACAACTGAGCTTTGCCCTATCTGGCACTTGCTTGCCTTGATAGTCAGGCCTGCTTGAAGCAGGGCCTGAAGCACTTCCTTCCGGTGGACCAGGTGTTCCTCCCAGGTGGAACTAAATACAGCTATATCATACAGATAAGCTGCACTGAAAGATTCCAACCCAGGCAGGACTCTATTCACCAACCGTTGGAAGGTGGCAGGAGCATTTTTTAGGCCAAAGGGCATCACCTTGAACTGAAAGTGGCCCTCTGGTGTGGAAAATGCTGACGTCTCCTTAGCTCCTTTACTTAAGGCAATCTGTCAGTATCCTGAGGTCAGATCAAACGTGTTCAGGAATTTGGCAGCCCCCAACCTATCAATGAGATCATCAGCTCTAGGTATGGGGTGAGAATCAGTCCTAGTGACTGCATTTAGACCTCTGTAGTCCACACAAAATCTCAATTCCTTCTTCCCACCTTGGGGATTAGGTTTGGGCACCAGTACCACTGGACTGGACCAAGGATTGTCAGAGGGCTCAATTACCTTGAGCTCCAACATCTAAGCCACTTCAGCTTTGATGTTGGCCTTGACCTGGTCGGACAGCCTGTACAGTTTGTTCTTGACAGGCAAGCTGCCACCAGTGTCAACGTCATGGACACACCAATTGGTGAGTCCAGGGGTCAGGGAGAACAGACTAGCAAACTGTTCCAAAACCTGTTTGCAGTCTTTTTGTTGCTGGTCCGTCAACTTGGGAGAGAGTACCACTCCCTCCACTGACCCATCTTGTGCATTTGAGTACAGGAGGTCTGGCAGAGGTTCACTCTCCTCCTCCTTCCCTTCATCAGTGACCATCAGCATGGTCATGTCTGCCCTGTCCTGGTGGGGTTTCAGCCTGTTAACATGCAGGATCCTATGAGGATTCCTGGGGGTGCCAAGGTCCACCAAGTAGGTGACCTCACCCTTTTTCTCCAGAATTGGATAGGGCCCAGTCCATTTGGCCTGAAGTGCCCTAGGAGCCATGGGCTCCAAACCCCACACCAGCTGTCCTGGGTGATACTCAGGCATGGTAGCCTTCTGATCATGCCAGAGCTTCATGAGCTCCTGGGTGGCCTCCAGGTTTCTGTTTGCCTTCTTCATGTACTCAGCCATGCGTGACCGCAGGCCCAGCACATAATCTAGCACATTCTCCTTGGACTCTCTGAGAGGCTTTTCCCAAGACTCTCTCACCAAGCACAATGGGCCTCTTACAGGGTGCCCAAACAGTAACTCAAAGGGGCTGAATCCAACCCCCTTCTGCGGCACCTCTCTGTAGGCAAACAGCAGGTATGGGAGGAGAACATCCCATCTCCTCCTGAGTTTGTCAGACAAACCCATGATCATGCCCTTCAGGGTCTTATTAAATCTTTAAACCAGACCATTGGTCTTTGGATGATAGGGGGTGGTGAACGTATAAGTAACACCACACTCATCGAACATGGCTTTCAGATAGGCTGACATAAAGTTTGTGCCTCTATCTGAGACCACCTCCTTTGGGAACCCCACTCTGGTGAACACACCAAGTAGTGTCCTAGCCACTGTGGGAGCAATGACTGTCCGGAGGGGTATTACCTCAGAGTATCTGGTGGCATGGTCTACAACCACCAAAATGTACCTGTTACATGAAGCAGTTGGTGGGTCCAGGGGACCAACAATGTCAATCCCCACCCGCTCAAAGGGAGTCCCAACCACTGCCAGTGGTATCAAGGGAGCCTTTGGCTTGCCCCCTGTCTTGCCACTAGCTTGGCAGGTGACACAGGAGCTGCAAAACTCCTTGACTTTTTCTGACATTTGGGGCCAATAAAAATGGTTGACCAGCCTGTTCCAGGTCTTGGTCTGTCCCAATGTCCAGTTAAGGGGATATCATGGCTTAAGGTAAGGAGGAATTCTCTATACTTCTGGGGGACCACTACTCTCATGGTTGCCCCTGGTTTGAGGTCCCTTGCCTCGGTGTAGAGAACTCCATCCTCCCAGTAAACCTTGTGGGTTCCACTGATATACCCTTGTTCTTGCCTGGCAGCAGTCTGCCTCAGGCCCTCAGGAGTGGGACACTCTCTTTGTCCCTGGCACAACTCTTCTCTGATGGACCCACCTGCCCCTTGCAGTTCTGCCAAGTCAGGCAGAGCTTGCAGGGGAATTGGCCCTCCCTCAGAGGTCAGATCCTCCCCCTCAGATTTGGATTCCTCCTGATCCTCTGTACTTGTAGGGGCTGGCAAGCCAGACCCAGTGCCCTTTCTCTTGTTCTTGGAGGCTTGGCTCATTGTTCCAGGGTCCAAGTGTCCAGCACTTCCCTGTTGTGCTGCCTGTGATCTAGTCACAGCACACACCCATTCATGGAGGTCCAGCATCTGTGCATGGACCCTTCTCTCCACCTCTGACCATTCAGATGCTTCAAGATCATTTCCCAACAGACACTCTACTGGGAGGGCAGGAGCTATAGCTACCTTCTTAGGGCCAGTCACACTTCCCCATTCCAGGCTCACCATGGCCATGGGATGGAGTTTGGTTCTGCTAACTGCATAAGTCACTTGGTGGAAGACACCAGGTAAGACCTGTTCTGGAGAAACCAGCTTCTCTGTGACCATTGTCACACTGGCTCCTGTATCTCTCAGAGCTTCCGCCTCAGTCCCATTGACTTTAGGCCTCTGCCTATACCTCTCCATGCTGGGAGGTAAGGTGGCCATAGTTGCAATGTCCACCCCACCCACGGATACTAAGGTGACCTCTATGTACCCTGATCCCAGCACTGGACCAACTTCCACCCCCAACCCTACACTAGCAATCCCCTCGGATTGCCCACCAGTGGGGGGCTTCTTGGAGCAGACAGCATCTCCTCTTTTGTGTCCAAGTTGATGACACTCAAAACATTTGCCGGCCTTAGCAAGCTCTTGAAACTTTCCTGCTTTAGCAGGATCACAATTCTTTCCCTGATACCCTTTCCCCTTAGAAGTAGAACGGCTGGGGGCTCCCCCACCCTGAGAAGTTTTTGGGGACTTGTGAGGACTCCTTGAGCTTTTTATCATCTTTACCTTGGTTCTTCCCCTGAGAAGAACCATGCCCTCCCTTTTTCTGATCACCCCCTGGGGGTTTCTGGTTAACCCTAGTTCTTAACCAGTCATCTGCTGCCTTCCCCAGTTCTCTGGGGTTGGTCAACTTAGAGTCAACTAGATACTGGCGGCGCTTCTCTTGGACACAATTGGTTAGAAGGTGCTCCCTCATAATCAAATTGTACAGCCCCTCAAAGGTACTTACCTTGTTGCCCTGTATCCAGCCCTCCAGTGCTTTTACTGAAACGTCCACAAAGTCCACCCAGGACTGGGTGCTTGTCTTTTGGGTGTCCCTAAACTTGAGCCTATACTGCTCTGGGGTCAGACCAAACTTTTTAGTCAAGCATCTCTTCATACTGGGGTATGAGTCTGCCTCCTCCCCCCTCAAGGTTAGGAGCCTATCCCTCCCAGAGTTGGGAACCAACTCCCAAAGCAGTGAACCCCAGTACTGAGGCTAGACTCTCCTCAACTGGAGGGCCCTCTCAAAGGCCCCCAGCCACTTATCTATATCATCCCCCTCTACATAGACAGGAACCACCTCCTTGGGTAATCTGGGGCAAAACCCCTCACCCATGGACACTTCAGCTTCTTTGTCGCTGCCACCATCTATTTTCTCTTCCCTTGCCCACTTTTTCTTTTCTAGGGCCAGCTTCTCAGCCTCCAAAGCTATGAATGCTAGCTGGGCCTCCAGCTCTCTTTCCCTGAGGGACAGGTTCTCTCCTCCTGAAGGGACCCCCTTCCCCCAACTAGCTTTGGGTCTGCCCCTAGTGACTGTATTTAATGAGGACCGGTCTTCCTCATCCTCACTTAGGCTCAGATGCCCTCCCTCCCCTGAGTGGTTGGAGCTAGCATCCTCCCCTACTTCTCCCTCCTCTGCAGCTTCTTCTGAGTCTACCTCTTGGGCCTCAGCCCATGCTGTCAGGGATTTGATCAGGACATGCTTCCTGAGGTCAGTGGTTGCAGGCAACCCTCTTTCAATACACAACCCCCTAAGCTGGACTACTGTCAGTGTGGGTAGGCTAGCCAGATCAAGCTCCATGGTTCCCTAGTTTTGTGTCAACAAAAACTTTTTGCAAAAATTGGAAACAAGAATTTTGAAAAATAACAAAAATTCAATAATTACAATTAATACAAATTAAAAATGAACACCAAATTTTGCACTAGGACAATTTAAAGGATTTTTAATTTGTTTTACTTAAACTGTAATGTGATACTGAACACAAGTACAGGATCCCACCACTGCTCACCAAAAATGTTGGAAAATGGGTTATTGGTAAGGGCAAGTAGGTACCTACACTTAGCAATAGGCCACTAAACTCCACTAAGGTCCAGTTAGGTCTCAGTAAATTAAACCCAGCTCAACCCTTGGTAGCTTGGCAACGAGCGTCAAGGCTTAACTTAGGAGACACAGGGGGTCATTCTGACCTCGGCGGTAAAAGGCCCTTACCGCCGGTCAGAATACCACCATAACACCGCCGCAGCCGCGGTTAACCGCCGCGGTCATTCTGACCCACAACGGCCAAACCTCCAAAATTCCGTCCTCCACTGCAGGCCGCCACATAAGCAGGCAGCGATAAACTGGAGATGACCAAACCTCCACCGTCACGCCAACAGAAATACGCCCATGCCATTACGACCCACGAATCCACGCGGCGGTCATTCAACCGCGGTATTCCATTGGCGGTACACACCGCCGCGGTCAGAATACACACACATCACCAAAACACAGCCACATTGGACAATTTGAAATACACACACCTGATACACATACACACACCACTCCCACACAATCAACCAACTATAAAACACACACCCACATCACCCACAAACCCCTGCGACCAGAATTACTGAGAGAAGGAGAGAGAGACACAGCAGACAATTCAAAGCAAGACACACTGAGGCACACTACACCATCACACACACCACATAGTAGCACAAAGCACCACTCACCAACATACTTATCATCACATACACCACCCCACACCACACCCACACCACCCCATGGCACCCCAAAGGCACCCACGCTTTTCTGACCAAGAACTCTGGGTCATGGTGGAGGAAATCCTAAGAGTGGAACCCCAGCTCTTCGGCTCGCAGGTGCAGCACACCAGTATAGCTAGGAAGCCGGAGCTATGGCAGCGGATCGTGGACAGGGTCAACGCGGTGGGACAGCATCCCAGGAATAGGGAGGACATACGCAAAAGATGGAACGACCTACGGGGGAAGGTCCGATCGATGGTCTCCCGGCACAACATCGCGGTCCAGAAGACTGGCGGCGGACCCCCACCCACCCCTCCCGAATTCACATCGTGGGAGCAAGACGTCTTGAACATCCTGCATCCTCAGGGCCTCGCAGGAGTATCCGGAGGAATGGACTCTGGTAAGTCCAATCTCAACTACTATATCCCCCCCCACCCCACCAGCATGCCAACCCACACCCCCACCCTCACCCCCAACCCCCCAGCACACATCCTCCCTGACAATGTCTCACCAGCACAACCCACCCATCCCAACACCAACTCCTGCATGCCAACACAAATCATGGGCACCCATAACCTAAGCATGACCACTGCACTAACCCCCCCCCCCCTAACTACCCTCACAACACCTCCCTCAAGGGAATGCCTGCACTGGGGGACAAGGGCACCCATAACACGCACGCTATTGCACACACAGAAACAATAACCAAACTCTCTTACCCCATGCAGGACCCGAACGACAACACACCAGCCAGGAGGGTCCAGAAGTGTCCATCCCACCCCCGGAACAGGCCCACACTGAGGATAGCAGCTCTGTCGACAGTGAACCTGATGACCAGCCCGGACCATCGGGGACCTCTGGGCAGTCGGTTCCCCTCAGGCTGCCACAGGCCACACCAGACCCGACCCCCTCTGCCAACACCAGCACAGCTCCCACCCAGCGGGCCCATGCCTCTGTCTCTAGGACAGCTCAATCAGCGGTGTGTCCGCCACTACAGGGCACCCAGGCTAACCCAACACCCCAACAACAACAGGGACCTGGGGGCAGTGGTAGCGGGCACACCGGCGAGGGGACAGAGGCCGGGGGAAATCGGGCAGCTCGGAGGGCTGCTGTGCGACAGGGGGGGGAGGAGAGGCCCAGGGAACCCACTCTCCAAGAGGCCCTCACCACCATCATGGGGGCATACCACCACTCCCAAGAAACGATGGCGACGGTACTGGCCAGGTTCACTGAGATCCAGGCACAGCAGGAAGAACGCTACATGGGGTTCAGGGAGGAGCTGAGAATCATCGGGACCGCAATGGGGACCATCGTCCTGGCCCTCCACAGGATAGAGGACGCGTTGCGGGACCATGGTGCACCACACAGGGCCCCTGTCACTAGGCCGGACCAGGAACAGCCTACCACCTCCGCCGGCGCTAGTGGACAGGAGGTCCCAACACCTCGACAACCCCCCAGAACCCCACCTCCTGCTGAAGAACAACCACCCTGTAAGAGGAGCCTGAGACCAAAAAAAAAGACAGAGTAGGATGTCAAGACCCCCGCCAGCAGGACATACCCCCTCAAGTCTTCCCACTGTCCCACATTGCCACCCTGTCCAACCATGAACTGCCTATGCTCCATCCTTCCACAGGCAAAAGAACAATGCACCTGTGAGACTGAGAACTGGACTCTGCCATGGATATTCCTCCACCCCCACCCATCACCCTTAGAATCACATGTACCGATATCTAGCACTGTAAATAAATCACATTTTGCACACAAATCTGTTTTGAGTCATGCTGTATTATTAACAAATGTATTACATATTACTGTTCAATTTCTGTTCTGTCAATTAGTCATGACAACATACCAATGTCAATACGCTGTATTTCATGGGCGAACCAAGCAGAAGTCAGGTACTGAGTCAGACAGCACTGAGAAGGGAAGGGAAAGGCAAAAATTAATGAAAAACATCTGTGGGGAACTACAGAATGTACAGATGCAGGAGGCTATAAGCAATTGTGAAATGGCGTGGGTGATTCTTACCTGGGTGTTACTGGAAATACTGTTGTATCACTCTGTCCCTATTGTCTGTGTCGTCCTCAGAGTCTTCCTCCTCTTCACTCTCCACAGGCTCCACGGCTTCTACAACACCACCATCTGGACCATCCTCCTGCAGGAAAGGCACCTGGCGTCGCAAAGCCAGGTTGTGGAGCATACAGCACGCCACGATGATATGGCACACCTTCTTTGGTGAGTACATTAGGGATCCACCTGTCATATGCAGGCACCTAAATCTGGCCTTCAGGAGCCCAAAGGTTCGCTCAATCACCCTCCTAGTACGCCCATGGGCCTCATTGTACCGTTCCTCTGCCCTGGTCCTGGGATTCCTCACTGGGGTCAATAGCCACGGCAGGTTGGGGTAACCAGAGTCACCTATTAGCCACACACGCTGTCTCTGTAGCTGTTCCATCACATAGGGAATGCTGCTATTTCGCATCACATACGCGTCATGCACTGACCCAGGGAACTTGGCATTCACATGGGAGATGTACTGGTCAGCCAAACAGACCACCTGGATATTCATTGAATGGTAATTCTTCCTGTTCCTGTACACCTGTTCATCGTCATTTGGGGGGACTAAAGCCACATGGGTTCCATCAATTGCACCAATGATGTTGGGGATGTGTCCAAGGGCATAGAAATCAGCTTTCACTGTAGGCAAATCACCCTCCTCTGGGAAAATGATGTAGCTCCGCATGAGTTTCATCAGGGCAGACAACACTCTGGATAAGATCTTGGAAAACATAGGCTGAGACATCCCAGATGACATGGCCACTGTTGTCTGGAATGAGCCAGTTGCAAAGAAATGGAGGACTGACACAACCTGCACCAGAGGGGGAATTCCTGTGGGTTGGCGGATGGGGGACATCAGGGCTGGCTCCAGCTGGGCACACAGTTCATGGATGGAGGCACGGTCAAGTCGGTATCGTAGTATTATATGGCGTTCTTCCATTGTCGACAGGTCCACCAGCGGCCGGTACACGCGAGGATTCCTCCTTCTCATCGCTAGTCCCAGCGGACGGTGCCTAGGAAGGAGAATATGGAGTACAGAGTCAATCCACTCACAGGTACGTACAAAACAGCTTGCACAGTACAGGTAAATGTATGGTTTGATATGTTTGTATGTGTGCCATTGCAAGGCCTAGGCCTGTGTGACGCATTAGAAATTAAGCCATGTGGGCCCTTGAAATGGCCGATGCCTGACCTGTGAAGTGGGACAATGGGATGTGAGGTCACTGCGCTGGCGGGGCGCACCGTGGCGGTAGGCGGTCGAAGACCGCTGTGCGAAGACGCATTGGTTAACATTGAAGCCTATGGGTTTCAGGAGCGAATGACGATGTGCGCCGGCGGTCGCGGTACGCACCGCCGCGGTACGCACCGCCGCGGGCGTGACCGCCATTTTCTATCAGCTCAATCATTCGAGACCTGATCATCCACAGGAGAGGACCTATACTGCAAGTGCTGCTGTGAACTCGGTCTGGAAGTGACAATGGCTGCTGCGACTGGGGAAAGGGCCCCCGCCTTCAGTTCAGAAGAGTTGGAGAAGCTCGTGGACGGGGTCCTCCCCCAGTATGCGCAACTGTACGGTCCTCCAGACCAACAGGTGAGTACACTCAGTGCACATTGAATGGGTTATGCCTGTGTGGAGGGGGGGGAAGTAAGTTGGTTGGGTGTGGAGGGAATGGGGAGTGCAACGCACGACAGATGAGAGAATGGGAACCATGACAAGGTTGGGGAGGGGGGGCATGTACTCCAAACATGCAGATATGTGACGGTTTCTCTTTCCCACCCTGTACATGTCAAACAGGTGAGCGCCCACCAGAAGATCGATATTTGGCGTGCCATCGCCGAGGAAGTCCGGAACTTGGGGGTCCACAACAGACGGGGCACCCACTGCCGCAAGAGGTGGGAGGACATCCGCCGCGGAACGAGGAAGACCGCAGAAACACTGCTGGGGATGGCCTCCCGACCTAGGAGGGGTGCCAGTCGCACCATTACCCCCCTGATGTCCTGGATCCTGGCGGTGGCCTACCCTAATTTGGATGGGCGCTTGAGGACAGCACAGCAGACACAAGGGGGTGAGTATCCGCACATTCTCCCATCTGTATGCGCATTGGAGGCGTCTGGGGGGGGGAGGAGGGCTGTGGGTGACATTAGGCCCGGGCGCTCTCTGTAGTGTAGTCCGCTCCCTTAGGCATGGCCCTGTGCCCCCGCCCCCCACCTCTGTAGGGTGCCAAGTGCAGCTACCCATGCTCCAGCATCACCCATGTGCGCGTGTGTTGTCCCTAGACCTGTTTGCCTAGTCAGAGGTACTGAGTAGTGTACCCCAAGTTCGGGACTTAGTGCACGAGGCACCTGTGTCTGTCCTCTCCGCAAAGGGTATTGCTAAGGCATGCACTCAACTTTGTTTAATTTCTCCCCCCACCCTAAATCTTTGTCTTCTTGTGTTTTAGCATCATCCGGCGGAGGAGATTTGGCGTCGGAGCAGGAGGGAGCTGCAGGTCACCAGGCCCCGGTGGGCACTGACACAGACACCGAGGGCACCAGTGATCCGGAGGGCGAGGGGAGCACCACAACGGGGGCCGGTGGAGACACCAGCGACACGGACACGTCCTCGTTTGGGAGCTCCCTGGCGGGGGCGGCACCATCTGTGCCCCCCGCAACAACAGGTACAGCCGCCACCCAGCGCACCAGCACCGCCCTCCCAGCAGCCCCTCAGTCTTCGCTCCGTGGCCGCTCGGCCAGGAAGGCGCGCGTCTCCTTCGCCCCAGGCACCTCAGCCCCTGCCTCTGTTACCCCTGCTGCCCTCAGTGCGGAGCTCATTGACCTGGTGAGGACGCTCATTGTTGGGCAGACTACCGTTCTGAATGCCATCCAGGGGGTGGAAAGGGAGGTGCATCGGAGCAATGCCTACCTGGAGGGCATTCATTCGGGTCAGGCTGCCCATCAACGAGCGTTCACTGCTCTGGCCTCAGCACTGACGGCAGCCATTGTCCCTGTCTCCAGTCTCCCTCTTCTATCTGCCTCCACCCTTTCTCTGTCTCCTGTACCTCAACCTATCCCATCCACACCATCAGACCAGCCTGCACACACCTCAACACCCAAGGCCAGCTCATCCAAACATAAGCACCACAGAAAACACAAGCATTCACCCAAGCAACACACAGATGCAGACATATCAACAGTCACTACCACCTCTGTGTCCCCGTCCTCCTCGTCTCCCTCCTCCCTCCCTGTGACGTCTACACTCACACCTGCATGCACCCCAACATCAGCCAGTTCTTCCACCACCAGCAAACCCTCCACTACAGTCCGCACACCTGCAGTCACCACCCCCACTGGCATTTACACGTCCCCTGTGTCCTCTCCCACTGTGTCTGTCACCCCCTCTTCCAAGACACATAAACGCAGGCAGACACCCAAACAACAGCCAACCACCTCACCACAGCCTACGTCCCAGTCACCTGCACCCAAGGACAGCACACCTGGCTCTCATACAACCACATCCTCTTCCTCCACTTCTCTCACCACTACTCCTACCCCTTACCTTGGTCCCAAGAAAAATTACCTCTCCAGTTTTGACCTCTTTCCCTCCCCCGACCCACCCCCTCCAACTGGGAAAAGTCCCAAGGGCACCTCAGCCACCTCCAGCCCAACTACTACAGTGCAAGTGGTGCATGGCATGTGGAGTCCACCCTTTGGCGGCAGTAACACTTCGGTGAGCAGCAAGGGGACAGCCAGCCCCCCCCCCAGGCAAGAGGACCCAGAAATTGAAGGGCCGCCGTGAGCGGACAGAGACGGCTGCCCCCAAGGAGGTGACTCCGGCCACTTCACCGGCCACAGCAGCCAGGGGAGGCAAGGGCCCGAGAGCCCCATCTAAGGAGCGGAAGGACAGCAGGGCGGAGAGGACAACCACCAGGTGCGCGGAGCAGGAGGGCCCCACAAGCCCCATCCCGGCTGCAATGGACAACACCAAAGGGCCCAGGACTCACTCCCCGAAGGGGCCTGACACAGCACGGTCGGAGGGCGACTGAGCAGGGTGTCCAGGCCAGGTATGACTCCCTTGACATACTGCAAGAGCACCGCTGAAGAGGGCCCCGCCGTGAAGACAGGTACCGCTGAAGAGGGCGCCGCCGTGAAGACAGGTACCGCTGAAGAGGGCCCCGCCGTGAAGACAGGTACCGCTGAAGAGGGCCCCGCCGTCTCAAGCACCGCTCCGCTGGGCCCTTCCTGTCAAGCACTGCTCCGCTGGGCCCCGCCGTCTCAAGCACCGCTCCGCTGGGCCCCGCCGTCTCAAGCACCGCTCCGCTGGGCCCTTCCTGTCAAGCACCGCTCCGCTGGGCCCCGCCGTCTCAAGCACCGCTCCGCTGGGCCCTTCCTGTCAAGCACCGCTCCGCTGGGCCCCGCCGTCTCAAGCACCGCTCCGCTGGGCCCCGCCGTCTCAAGCACCGCTCCGCTGGGCCCTTCCTGTCAAGCACCGCTCCGCTGGGCCCCGCCGTCTCAAGCACCGCTCCGCTGGGCCCTTCCTGTCAAGCACCGCTCCGCTGGGCCCTTCCTGTCAAGCACCGCTCCGCTGGGCCCCGCCGTCTCAAGCACCGCTCCGCTGGGCCCTTCCTGTCAAGCACCGCTCCGCTGGGCCCCGCCGTCTCAAGCACCGCTCCGCTGGGCCCTTCCTGTCAAGCACCGCTCCGCTGGGCCCCGCCGTCTCAAGCACCGCTCCGCTGGACATCGCCATGTCATGCACCGCTGCGCTGGGTCCCGCCGTCTCAGGCACTGTTTATGGTTCACTGTGCCCACCATGCCTCCTCCTTGACCAGTGGACTCTGTAATCCACCTGAGAGACTGTGGCTTTGCACTCTCCAGGATGGTACAGTGGGCAACCCACCCACTGTAGAGACATTGAGAGACTGTGGCTTTGCACTCCCCAGGATGGTCCAGTGGGCAACCCACCCACTGCAGAGACTTGAGAGACTGTGGCTTTGCACTCCCCAGGATGGTACAGTGGGCAACCCACCCACTGCAGAGACTTGAGAGACTGTGGCTTTGCACTCCCCAGGATGGTACAGTGGGCATGGTGGCTCCTCGTGGATCTGGCGTCGTGGACTCATGTGGCTGTGGTGGCTACCCCTTCCCTTCCCCCTGAGGTGCCTGTAGTTTTGACATCGGATGCCCCTGCAGTGTTCTCTCCAAAGGACTCAGGTCTCGTGTGTGGGCTTTGCCCTTGTTTCGCAGAACCTTGGCCCACGGACATGTTAGATTCGTAGGATGTGCAGGACTTGTTACTTCAGTGATACACTGATGTGTATATATTTTTGGTTTTTGTAAATATTTTTCACGGTTGCTCAATTATTTCCAGGTGCTTTTTTTTAACATGAAAATTTATTCAAAATTTGGTTGTGTCATTGTATTTTTTAAGGGTGTTTGTGTGGTCTCACTGTGACTTCCTGCTCTGCATTGGTGTGTACATATTGGGGGGGTGGGGGGGTCGCATATGTATATGCCCGTAACCTTTCTTCCTCCCCCCTCCCGTGTGTCGTAGGTGCAGTACTCACCGTTGACGTCTGCGCCGGAGTTCGTACTCGTGGTAGATGAGCAGGTAGACGAGAGCAGGTATGATGTTCAATTCGGGTTCCATGCTGTCCGGATTCCGCGTGGAGTGTCTCGAGGTGAGCGTTTTCCATTGGAAATGTCTGTTTCCGCCATGTTTTTATCGCCGTTGCTCCCGCCCCGGAAAAGGTGGCGGATTGGTGGGTCGTGATGGGGTGGGCGGTACATTGTCTGCCGCCTGGCTGTTGGCGGTGACCGCCGCGCTGTTTGTTTGTTCCGCCGTGGCGGTCGGAGTGTTAATGCGGCGGGCTGTGTTGGCGGTTCCCGCCAGGGTCAGAATTGCCTTTTTTTTACCGCCGGCCTGTTGGCGGGTTGGCCGCCGCTTTATCACCGACCGCCAGGGTTAGAATGACCCCCACAGTGTAAAGCATTCAAATATCACAAAACAGTAATTAAATAAAACACAGGTAAGAGTTTAAAAATCCAAAACCAATTCATAAAAATAGATTATATTTCTATCTTTAAAATGACACAAAAATGAATAAAATCGGATAAGGGGAACCTGAGATATGAATTTTTAAAGAATTATTGTTTTTTTAGCGCCTAGAAACAAAAAGCGCCAATCAGGTCATCTGGTTGCACCTCGACCGGAG
Source organism: Pleurodeles waltl (assembly GCF_031143425.1). NCBI lineage: Eukaryota > Metazoa > Chordata > Amphibia > Caudata > Salamandridae > Pleurodeles > Pleurodeles waltl. The sequence continues at coordinate 1,563,325,779 of NC_090444.1, read as the reverse complement.
CAAAGTCAAAGTTTAAGGCCGACCGCGATGGAGCCCTGCTCAGCTACAGGCCACTGGAGACCTCGGTTAAAAGTTTACCTTCACACTTAGGGGGTCATTCTGACCCTGGCGGTAATTACGCCATGGCGGAGGTTGGCGGTAGCACCGCCAACAGGCTGGCGGTGCTCCGCCGGGCATTCTGACCGCGGTGGTACAGCCGCAGCCAGAAGCGGAAAGCCGGCGGTGTACCGCCCACTTTCCGCTGCCCATGGGAATCCGCCATGGCGGCGCAGCTTGCTGCGCCGCCATGGGGATTCTGACAGCCCATACCGCCATCCTGTTCCTGGCGGTTCACCCGCCAGGCACAGGATGGCGGTATGGGGTGTCGTGGGGCCCCTGGGGGCCCCTGCAGTGCCCATGCCAATGGCATGGGCACTGCAGGGGCCCCCGTAAGAGGGCCCCACAAAGAATTTCAGTGTCTGCTTCCTCGTGGGAAGGGTGTTTCCCGCTGGGCTGGCGGGCAGACTTTCGGCGGTCGCCCGCCAGCCCAGTGGGAAAGCCAGAATGACCGCCGCAGTCTTTTGACCGCGGAGCAGTCTTTCGGCGGGAACCGCTTGGCGGGCGGCGACCGCTGTCCGCCGCGGTCAGAATCACCCCCTTAGTCTCTTTTTCGAAGATTTTCTTCAGCGGGACAAACCTGCCAGTCCAATCCGACCTCCTGGAGCCCTTCTCCGGATACGCGTTGCGGGAATCCTCGGTGGAGATTTTTACCTTTGGACTTAGTCGTTTTTTCGAGGTGAAAATCCATCGACCGGGGTAAACCTGGATCTTGATCCGATGTCCCTGGAGCCCTCCTTGGATACGCTTCTGGGAGGTCCCGGTCAACTTTTTACCTTCGGACTTAGTTTCTTTTTTGGAGATTTTCTTTACTGGGACGAACCAGCAAATCAGGCCGGGTCGCGGTTGAGGCAAGCCGGCTAGAGTTGCCGCGGCGGGTGCATCAATCTATGGAGATTTTTTTCAAAAGTTATCTAAACTTCTCCAAACTTCTGAGGCTTCTCCCATATGTCCTTTTAAGGTTCTTTTGAGGTCCACGGCTCACCCCAAGGGTCCAGAAGTTCTGAGATAGTCCTTGGGGGTGCAGACTACAACTCCCAGAATGCACCTGGCGCAAACTCCTTTTTGGCCACTGGGCAGTGGCCAGCTGGTTGATTTCTTCAGGAGTTGGTGCAGGGGACTCTGGTTAGCAATTTTTCACCTGTAGCAAACAGGGAGTCCCTCCTTGAACCAGTTGAAGCCAGGCAAAGTCCTTCTTGTGGTGAAGCCCAAGTGTGCAGCGGGTTCAGTCCTTCTGAGTACAGGTTCCAGGTGCAGGCCAGGGGTCGAGCAGAGCAGTCCTTCTTCTCCTTTGGTTCTTCCTTGTTGGAATCTGATGGGGATCTGAGGTGTGGGTGCAGGTCTGCCAGTTGTATCCTTGCTCATGGGTGAAAAGCGGAGGGGTCCTGGTTCTCTAATCAGGTGCAGGGTCCTTCCCCCTGTGATGACCACTTCCTGGGAAGTGTGGCAAAAATCAATCCCAGGAGGCAACATTCTCCAAAAAGCCATCAGGGCTGAATCTGATTTTTGGAGGTTACATCTGGCTGAGCCCACCCACTGGTGTGGCTAAAAATCATAAACACACCCCTCTCCTGCCCTCTCCTAATCTAATTAAGGGGCACCTAGTTGTCTGGGGTTGCAGGATGTTGGGGTGTTGCTGGATGCTCCAAATGTCCTTCTCTGCCTTTGAAGAACAGTTTGGCAGCCCTACCCCTTCCTGTCTCACCATCTGCTGTGGGGAGATTCCCTCCCACAGTCAAATTCCTTTGTGTGAAGCCAGGCCACTTCACACCTCATCAAGGCAGCCTGCCCAGGCTGCTAGAGGCTGGCCAATCACAGCACAGCAGGAAAAACAATGCAGGGCTGAAATTGGCAACTTTTCAGGTAAAGTTTAAAACTCTTTACCTGAACAAGTTATATTAAATCCAACAACTGTAAGTTGCGGGATTTATTATAACAATTAATTTGATACCAAGCTCTTGGTATCTATCATTTAAGGGGACTTTAAAAATTAAATAAAGTCTCCCCATTCTAGCCTATGAAGGCCATTTACTGCAATGAGGGAAAAACGAATTTGGTTGTTTTTACCTCACCAGGGCTCATAAAACTATTTTATAAGGTCCCTGCTTATAGTTACATGGCACCCATCCCTAGGGGCACATAGGGCACACCTTAGGGGTGACTTATATGTAAAAATAAGGTAGTTTAAATCTTTGGAACTACTTTTAATTCCAAAGTCGAATTTGTATATAACTTTAATTTAAAAGCAGCCAGCAAGGCAAGTCTGCCGTTAAAATGACACTGGGCACCTCAGCAGTGCACCTATGGGTGCACTACCTATGCTGTGGTCCCTAAACCTACATGCCCTACCATATACTAGGGACTTATGGGTACGTTAACTCAGCCAATTATATTTTGCCTAATTTGCATATCCATTTTACACAGAGCACTGGCCCTGGGACTGGTAAGCAGTACCCAGGGCACAGCCAAGAGTCAGTAACCACCAGTACCTGTCCAAAAAGTGTGGGGGTTACCAGGGCAAAAAGGAGGACTTTCCTACACAGTAGCACAAATTCTGCAGTAGAGTTACTTTGGGTCTCATAAGTGATCATACATCTGAAAGGTGGCAAGATCTTCACTAGCTGCTGGTGGTTCATAGAATTACATGTCTTCTTTACTGGGTACATCTCATTTAACATTCACATTTTGCAATTTGCAAATATTTAAAAATGACAGTATTGTTTGTCACTGAACCTGAAACGTTGCTGATATCAATGGGAAGGAACTAAGGAGGAAACAAATTTTAACTAGAATGGGGAAGGTCCTGTTGTCAAGAGTGATTCATTGGCACTAGCAAATCCAGAAACTTGTAAATCGACAACTCAGCTGATTTGTTAAGCAATAAAAGAGCATTACAGATATGGATCTATAGTATTAGTTCTCACTTTGACTATTGATAAAACCTTGATTTAATACTACTGACCACAATTGCACTGTTCAATGGTATTGGAAAATCATGGTGTTGTTGCAAGTGGATCAGTCATCATCTTGAGTGAACTGATGAACTTCCAGCATTCTGCAAAGGTCTAATTGAAGAACTGAAGTAGCATAGTCACATATTTATCACTCTGAGACATTTACTCTGGTTATTCCCGAAGTCCATATTTTCGGAAAACCCTATTTGTGGCAGATTAACACATTATTTTTTCTGGACATCTTATAATAAGTGAAGTGATTTAAGCCTGTTAATAAGGCCTCAGTGATGAATTGTGTCCTTGAAGGGTAGTACTGTTTTAAATCTATGGTTGTGATGCATGATATGTTTGCAACATAACTCCAAATGTATGTAGACATTTTCAAATCTTTTCCTCTTATCCTATAATACATTCTTTTGAAAATATAACATCAGCTTTAAATGTAAGATGTATTTAAACACTTTTTGATAACTTACAAGAAGATCAATAGAATGTTCATACTTTTTTCAGCTGTAATGCTGTAGCCATGTTTGGATTATTTAAAAAAAAGCTTGACTGAAGCTCATATGTTGTCTTTAGCAAAAGGCCTTTCACCTTCATATCTGACATCCTAATCCCTGCATGACAATGAGAGCTAGCAATTACTAATTTAGAGGAAAAATACACAATAGACTGGGGAAAGGAAGTATAATTATCCCCATGGATTTTAGGTCACAACTGCTCAAGAACAGTCCCCGTGTAGACCTTTCTATTAAACAAAAGATCCTGTTCAATACCAATGTAGTGATATATGGCAACTATGGGCTTTGTGGGCTTTGTGGTGGAGACTAACTTTCACTACTGGTGAGAATAACCTGCTAGCGTTTGGAGAGCCTTACGCATGGAGACTAGAATATAAAATACAAAATGATTATTCTTTTTCTGTTGAGAGAGTCTCTGGGATAGCATGTGTAATATACCTAGAAAAGGGAATGGGTCATCATGCCATAACACCTGAAAAGAGAAAGTACATTTTGGTAAATTGCTTAAGGCTCAATATAGGAAATCTGCATTTTCTACACGAGCACCCCAGATTTTTTGCTGGACCCTACATGTTTGCTGGCTTTAGAACTCTGTGCCCTTTACCCATGCTACCAGAAGTAAAGTGCCTGTATTACCCTTTTAAGCATGGTTGAATTGGCATATTCATAATTTTCATAATAATCTTGCTTGTAAGTCAGTAGTATTTGATATAAAGTGTGCCCAAGGCCTGTATGATAAGTACCACAAGTGTACTGCAAAGTCCTTTGTGCCATTCATTACAGTAAAAAGGGTAAATATTGCTTCATGCCTACAGCTGTAACCTGAGTGTAGCAGTGAATAAATTGCAGTTCGACTTGTCAAAATAAGCCACTTAGGCAGGTCAAAATATTTGTAAATATTCATATGTCACACCAAAGTAGGTGTTGTAGCCCCTTAATGGAGTGTATGGTAATTGAAAGTAGAACATGTAGAAAGTTAGGGTTAACATGTCTTTGAGAAGAATAGCCCCCCAGATCTATTTTTACTACATCAGGCATAACTGGCCTATGTAGAAAGTACAGACTAAAATCCTAATACTGTATCGCAGGAGTGACACTGACCAGAAAAATAATCTAATTATTTTTAATATTGATTAAAAATCCAATCCAGTGGTGCAGTCAGACTTTTACTAAATATTAAGTAAACCCAACTTTTAGAAAGTTACAGTTTTCCTGTCTGAACTAACCAGGGGCTAGTTTGCATTTGCTGTCTAATGTCTACCAGCCAGTGATTATCAATTGGATAGGTTTGAAAAAGGTGACAGGCCTCTCAGGGGCAAAAAATTGTGTTCTTTAAATAGCAGAGATGGCTCTTCCGAAACTACAGTGTCAAATCCTGCTAAAGTATCAAATCCTACTTGGCGGGTATGCCAGTTGGGTTGAATTGAAAGGTGAGAAAACAGGATGCCAAAATAATGCTTGTGCATCCACTGTCTGGTTATTTGGGAACCCTCATCTTGTTCTCCCAGATGTCAGTCTTTGGGTTTTTTGGGGGCACAATGGCTGTTTTGAACTGGAGTTTGGTGTTAGATGAGGGACACACACACAATTCAAATAGTCTTTAAAATGGACTACAATCCTATAATAAGTGTGCAAGCAATAGTGCAGAATTTAACAAGGAAATAATAACATTTTAATTATTTTATAATTGTAGATCATTTGAACTGGTTATATATAAAGAAATTGGAGAGTGCAAATCCGAGTTGGCACAGATGGATGGCACTTCTTTCAAGTCCTCATTTGGAATGCACATTTAGGCTGCATATTTAGGATCAAAGGCATATGTTTTTTCTTAAATAGTGTTGACTTCACTACACGACAAACATCTTTATCAATAATTTGATTGAAATTGATAACTGAGTTGATAACTCTGGCAAAACAGTATTCCAAGACTACAGAGGTATTATTTTACCCATTAATGCTCAAGCAACCATTGCAATTTTTTCTCAACATGCTGATGATTTTCCTTTGTATTCTTAAAGTGTATCTTTGAGATATGTTATAATGAAAAATCCAAAATATAGAATCAACTATAATTTGCAAGCAAAAGAATGACGTTATTATCATAATGCAACTATCATGGTTTTCATTCTGTTCTTTTGCTGCCTTCCTTGTGTGCAGACCAGATTATGGACATCACGGAGATACAGTTTAAAAAAAACAGTTCCATCCAGCAGCCAGTTCACTAAATTATTTATTAGTGGTCCGGGACACTGGGGCTTAATGATAATGGTTCTATACTAGAGGCACAATATATAAACACATATATTCATTATTGTCTTTCTGTCAAATTATGATCACCCTCCTAATGAAACTGAATATTGCAATCTCATTGTTTAAGACGTCTTATTTTAAGAAAATGCATATAACCTGCTATTGGGAGCAATATAAATTGGGAGATGAGGCTATATGTACTAGAGACAAGATTGAAAACAGCATTTCAAAATACAGTCAACATAAGGCATGGGCTCCAAAAGGGAGTTCAAGATCATGTATTGAGAAAATATGAAAGTGTTACGAAAATATTGAAGTGTAATACAGAAAGGTAAAAATAAAGCAATCTCAATAAAACAGCCAAAGGCATAGGAACCAATTGCCATAAAGGCTGTCAAAGTTAAAAATAATGCAGCATTAGACAAAATTAAAAAAATAGTCGAAATCAAAAATGTGTAGCTAATTGATTGAGAAATGGGGAGCATCATTATAAAAGCTCGAAAAGATCTCGTTCTCCACCAAACGAAAGAATTTTTATAGCAAATGTCACAATAGATTTTAATTAAAAAAATGCACAACCCGCCTGGTCATTGGAAGTGTCAGAACAAACTAGCTACATGAAGGAGGAAAAGAGTTTTAAAATACTACAATACATTTTGCAAGCAAGAAGAACTTGGAAAGTATCTAAAGGTTAACTCTGGGGTTATTTTATACAGAGCAAACAGTGCACATTCTGCTGCATGCAATGTCGATGAAAAAATATAAATAGATGAGAAATAGTATGAAACAGAAGTCATATTATTTTAAAATGGAGTCCAGATGTAATTAACATAAGCCAGACAATATTTCTATGAATCATAACAATTTTGTTTCAATTTCAAATGACTAACATTAATAAGCACATATAATTCTAATCAGAAAATAACATCTACAGCTTCATGAACCTCAAACGTCAGGTCTTCAACAGTCAATGGAGCCATCCTTCTCAGGTGTAATATTCTCTCCACCTTCGAATGAGGATCTGGAAGAGCAAAGTAGCTGATAGTTTTTTTTTAGAAGACATTAAACACTCTTGTATACCCTTGGACCAGAATCAACACTTCATACTCATCAACTGCAGTGATCTTGCTTTCAAAATTGTCAAAGGCTTGAACATATTCTCTGTTATATTATATTTCGAAAGAATACAAATTGCTCTGAGTGAATATATATCTCCTGTTTTTGGTTCAATTGGAGGAATGCAGATTCGGGGATCTAATTGGAGGGCCAGAGTTGCTTCTCAGGGGACTTCCTTATTAATTTGGTGTAACACGTCCAGCACTTTGAGTGCTTAGCAAACATTGGGGTCGTGGTTTGGCCAACTTCTTGACAAAGTATAACAGGTCACAGTCATTTTGCAACGGGTAGATGTTGTTTAGATTCAGATAATTCCAAGTTATTTTCATATTGCAACTAGTAAATGTTGTTTACATTCGATAAATTCAAAGGACAAAAAGTGTTATGTTTTCTGTAGGACTTTAATAGCCAATAATCTGTTGGCAGTTGTTTGAAAAAGTCAAAACGCAGGTTAAATATTCTGAGCTTCTGTGGGCCTGCAATGGTGGCATCACCAGTTAAGCCTTGGGAAGGCTTGGCGATCTCAGATATCATTTGACTTGGTTTACTTTTCACACATCTAAGTCTAGGAACCAGAAATAACGAACTCTTTTTAGGCCTTGAGTGGTTAGTCTCCAGGAGACAACAGAAGCAGAGGGGAGGGTCCTTAGCTGAAGAGCTCAGAGCACGTATGGTTTTTAATGGGTTTACTGTTCACATGTGACAGTTACAAGAAATGGCAGGCTTGAGGATCACAGATGTCAGTCTGTCCTCTAAATAATACTGTTCTGGGAAAAGCAGCATTTTGCACATCAAGACCTGAAGATCTCCAAATAATAAGCCAAGGCAGCATGCAAAACACACCTACCTTGGTCTCTGATCTTTCTTAATTTTTACTAAACTTTTTTTTTAAGAGACCAGGATGATGTCGAATGCTTGTGTGATTTTTTGGCAATATATTTTAACTCCTCATATCTGTGTGGAACTGCCTCTCCCCTTATGAAGAACTGTGATAGATAAACTGCTATATCTGTCCAGTCTAACCCCCACAAGTGGTGGCTGGGTGTGCAGATGTTTCCTCTTACCTGTAGGTCATTGGGAACTAAGGGGCTTATTTAAGAGCCCTTAGCATTTCCTTATGCCACATTAGCGTTATTTTTTATTCTAATGTTGCCCTGTAAAGCAAAAATCGCTGCACCAAATTTACAAAGTGGCGCAATGCATGCATTGCACTACTTTATATACCTTTGCTCTACATTATGCCTGCACCAGACATAATGTATGCAAAGGGGGCGTTCCCCCGTTAGGGGGGCCGAAAAAAATGGTGCAAAGAAATTTAAAAGATTTCTTTGCGTCATTTATTTCAGCACTTTTAACGCCATTATTTTCAATGGTGTGCAATGGGCTTTGCAGGATTATTTTACAAATCTATGATGCTAAACCTGCAAATCTTCGATCTACCGCCATGGCGCACTGTATCTTAGATATAGCGCACACATGGTGGCATCAGGGGGGCGCTAAGGGGCGTAGGAAAAGCAGCACCACTTTTCTTAAATCAGGGTCTAAATATGTTCTTTACAAATTTCAATCTAGTTGAAACTGAAGTTGGCTCTCCTTATGACTGCACACCCACACCGGATCATGCACAACCATTTTTCAAATGCTCCTTCTCGTAGAGTATGTAACAATTAATTCCAAAGTATTTTGATCAAACGGGAATAGGCAAAAATAACCAAACCAAAAGACGTGCAATTCAAGCATTGAAATCGGATTAACATGATAAATCTACCTTCGCACAATTCAATTATGCATTCTCTCAAAGTGATACAAGCAGCACCAGTATAGTTTTAACAGACAGATTTTACCAATGATTACCTGACTGAAAGGATATCTAATTAGGGATACAAACCTAATGTTAGCATAATGTTAACTAAACTAGTAGTCTCACTGCAAAATAAAGTAGCCGTTTGCTTTATGGTTTTCATTGTTGTGTATATATTCATGGCTTAAACAGAATTTTGATACACAATTAAAGACGGAAAAACGAATGTAGAGGTAAGGGCCTGGAAAAGAACAGGTGCCACTGAAGTGACACCAAAAGGATAGAATAAAGCACTTTGACAATTCCAACAGAGAAGGGTGAGGAGTGGTGGCTCTTTGAAAATTGAAAGGAGTTAGACACTTATAGAAAGCTAGGGGGTCGGTTCTTGTAAAGAAAGCCGGTTAAAGGGATACATGCATGATCGAAAGTGGGCGGGCTTCACTGCAAAACCCCATCTGGTGCCTTTGTGTACTGCGTTCTATTGAACCAGCAGCAGCTCATTAAACCCTCGCTGACCATACCATACACGGCTCCCCACCATGACAAGCATGACAGAAGGAATACAAAGCAGGTGTTGACACTAGCTCACAGAAATACAAACATAGACAGTTGCACCGCAGCACACAAAAGGGATCAGCTTCTGTACCATAGAAAATCAGCCGCAAACAGGAGGCCAGTTTGCAAAGAATGTGTGGTGTGACAGATTACCTTTTTCCATAAAGACCCTTAGACGCCTGCCTGTAATTATTTTAAATCAGAGCAACCATTCACATGCTGATCCTAACGCGTCTCTAGCAGCTCATTGCCTGGACATGTTTATTCCAAGCCTTACGGAGTGCTGGCTATGAAATATTTTATCATTTATAGCAGATCCATTGGAAAGTGTAAAATAAAATATTCGACCACTTTCATTTCTGGCTCATAAACACGGAATGATTTGCTATTAAATATATGCTGTAGTCTGGAGGAGAAATAATGAATGCACTTTGGCTTCTTGGCAGCAACTTTCTGCTCATTTGTGATGGGGGTTGTTAAAAGACACATTTATCTCTAGCTGTGCATTTTTAGAAGCTGTGCTTATTCGTTATAAATGGATGTGTTCTGTTTCAGTGACGGGTCTGAAAAATGAATGTTCTGAAAACGAAAGAGAACACAGCTTTCAAAAGAATTTCTTAAAAACCACATCTGAACAGCGACATCAACATTAAATAGGATAGCACTGATGTGCTGTGGCATCTGTAGTATGAGCCAATGACTGGAGGGATAACTGTGTACTGAGACTGGAATGCGAGGGAAGTAGAGTTTACATTCTATCGCTTTATGGACCATGGATCGAATGTTAAAAACAGCCCAATTCACAAAAAAGTGTTGTGACCTACACAAGTAGTCCTGGCTTACTCCTTGGTTCCAGAAATAAGAGAAGGGTGCTGCAAGCGTAAGTCACACCTACTCAAACCAAATTGTTATGAATCAGGACAAAGGGGTTACAATATCGGACAGGAAGCTTAGCTATATGCATCTACTTCACTCAGGTGATCTGATAATCAAAACTATTTTTAAGGAAGATCATTGAGGTGTACAATGTCAACATGTTCGGGGCAGTGCATAACAGCTTAAATTAAACATGCACAGGCACACACACACACACAAATGTAAAGCTGTACCTCTACACATGCACCAATGTGACGCTAATGTGCTCAGCATGAAAAAAGTGGGAAATTTATAAAGAGGCAAAAATAGTATGTACTATTTCCTAACTATAATGTCCCTGTAACCTTTGTTTTTTAAGTGAATTTCTTTTTTTTTTTACATATAGCAATTTTCATTACTGTACGTTAACCCAACCACCTTCGGCTGAACGCGGAAGTGGGTGACAACATGGCCTGGCCTGCAGTCTGGCCCTGAGGCCAACCCCCTATAAGTACCCAGCCTTGGACGATGTGCTGCCTTCCCATGTGCACAACAGAGGTTTCCTAAAAGACCTGGCCTGCAGCCAGACCCTGCGGCAAAACCACCTAACCACCCAACCCAATGCTGTGCACAGACCTTTGGTCGGGCGCAGCAGAAGTTGTCCATGGCCTCTTTAGGTGTCAGAATAGATGTGAGAGGGTGTCTGTCTGGGTGTGAGACTGTGTATATCAGTGTTTTAGTAGGTGTGTCAGTGTGAGTGTGCATCTCTAAGTGGGCGCATGAGGCTGCCAGTGGGTCTGTGAGTAGGTGTATGAGCATCTGAGTGGGTGTGTAACTGAGTGGGTCTGTGAGTAGGTACGTGAGGGTCTGACTGGGGCTGTGTCTGTGTGCAAGAGGAACTGAGTGGGTCTGTGAGTGGTTGTGTGAGTGTCTGAATGGGTCTGTCAGTGGATGCGTAAGGGTCTGAGTGCACGATCTCCCCCTCTTTCATCCTTGTCTTGTCTGTGTGAGACTTGAAAGGCAACAAGATAATCATCAATAAAAGAATCACATGCAATACCACCTATGTGGTTTATATGATTGAATGCTATTGTGGACTTCGTTACGTGGAAAGTACTATATGTCGCCTAAAAAAACGGATCTTGGAGCATATTAGAGCTGTACAAAGAAGAAGGATGCATTCACAGAGTTCTTTTAAACAAGGTTTTTTTAGATGGGGAACATGGCGGCTGATGATCAGCAGCTGAAAGTAAAGCACGTGGATATAAAAAATCCTCGGCATATATTAAAGTAATAATGGACCATTATGCTCTGGTGGATATCTGGAGAGATTCACATGGTCGCTCTCACAGTTTTACCTTCCATAATAAAAAGTATAGACATCACTCTAGGATAGATTATTTTTTATTGACTGAGGCTCTTAGGGTGTCTGTGGTGGATGTTCAACACATTCCAACACATTTATTCGATCATGCCGTAGTAGTGTTGACCTTGAAGGAAGCAGGGCAACGGCCAGTAAGGAGATGGACGTTAGATCGCTCTCTTTTGAACAATATTGAAGTGGTAGAACGTTTGTCTAGTGAAACTAAGTGGCTTTTTGAAGTTAACTTGAATTCTGCCCCTCCTTACCTTGTATGGGATTCCTATAAAGCCTTTATTAGAGGGATCCTGATTGATATTTCTGCCCAGAGAAACAGGGGATACAGGGTGGAAGTTCAGAATCTTGAGAAAGATTTAGAGAATTTAGAAGGAAAGCTGGTGAAGGCGCAATTTGAGGAAAAGATTGACGATGTAATATTATTGGAATTGGTGTCTAAACGGGCCTCCCTTTTAGCAATAATAGAAACGCAAGTAAAGGAAAGATGGGATGCAAGCAAATTTGCAAATTTTGAATATGGGGAGAGCGCAGGGAAGTATTGGCATGGAAAATAAAATTTGATCTTGCTAGAAACCAGATCTCAGAGATAAGAGACCTTATTACAGGGGTGACCTTAAGGGAACCTTCAGAGATTCAAAGAGTGTGTCAGGGTTTTTTCGAAGTTTTATATACAGAGGACTTATTGAATGCGGCAGAGGCCAGGATGCCAAATGTAGAGGAGTTATTGATGGAAAAACCAGATGATGAAGGATAGTCTCTTTTGTAGGAGGAATTTTTAGAGGTGGAAGTAGCACAGGCTATCTCAAAAAGTAATAAGGGGAAAGCAGCGGGCCCTGATGGCTTACCCGCCTAATTTTATGTAAAGTTATGTGGTGTTTTAGCCCCATTTCTTAAAGACCTCTTTAACTTCATTTGGAGGGGAGAATCCCGCTTACCAATATCGTGGAATGAAGCAATAATAACTATCATGTTAAGACCTGGGAAGGACCCCTCGCTTTGTGAATCATATAGACCAATCTCTCTACTGTATAATGATTATAAAATATTTATGAGTATTCTTGCTAGTAGATTAGGGAGAAGTATTGTACCTCTGATTCAGGATGACCAGAAGTAGTTTCTAAAGAATAGGTACATGCAACAATTATCTCATGAACTGATACGGGTAATTGATATGGCAAGGTATTTGAGCTTCCCCTGGCAGTTATTACTCTCAACGCTACCAAGGTGTTTGATCGAGTGAACTGGAATTATTTAAACTGCATTTTAACACACCTAAATTTTGGACCAAAGTTTTTGGGGGTCTTAAAAAGTATTTACGCCACTCCATCAGCAAGAGTCTCAATAATTTGGAATCTAACTCCTCCTTTTCCTATTACTAGAGGGACTGGACAGGGATGCCCTCTCTCTCTGTTGCTCTTTGACCTATACATAGAGCCACTGGCCTGTATGATCAAAAATGATACTTTGATAAAACCTTTTGTTTATATGGGGTGGCAGAAAAAAGTATCTTTGTATGCTGATGACATCATGATTTTCACAGCAGACCTCCCTTCAGCACTAGACAGACTTGAGGTGATAACACGGAACTTTGGTCGGGTTTCGGGATATGTGGTTAACATGTCAAAGACAGAAATAATGACATGGAATATGAATGCGCAGCATAGATTAAAAGAAGAGGAAATAAAATACCTTGGAGTCAAGATTCCTGAGAATTTGGAAGAGACACCTCTAGTAAACTTGAAATACTTAGCACAACAAATAGATAAACTTTCATTAAGTTGAGTACATCTAACTTTGACTTTATACAGGAGCGCAAACTTAGTAAAGATGTTTATTCTCCGTAAACTCACTTTTCTCTTTAATATGATCCTGTTGGAATTTAAGGAACAGAGGATACAAGATTTGCAAACAAGAATAGATAGTTTTATATGGGCTTATAAGGGGATGAGGATTGCTAGGAAGAAGCTCCGCAGGAGACATGCTAATGGAGGGATCGCCCTCCTGGATATTCAATTATATGCATGGGCATTCCAGTTAAAGAATGTTAAGGATCTTCTAACAGGAAAGGGTGTCTCCCCCCAGAAGAAGGCTATGTTAAAAGGTGAAGGGAAAGGGGAATGGATATTTATGTATAAATTTGGTCACCCAAGGTCCTACAAAAGAGTAAGGTTGAAAACACTACAAGCTGCCATATCATTGTAGGCTAGGATAAGAAGAATTACAAAGTTATCATATTATAGTACCCATGCCCCCATTTGGGATTCTCCGGAAACCCCAGACTGCCTTAAAGATGCTCTATCTCTTCCTTTGAAGGAGGCAGGTATTATGGAATGGGGACAAGTATTACAGGATGGAGTATTGAAACCCTGGAAAACTTTTACCTCTGAGATGCAGTGCTCGTTGTCTAGATTTAAATATTATCAACTACAAGCATGGACAAGATCTTTATGAATAACGGACAAAGAGACTAATGAGTTAGAGGAGTTATTAAATAAGAACCAGCCATGTAAGAAGGAAGTTGCTGCCTATTACAGAATATTTGTGGATAGTTTAGATGATGAACAGAACTTCCCTGGTCCTCTGTGGGATGACGTGGTGAGTAGGGAGGAGCTTGATATACTATGGACATGGTCTTGGCAGCGTCTTTATAAGGTGGTCAAGCCAGCTTTTCTTAGGAAGAACCATTTGTTTGTTTTACATAGGGCCTACTATACTCCAAAATATTTAATAAATTCAATAAAAATGCTCAGGCAGCTTGTAAGAAATGTGGATTAGAGGGGGCGGATGATATTCATATGCTGATTCTGTACCCTTGGATTTCAGATTTTTGGAGGGAGATTTTTGAGGTCTTATCTAATGGGCTACAGGTACCAATGGCAGCTTTCCCGGTCTCAGGTGGATTTGGTGGTTCTTTAGAGCTGCAAAACCTCGCGAGCGCTCATAGGAACTTGCTATTTTATTTAATACTTTTAGCCAGGTGGCAGATATGCAGATATTGGATCTCCCCCACCCCACCAACCCGATGGGAATGGGTGAATGGCGTAATAAAAATATGTAAATTAGACCTCTGTAGAACCAGCATTAAAAATGTTAATGAGCTTTGTCAACCTTGGGTGAATTGGCTCTCTCTGAGCACCCGTTCTTTAGTTTGTTGTCCAATGATTATTTCAAATGAGGGTTGGCACTCAGAAATCCCACCCCCATGATGCTTGACCTCCGGATGCTGGCTGCTTCGGACCTATCCAGGCGATCCTGGAATGTAGACCAGGTCAGATTATAATGGAGGTACTCTAAGAGATATGAGGACACGAAAAAAACGAAAAAAAAAAAAACAAGGATGTAAACTATGCCATGTCAAAGCATTTATTAACACATATTGGGAAGTATTGGACAAGCATGAGATACTTTAGCATTGCAAGTTTTGACAAGGATGAAAGGGGGAGGATTGTGAGTTGAAACTTAGACGTTTGGAGTCACGATTAATTATGCAACTAAGAATTAAGACTCCTAAAGGATTAAATAGGGACGAAGAATTATACAGCTATCTGTAAATGTAGAGTTGAATGAGTAAGAATAATCAAGCAATAGATTACGGTCTTTATCCAATTCACCAATGCTTGAAAACAAGTGGAGAACAGTGTTGAGGTATCAGTTAAACTTCAAGTAGAGACAATGGTGAACAGACAGTTATTAAAATAATAAAAAAACTTTGGACCTATGTTGGTAAAACTGGGCACTGAGTCCCAGAAGAAGTAAAAGTATATATGTTGTGTTAATATTTATCCATATTGTTACCGATGGAAGTATGTGGCATATAAATATGAGGTATCACAGATTGAGTTGAAGCTAAATATACAAAGAATATAACCTGATATAATATTAGGGTCACTGAGACTACAAAATATAATAATTGAAAGGATGGGTATTTAAAACTATATATTAATGTGTAAAGGACCGTAAGATATGACAAGGAATATTACTGTGTATACCAGATTAGTTCAAAAGTTTATGTTCATCAGCCTTGAATGGATTCCGCAAACCAAACCTCTTGATTTAATAAGTTTTTTAGATAGCACTACATATCCCATGATGCTTCATTATGGATGTGATTGAGACAGTATAAATGTGAGACAGAAAATGCATTCACGAGCTGTGAGCAAGACATGTTGGTCGAAACGCGTCAGTGGTGGTTTAGGTGTTGAAATGAAATGAGATGCTTTCCTGGAGTGCAACGCATGAGCAATTCCTTTGTTCAACATTAAAACGAGGGAAGGTCCGTCCCTAACGTGTGCACCAGCCCGTGAAAACGCACCGCAATAGGACCGCTTTGTGCTATAATATATCTATTATATATAAATATATATATATCTATGTATAGATATAGCTATAGAAATGCTCTTATTACCATGGTTGAGTGTGGGAATGGGCCACGACTCACAGCAATAGCAATTTCACAGGGGACCTTGATAACCACTTTACAGAGCTTTAACATTGCCAGGGATATTAGGATTTTGAAGCACAAAGCACAAAAGTTAGTGGCATGGCTATTTAAATTATATAGCACAACATATAAATCATAATACTTATTCTCTGTCAGTATCATTTTATCAATTTAAGACAGGGTCGTTATTTTCGGTGAAAAATGCTAATTTTTCAAATTATGTGGCAAAGTATGTAGCAAACCGAGTAAATCCATAAAAATGTTTAGAAAAAGAACATATATATATATATATATATATATATATATATAAATATGTGTTATTTTTAAAACATTTTTATCTGTTAAGGGATCCAACATGCCACTGGTTAGTGAGCTTAACCACATTGTTGTGCATTTTGAGAGAGAGCAGGAAAGAGTCATATCTACAAAGCTATGGCACACTCCTGCTCTTTCCCTAATATTGGCATATAAATAGGTTGGCTAGCGTTACGCACACACCTTTGTGGCATAGTGTAAGGGTACCTGCATGAATCTCTCATAGGTTTGTAATGGAAGGGTTCTTTTCCAGAACAAAACACTATGGGGGTTATTACAACTTTGGAGGAGGTGCTAATCCGTCCCAAAAGTGACGGTAAAGTGACGGATATACCACCAGCCGTATTACGAGTCCATTATATCCTATGGAACTCGTAATACGGCTGGTGGTATATCCCTCATATTTGGGACGGATTAACACCTCCTCCAAAGTTGTAATAACCCCCTATGTCTAGACAAACTTTCAAACTTTTCCCAGTTAGATGTGTGCTGTACAGTGAAGCACACATGCAAAGTAGGAACAGGTAGAAGAAATAAAACCACTTTCCCTTTTGAAATGCCTACTTTAAAGTGGTATTTTTTATGTGGCAAAACCCTGTCTAATATTGTTAGTAGGCAGAGTTTTGCATCAAAGGCCATTGGTGGTTATATGGAATGCGCCTGTCCCACCCACGGAACGATCCTTCTTGACTATGAGTAACTCAAAGCAGGGCATTAATATCAGGCAAATTTCCAGTACAAAAAACGTTTTGCACTGGAAAGTAGATACAATTTTTGAAACATGTGCACTCTTGCATCACTTTTGTGATGCACACTTAGCACAAAATGTTTGTTAATATGGGACCACCTTTAAAAAAGATTTTTTCTCAAAAGAACAGTTCAGTAGCATCGCAAGGATTCCATGAGTCCTTGTGCAAGCGAGAACATGTGCTCCTTTGGCTGCTTTGAGGTAGTAAATACTGCAATCATTGGGGCTCAAAAGGCTCCTCAGAGCAAAGCAGACCAGACATCGAATTGCATAGCTGGCTGCAACTTATTGACTTCGATTGATGGCGAAAAAGGCACAGGGTAATTGAATGAAGGTCCTGCTAGTGTAGGATGTAATTTATAACAGCATTTTTCTTTGTAGATTCACATTAACTTTGTAATAGGGCCACTAGTAATTTCCATTACGTAAAACATGACCTCTGATGATGATCAGTAATTTAAATAGAGTGTAAATGATATCTAAATGCAGAGGAGTATAACTAAATTATACCCTACTCGCAAAAGGAATCATTCATTACTGTGAAACATCAATGCATTTAGAACATTGCTTGCCGTATTGCGAAGCACAGAGGCCATGCCTCGCAATGGGGTGATCACTGAAGAAAAGTATGTAGCAATATTGTGTTATACGTATACCCACTGTTCACTGTCTCGCAGGTAGCATGTTTCAGTGAACACAATTCTTCTGATAGTCAATAGGCCCCTTCAATATAATTTTACCATGTACTGCAAATGTAACCGTTGCAACCGGAATGTTTTTAAATAAAAATAGAAAAATGCCAGCGCGTAAACCACATTACAGATGTTCAGAGCGTAATTTGCAATTTATTGCCATTGTTGAAGGAGGGAAGGGGCATCAATACCCACGTTGTATGTATTAATGCACACTTACCACACTTGACAATAGTAATATGTACATCTGCATCGATCAGAACCCACCACCCACAGAAAGGAAGCATCAAATACAACTTTCAATTTATTATGGTCAGATCACGATTTTTCTGCCCAACCTGTGACAAATATAAAACACACTAAAGCAAAACTGAAAGCCACAAATTGAGCACGTACTTAAAGAGAAATATCATGAGAAATTACAAATAAATTCATCATTAATGGAAATGCTAATACGAAACACAATTATTTAACAAGCACGAGTACAAAAAGTGTAATGAAATAGAACCCAACTGACTATAACCATACCAAAGCGCCAGGGTAGTGATACCGACGCAAACGAACTGCTCAATGTTTTTTACATGATGTGCCTTTATTTGTTTCAAAACATTTTCCGTTTAGTTCCAGCTTCAAAATTACCATTGATTTACATATACAAAACATTGATTGCCAGTTAGCTTGGAACATGCAACTGAAACTTTGAAACAAGCAGATATCTAAAATGGATTATTGTAGGCACCAGACATAAAATGTGTTGTTTCACTGTACGCAGAATTGTGTTGTTCTGTTTTAAAAGTTATTTTCTCTTGGCTTAAATTTAAGTCACATACCTGTTTCAATTTTAAAGCAGAACAACGTGAATTGTGAAAGCGATTATTTGAAACATTTTTTGACTGAAATCCTTTATCTCTAGGTTACATATCTTGATTTTCCCACAGAACTAACCCGAAGAAATACAAATCTTAAAAAACTAAGTACATTTCTCACAGATTATCCCTGCATATAATTGTTAGTGAATTACAGCATGCTATGTTATTCAAAGAGAAAGGTTTGTATCTTGCACGAGAGACAGATTATTTAAGGGAAATGTACAAGCAATGGTGTGGCATGGAGTGGGTCATAATGATATTGCTTGAGATGATAATTGTTCCTGCATGCCCAGATACTTTTCACTGCCATTGCAGTTATGTATGTATATGTGCTCTACTACAGACTGCCAGCCCAGTTAGCATGTATAGTGGCAGATTCATGGAAAGCAGTGCTGCACCTAGTGCAGCGCCACTTTTCTTGTGCACCTTAGCACCCACCTAATGCCACCATGTGTGCACCGTATTTAAAATACGGCGCATCATGGCAGTAGTTAGGGGGACTGACCTCATAATTGTTTATGCTAGTCCAGTGCTTTGCAAGATTAGTGTAAAAAATTATGAAGCTAATCCTGCAAAGCACCCAGAGTCCCATTGAACACAATGGGAGCCTCTTTTTAATTCCTGCTCTTAGCCAGACCACAACACCTCATTGGACAGTACCAATACTCACACCCAACACACATAAACACACTGATCACTGCACTATAAAACACCCCCCACACACACACCCACAATCCTTTGCAACCAGAAAAATTGACACAGAGAGCGATGAGCGCACAAACGGTGGACACAGCACTTGGAAAGTAAAGGCACCATCACACTGTACATGCATCACACATCCCCAAACTGCACCGGCAACATAATACACACGTCACCACTACACACAAACTCCACATGCAAACAGCACACATAACTAAACACCCCCACCTCACCAGCCACCACACACCGCACCTTTGCACACAACACACACCACACCATCACTCACACGACAACCCACCATGGCATGTCAAAAGCACCCACGTTTCACAGACGACCTGAGGGTCATGGTCAATTAAATCATCAGGGTAGAGCCACAGCTGTTGGGAGGACAAGTCCAGCAAACATCCTTTGCCAGGAAGATGGAATTATGGAGGAGGTTTGTTGACAGGAACTCAGTGGGCAACCATCCATGCACAAGGAAGGACATCAGGAAGAGGTAGAACGAACTACGGGGGAAAGTGCGTACCATGGCAGCACAACACCACATTGCCATCAACAAGACTGGCGATGGGCCTCCACCTCCTCCCCCAGAGTTCACATTGTGGAAGGAGAAGGTCTTGGCCATCATGCACTCAGAGGGCTTGACAGGACTACCTGGAGGACTGGACCCTGGTAAGTCACAAACACGCCCCAGGCACCAATGATTCCTGTATAGCATGAATCGCCACCACCCTATCACCTCCCAATGCGCCCCAGCATGCACCTCTCCCCCCTTAACCCAATGCCCTCCCTTGAATGCCACACCACCCCACTTACACCATCACCACACAGCCCATCCCAGTGCTTGATATTTCCCACTGTGGCAAGCACTACAACTCCAGCAATACATCACTCCCTACCCCTGCATATCTGCCATTCCTGCTCCACATTTGAACACCTGCACGTAAAACCATGCCACCTCTAGACCAACTGGATACTGCAACTGTTCATTGTACATGGCAATGACAGCAATGCTATCCACTACCTTCTATGCCACAAGGAACCAACTACACTATCCATCAGCCATAAACATTGTCAGCAGTGCAACATCTGTCATTGCCATCACTGGAAAGCAACGTCACAAAAAAGAAAATGACAGGTAGGGACAAATTAAATCCTAAATTAAATAAACAGTCATTAATTCTGTTAATCCTAGATTTAATTTCTTTCTCAGATTTATTTCAAAAAATTAAATAGTAAAAAAGGAAGCTATGGTAGTGTAATCCAAAGTCTAATACACATAACATAAATTGCTGCACTATTATTTACAAAACTCATATATAAACCACAATGAGCCACACATTGCACAACATTGAACGTTGATTCAGGTCGCGTGTCTGCGTCAATCTGGTTGCCACTGTTTAAATGTGTAGGGTATGATGTTTTGTTAGTTTTGTTACTGTACTTTGTGCAATGTGTGGCTCATTGTGGTTTATATATGAGTTTTGTAAATAATAGTGCAGCAATTTATGTTATGTGTATTAGACTTTGGATTACACTACCATAGCTTCCTTTTTTACTATTTAATTTTTTGAAATAAATCTGAGAAAGAAATTAAATCTAGGATTAACAGAATTAATGACTGTTTATTTAATTTAGGATTTAATTTGTCCCTACCTGTCATTTTCTTTTTTGTGACGTTGTATTAACCCTAGATAGGGTAGGGTGATAGGGTTCCCCCTGTGGATTTGCAGATTTGTATCACTGGAAAGCAAGTCAAGGCACTGTTTGAATAATACTATGATGACAACAAGTTCACCTCCACAATGTAACACACTCCCTCTCCATCCACAGATACCCCTACCACTGCCACTCTGCAGAGGATGCCAGAGACAGACAGCCATCCCCTGGAAGAAGGCCCAAGTGAGGACTACAGCTCTGGATGTCTGGAAAGTGACAACTTACCTGGCCCTTTTGGAGCAACTGGTCAGTCCACCACCACCAGCCTCACCCTGCCTACATCTGAGGCTCCCACCCCTGTGGCAACAACAGCACAGGTAACCCCTCTTCCCCAAACCTGTGTCCCAAGGACTGTTCAATCTACAGTGTGCCTCGCAGTACAGGGACAAAAGTCGAACACTCACATCCAAGATGATGAAGGTCCTGGTAAAAGAGGGAGTGGCACACTGTGCCAGGGGCACATGCACAGGGGGCAAGGGGCAGTGGGAGGGCACCTATGGGCTATGGATGAGGCACCAAAGGGAAACAACTGGCCAGGAGGCCATCTCCAAAGTCCTAGGAGCATACCAGCAAATCCCTTCATTCTCCATCCCCCCTTCAGCCACCTGTGCCCAATACCACACCCTTCTTCCCAAACCCATCCAAAGCACACAGTCAGAGCAGCATTCATCAATGACAACAGACATGGTTCACAAAGACAAACACAGGCACCACAAGACCCACCACAAGCACGCACACAGTCAACCACACATGGAGACAAAACAACATCCACACACTAAAATGACTCCTCCACCACCTCCTCCCTCACAGACACTTCACCACTTACACCTGCAATCAGCACATCAACAGTCCCAGATCCAGCCACTAGTCACCTCTCATCCACCG
The DNA here is from genome assembly GCF_031143425.1 of Pleurodeles waltl. Classification (NCBI taxonomy): domain Eukaryota; kingdom Metazoa; phylum Chordata; class Amphibia; order Caudata; family Salamandridae; genus Pleurodeles; species Pleurodeles waltl. The sequence goes on along the minus strand of NC_090444.1, from coordinate 1,563,303,882 downwards.
CCACCACAACATCAGACCAACATACACCCACCCCAATCACCACATGCGCACTCACCATGACTGCCAACACTCTCACATGCAGCACATCCACCTTACTTGCAGGCACACACTCAAACATCCACACTGGCTTCTCCGTGCATCTCCTTCCCCCTCCTCCCAAGACACCCAAATGCCTGCACTTACCCCCCGAACACACACCCAGCACATAAGTGACTTCCACCCAGGCACCTGACCAAGCTTGTGTCTCTAAAAAATGGTTCCTCCAAGAGTTTGCTCCGCTCCCTCCCACTGACTCAGCCCATACTTACCCCAAGTGTTTCATTTCCCTCCCTAAGCCCAGTAGTTCTACCTTACAGTTCTCTTATGTCCCACCTTGTACTTCCCCCCCTGCAACATCTGAGACCCCCCAAACCCAAGGTCCCCTCTTCCAAGTCAAAGTCCAGAAACAAAGAAACAAACCCAAACCCCCCACCCAAGCCAAAACCCAAGCCTAAGGACCCCCTGACCAAATCTAAGCCCCCGCCACCCCACCACACCCCTGTGGTGCCTCCCTGCCCCATTGATGCCCCTGCCATGTGGAGGCCACTTTGCACTCAGGAGTCAATTTGGGGCCTTTACCCCTGCCCAGTGTGCCTGTTGCACTACTATGATTTCGACTGGCCAGTAGGCCTGAGTTGTAAATAGTTAATATATTTATATATTTTTAATGATGTTCAATACATCTGCACCATCTGCACCACAGCACCGTTGGTGTCGAGGTTAACAAACTTGTCTGCCTTTCCTTCCACGTGTATGTGTTGTTGTTGTGTGACTCTATGGTGTTGTGTATGCATGTTTTGTAGGTGACAGTTTTGTGTGTGTGCGGTGTGATTTTTGTATGGCACATGTGTGTTGGCTCTGGTGTGTAATGTTTGTGCATGTGTGTGTGTATGTAGGTGTGTGTGTATTGGTACAAGTGTTTGTTTGCATGCGTATGTATGGCCGTCAGTATCCAAGTTGGGTGTGTGGCTTGTGTGTTGGTGTGTAATAATAACCTTCCCTCCAGTGTGTGCTAGGCATGTGTACTTATGGATGTCTTTGCCGATTGTTCTGGAGCTGTGTGGCCAGCAGGAGCATTAGGAAGACTTCAAGTTCAAGTTCCATGGTGGCTGCAGACGTGTCTGTGTTCCTGAAGGTGAGTGTTCCCTTTTATACTCTTCATTTCTGCCAGGGTTTTGGTGATGCAACTGCACCTGGAATCCTGGCGGTGTGCAACCTCATCCTACGCTTGGTGGAAACATGCTCCCTGATGGCCTGGAAATGCCTAACACCATCTGCGGTGGTCCATCCGTACTGGCGGTACTGGTGGTGTATTGGCTGTGTTCTGATGGGAACACTGCCATGGTCATAATATGGTGGTCCTCTCTGCCGGGTCTGCGGCAGTGTGACTGCAGCCAGCTTGGGGGTCCGGGCACCGTCAAACTCGTAATGAGGGTCTGAGTGTCTTCAACATAAAAAATAAACCCTCTTTTTCTATAACAGAAGTATAGACTAACATACTCCAACTACATTGATAGCAGCCATGCATGTTATTATGACTTCATAGGCTGTCCAGTGCATTGTTAGCTATGTCAGCCTTACGGTGGTCTTTCCCCAAATGATTTCCCTCTCCTCCATTTTGCAAAACTTATCTTCGATCACCTCAGAACTCTGTGCACTTTACCGCTACTAACCAGTGCTAAAGTGCTTGTGTTTACTTCTATAAAACATGGTTACATTGGCTTATGCACATAGCATATTTAATTTACTTGTCAGTCCCTTCTAGTGGTACACTATATACCCAGGGCCTGTGAATTGAATGATACCAGTGCACATACAGCACTTACGTCTTACATGACTGAGTGTGACTGATAGACTTTGTGAAGTCCTACCTGACAGTCACACACTAGAGGTGTTTAAGTGTGCCTGGATGTGCCATCACCTGTCAGAATGAGGGGGTGAAGCTGAGCACAGCCCTACTTACAACTGAGTAGGTATTGCTTTACCCTCATTCAATAGACCTATCACCTACCCATTGTCACTACAGCCAGATAGGTGCCAGGGTAAGGGAGACAGGAAATTCCATGCACAGCAGAGCCACTGTCTAGATGCTTCCCTGCCTTCCAGAAGGAGGGCCCCAGGGTATAAAAAAGGGGACCTCCAACACTGACTCTTCAATACACATCTGGACATGTGAATACTCTGCCAGGAAAAATAACTGCTGTGCTGCTGAAAAACTGCCACTGTGCTAGACTGCTAACCTGCTGCTTCCATGCTGAATTACTGTCTTTCTTCCCTGCTGCCCTCTTGCCTGGGGAAGGAGGACTGGACTTGCAACTTGAACCTCGGACCACTGTAGTGATTCCAAAGGGTTAGTTTGCTGCCCTCAGGGACACAAAGGTTCCCTTCACCTTGGATCCACCTCAGAGCCTATCCTAAAATTAGTCCTGACCCTCCCGGTGGTGCCCCACCAGTCCTGGGCCATTGAATGTGGTGCTAAAGGTGACCAAATAGTCAAAATCCAAAAGTGGCAAAAATCTGCTCTAAGAACCAGGAAGAGATTGGGACCAACCTGCTTGCTTATCCACCTGAGGTGGATTGCCAGTCATGCAGCAAATCATTTTCAGTGGTGTTTCTCCAAAGTGGTATCTGGCTTTGTGGAACTATCATTGGCTGCAGCCCTTTGCCTTGTCCTTCTGAGATTTTCAACTTCCATTTCTGAGACTAAGGGCCTGATTTAGAAATTGGTGGATGGGTTACTCCATCACAACGGTGATGAAAATCCTGTCTGCAAAAATCTAATTTTCTATGGGCTATCCATCACTGTTTTGACGGGGTAATCCATCCACCCGTATCTGAATCAGGCTCCAAGCCCAACATATAAATCTTCACTGTGGCTTTAATCCAAGGCTATCTGACAATGATGCTACCTCCGACATCTCCTGCCACCTTGCCAAGCTAAACTTTACCTTCTCAGAACATTTTTCTCAGAACTTTTTTTATGTCCAATGGTAAGTGCTGATCAGACCTAATCCACTTCTTGTATCAGAACAGCACTCCATCGTGGTAGGCCGTATTTTTTAACTTTGACCCAGACCTTTGTGACTAGATATCCACTGGTGGTGCTTTGAAGTTAAGGGCTAATTTTTACAAAAATATTACAAATTGATAACTCTGGGAGCACTGATTGAATTTTTCTTGTTTTGTTGTCAAATTATTTATGAAAATGTAGTCTCTTTTTTCTAAATTGGTGTGGGATTTTTCTTGTGTATTAACTTTATTAATGTTTGGGTGCTGCGTAAATATTTTACACATTGCCCCTCGGTTAATTCTAACTGTTTTTTGTGCGAGCTACCCAGGTTTAAACTCAGATTAATTTAGTGACGTTCTGTAGTTCATCTTACAAGGGATTGTGGCAGTTGCTTGACCAGGGCTCACACCCCAGTCAACCAGCAACCCAGTTTCTCACATGCATTAGTCATGTGTCCTGTTTATGACAAAAGAAAGAAGACAGTTATGCAATTGCATGCAACTTGCCAAAGATGCTGTAGCAAGACAAGGAATTTGCCTCCTTTATCTATGGTTGTGTGTTATAAGACAGACAGAACTGTGGTGTAGCTGGACTTTCAATGCTCTGGGTCCCAGTACAACAACACCTGCTGATCTAGTGCAGTTGCATCTCTACAGATGTGATGCTGAAGAAATAAACTACAGTAGAGCACTAATGAGCTAGTCCAAAACTAGTCAAGACACTGACCACTCTACTACATGTTTGATGCCAAAGAGTCAAATAATAGACACTCTGGGTCTCATTTACAATATTTTGGTGCAGGCCAGCGCTGCAAGCCTTCTTGCTGCACTGCCTTGCATAAGAAAAGGGCAGGAATGTGCCGTAGCTATGAGATACAGCACATTTCTGTCCTTTCCCCCTGCACTGGCGCACAATGGACTCACATGTGCTAATCCAGGCATCCTTGCACCATGGTGCAATGGTGTCTGTGTGTAGGGATGATTGTTTTGTGTAAGAAGGGACACTTTCTTGAACAAAAACAATTAATGGAAATGATTTTCTCTTCCTATGTGTGCTGCAGAATACAGCACACATAGAAAGAGGAAACAATGCAAAGAAATAAAGTTATATTCCCTTGTTACGCCTCCCCTGGGAATGTGTCAAATGTCATGGGTGCTACATGGGAACACCCACCATAATGCCTATGGCACCCCTTCTTATCACAGTGTGAGGCAACACTCTGTATATCTACAAGGCCATGAAAAGCCATGCAGGGCAGCTTTATGTGGCGTTGCAGATATAGTTCTGCAGTGTGTGCCACCGGACAGTCATAAAAGTGACATTCTGTGGTGTAAAGGGGGTTGTAAATAAACCCCTCCATCTTGCTCACTGAAAAAAAGACAATTTGTATCTAGCATGCTGACTCTTAATGAGTCACCTTAAACTTTAAATCATAACACAATGCAACTGAGGCCAAAATTTTAGTGCAGATGCACATATTTTATGTTTCATAATTTAGCACACAATGTATTAAATTGTTCTTTTCTGAAAATGTTGCAAAATGGGAGTTTTACAATAATTAAAACTGTTCTTGCTTTTTTGTCATATTTTCAGAAATGAACAATGTCATAAAATGGTGCAAAATAAATGAGAATATGTGCATCTGTTCAAATCACAGCAGAGCTATGGTGGGCCAATTGATATTAGGTGTACAAAGTACATAAAACACATCTGTAACTGTGACAACGGAGATGCACACAATATGTTTTTGCAAAGGAGTATACAGCCCTAGGAGAGGAAATATAAATGTGTTTTACTCTCTGGCATCTGGGGTGCCTTGCATCAAATAAGTTGTGCTATTGTCAAAGGTCAGGCACCACCACTCTACCACAACAGTTCCACTGTGAAGAAGTCTTGAAGAATTGTAGGTATGTCACATTAACATAAATGTCACAAAAATACAGTTATTGATGCCCATTATACAACATTCTGTTTGCCTGATTTTCTACAAACAGCTATAAAATATAATAGATATTGTCTAAAATATATTTTGGGTGGTTTAAGCTTATTTTTAAATGAATCCCATGCAGGCAATTAGTAAAATAATTAGGTTGAAGGGAATGGTCATCAACAAACTCTAACTTACACCTCTAGTACTAACTTTACCTTAGTCATTATGCTGCAGATTGAAAGACTGTGAAATGATCTACTTCCAATTGGAAGATCAGGGTCATAAGCAATACTAATGAAAATTTGTGCCAGTTGTACAAATAGAACTTCTGAACACATATGACTCCACATTTACAGCTGCTAATCAAATGTCGCAGGAGAAAGAACAAGACTGCTGCAATATTAACCACTTACAAATCATGTGATATAAGGATTCTCAACCCATTTTCACAGAGCAGACAATGGTTATAGACTGCATACTTTAAAATACCAATGTGGAGCCCATTCTTGCTTGATCAGTGTTAGAAATTGAGTCTCTCGTTGGCAGATGTATGCACTCATCCAATTAGGGATCACAACCCTAGTCAGGGTAAGCCACAACACAACCTAAATTATCCTGTACTCACCATTGGGTTTCTTGGCAGAGAGCAGGCAGGTTTAACTTAGAAGGAAATGTGCGGAGTATTTTTGCAATAACTCAATGGAGACACCACACAAAGACTCCACACCAGGTTAGAAAAATAGATTACAATTTTATAAATAAAAACAGACCAGAATGACAAAAATCCAATTTGTAGAAGTGGAGATATGATTTTTTGAAGAATAAATACAAAACAGCGCTTAGAAGCAATTAGTGCTTTAGGAGTTACTTTAGCTGGCACTGGACCGGGGCAAAGTCAAGATTCAGGTAGACTGTAATGGAGCGCAGGCCAGCTTCACGACCTACACAGGCCAAAGGGGAACAAAGTACCTTTCCTGGTCGCAACAGCGAGATGTGTGGTGAAATGTGTCGAACAGGATCCTCACAGGGATGGTGATACATAGATCTGTCCCACAGAGTGATTGAGATGCATCAGCTCAGAAGACAAATGCTGGAGGCGAGATGAGTTGGTTCTGAAGTGTGATGCACCTGGTTTCTCCAAGCAGTAGAGGGATGAGTCGATCTCCGTAGAATGCTGCAGAGGGCGAAGCACAGTTTTGATGTGTTGGGCTCTGAAAGCAATGTGTTGGTTCTGAGAGCGATGTGCCGATCCTAGTCCGCAACTGGATCGATGTGCCAGTTCTGCTGCACGTAGACTGGAGAGGCATAAATTTCTTTGATGCAAGTTTCTAGGTCCACTTCCAGTGAACCAGGCACAGGAGTAGGGTAAAGACTTTGATACACCTGAGTCTCAACAACCAGAGGCAAGCCCAACAGGCACTTGGAGATCACTTGGGGTGCAAGGCAGAGTCCAACTCTCCCTCAGAAGGGTCGGAGAGCAGCAGGCAACAGAGTAGTACAGTAGAAAGGCACTCCTTCCAGGTCAGAAGCAGTCCAGCAGAGTAACAGTCCTTGTTGCAGCACAGCAGTACATCTGATGGAGTACAGCTGTAGGTCTGGATGTGTCTGATTTGGTGGAGTGAGAGACCCAGTACTTAGACCCAGTTGTGACTTTGAAGTGGGGGAGACTTCAAAGAAGGGTCTTTGAAGTGGTCAGAGGCCCTGGCTTCTGGCTACCAGTGGTGGGTAATCAGCCCTTTGTGTGGAGACAGACCCTGTCTATTCAGGTGTAAGTGTCATCCTCCTCAGCCCTTCCCATTCAGGAAGAACTAGCCAGGTGCAGATGAAAGCAGGTGAGTACTCATCTAATCTTCCTGTTCTTTATGGCTGTCTAGAGGAAATGAACACAGTGTAGCTATCTCCCACCCCAGATGTGTATTGGAGACAAGCTGCAGGCACACAGAGCTGTAAGAGCAGAGAAATACCTACTTTCTAAAAGTGGAATTTCTAAAATTGTGATAGTAAATCCCGCTTTAAAAGGACTTACCAAAATATATGAAAAAGATGCAACTTCTCCTTTCTGATCAGGAATTACTGCTTAAAAACGTGTATTAACGATTTTCCAAGGCTAGTCCATGAGATGAGTAGTCCAACTTACTGAAAAACAACTTTAGGAGTATTTTACTATCAAGACATGTAAATCTTACAAGTAATTGGCCTACATTTAGTTAGATAGCACACTGACCTATGGGCTACCTAGGACCTACCCTAGGGGTGACTTATGGTTAATAAAAGGGGAGCTTAAGGCTTAGCATGGGGTTTTAAATTGAGGTGGGGTGCATAGAGGGATTGGGGTGTGTTGTCAGGGGTGGGCTATTTGCTTTTTAAGGGGCGAGGGTAAGAGGTTTGGCTAATTTCTTTAAGGGCTTAGGGTGGGGGTTGGGCTATTTTTTGTTTTAGGGGTGTGAGTGGGTGGTTGGGTATTTGTTACATTTAGGACTTGGGGGGTGGGGTAGGTTTAAGGAAGAAAAGGAGGAGGGAAGAGAGAGGAGGAGGAAGGATCGAGAGAGAATGTGGTGAGGTAAGTGGTGCTAGGGCAGGGTTTGTGGGTAATTTTTAGCAGTAGGATAGATTTAGATCTCAGGGTGGGTGGTGGTGTCGAGGCATTTTTGTTTTTAGGGGTAGTGGTGGGGGGTCAGGGTATCTTTTAAGGGCTTAGAGTGGGTGTGGGAGTTGGGGTAGTTTACTTATTAGAGAGGAAGGGTTTACAGTGGGTGGGGGTGTTGGCGTAGTTTAGCTTTTAGGGGTGGGGGTCGGGTAGATTTTTTTAGGGCTCAGGGTGGGTGGGGTAGTTTACTTTTTAGAGGCAGGGTGGGGGAGTCAGGATAGTTTTTTTAGGGCTCAGGGTGGGTAGGAGGTATCAGTGTAGGTTAGATTTAAGGGGTGTGGGTCAGATAGCTTTATTATTTAGGGTTCAGGATGGGTGGGGGAGGGGTACTTTAGTGTATACGTGCAGGGGTGGGGATGTTGGGATAGTTTAATTTTTAGGGCTCGGTAGTTTAGGTATTAGGGGTGGAAGTAGTTTTGGGCCTTAGGGCAGGTGGGAGGTTGCATGACAGAACCAGACATGACGTTTCACATGGTGGGAAAGGATGTGGTTGTGGTTGCGACCGTGTTATGATGGCATCGGTTGTTCTGGCATGCCTGTTTCCATCATACAACCGTTGGGCAACATCACTTGCATTTGCAAAGGTCCTATACACTATCATAAGTTCAATTCTGTAAAGTGTCCCATCATTTGTGGAATAATTTTTAGACTCCTTCACAAAGTAAAACTTTTACTGTTATGCAATGAGTTCCCCCAAAAGATAATTCAAGGTAGAAATTTCTAAAAACTCTTTTTACAAGAAAATTCGTCCTGCAGGAGTAGGGGATGAATGCCTCTAAATCAATAATCAGTGTTGGACCATATTAAAAGGTTCGAAAAGAATGTTGTGTTCTGTCCATGTCCGACAGTGTCTAACTCATGGATCTAAAATATTTTTTCTGCTGCAATAGGTAACTTTTGTGGGGTTATAATCCACATTTTTTAAACACTTCATCAATTTTTTGCAAACAATGACTGATAAAGTTTAAAAAAAATTATGACATAGGCAAAGTCCAAATTATGATCACCCTTGGTACATTTATTCTATATTGAATGGCAAAGTGGTGCCATTCTTTGAGTTCTGATAGCTTTTGTCCCTAATTGTGCAGGCATACTGTGCACAGGTGGTTTTACTCAGCGGCGGCTGGTGACTTTTGGTAGTGTCAATCTAAATTTGCATTCTTCGAGTCCGCCACCTTCCTGGAGAGCTGAAAACATGCAGAGATCAACACCCTCTTCAAAAAACCCAAGGCTGACCCAAAGGACCTCAAGAACCTCCAGCCTATCTCCTTGCTCCCCTTCCCAGCAAAAGTCGTCGAGAAGGCCGTCAACAGACAACTAACCCACTTCCTAGAGGAGAACCGCACCCTGGACCCTTCCCAATCCGGATTCCACAACAACCACAGCACCAAAACCACCCTCATTGCCGCCAATGACGACATCAGAACCATACTGGACAGTGGCAAAACCGCAGCCCTCATCCTCCTGGACCTCTCGGCCGCGTTCAACACCATCTGCCACCACACCCTATTTTCACACCTCAGCCTTAGCAATGCTGGAATCTGCGACAGAGCCCTGGACTGGGTCACCTCCATTCTCACCTGCAGAACCCAGAGAGTCCACCTCTCCCATTCCACTCGGAGGCAACTGAAATCATCTGCGGCGTACCCCAGGGTTGGTCCCTCAGCCTGACCCTCTTCAATGTCTACATGGCCCCGCTCGCTAACATCACCCGATCACACAAGCTCAACATCATCTCATACTCCGACGACACCCAGCTGATCCTCTCCCTCATCAAGGACTCCGCTAAGACCTACCTCCATGAAAGAATGAAGGCCATCGCCAAATGGATGAAGAGCAGCTGCCTCAAACTAAGGGGCATATTTATACTCTGTTTGCGCCGGAATTGCGTCGTTTTTTTTCGACGCAATTCCGACGCAAAACTAACTCCATATTTATACTTTGGCGTAAGACGCGTCTAGCGCCAAAGTCCATGGAGTTTGCGTCATTTTTTAGCGTGGACACCTACTTTGCGTTAATTATATGCAAGGTAGGCGTTCCCGTCTAAAAAATTTACTCCGAGGCATGTGCGCCGTATTTACACTCCCGGGCAAAATTCACGCCCGGGAGTGGGCGGGTCAAAAAAAATGACATACGGCCGCTTTTTCGCTGTTTTTTAGCGCCTGGAAAAGGCAGGCGTTAAGGGACCTGTGGGCTCGGAAGGAGCCCAGAGGTGCCCTCCCATGCCCCCAGGGACACCCCCTGTCACCCTTGCCCACCCCAGGAGGACACCCAAGGCTGGAGGGACCCATCCCAGGGACATTAAGGTAAGTTCCGGTAAGTATTTTTTTAAAAACATTTGTGGCATAGGGGGGCTTGATTTGTGCCCCCCTACATGCCACTATGCCCAATGACCATGTCCAGGGGACAGAAGTCCCCTGGGCATGGCCATAGGGCAAGGGGGCATGACTCCTGTCTTTGCTAAGACAGGAGTAATTTCTATGGGGGTTGGGAGTCGAAAAAAATGGCACAAATCGGGTTGAGGCGAAAAATTTGCCTCAGCCTGACTTGCCCCATTTTTTGGCGCCCAAGCTCCATATCCCCCTATGCCGGCGCTGCCTGGTGTACGTCGTTTTTTTTCACGCACACCAGGCAGCCCCGCTGGCTAACGCCGGCTAACGTCATTGATTAAATACGGCGCCCGCATGGTGCTTCAGAATGGCGTTAGCCGGCGCTAATTTTTTTGACGCAAAACTGCGTTAGCGCAGTTTTGTGGCAAAAAGTATAAATATGGCCCTAAATTCCCACAAGATGGAAGTCCTCATCTTCGGCTCCACTTCCCTCTGCATGGGATGAGTCCTGGTGGCCTGCCACTCTCTGAAGCGCTCCGACTCCCACCAACCACGTATGTAACCGAGGATTCATCTTGTACCCTATCCATGGCCCAGTTAATCAACGCCATCTCCTCCTCCTGCTTGGTCCGAAAGATCTACAATGGATACCCACCGAAAACAGAAGAACAGTCACCCAAGCCCTTGTAAGTAGCAAACTGGACTACGGCAATGCGCTCTAAGCAGGAACCATGGCCACACTAAAGAAGAGGCTGCAACACCTCTGCATGCCTCAACCTGGACATCCGCCACCACTGCCACATCACAGACCACCTGAAAAACCTGAACTGGCTCCCAGTCAACAAGAGAATCACCTTCAAACTCCTCTCCCATGCTCACAAAGCACTGCACAACACCGGACCAGAATACCTCAACAGACGACTCTCCTTCTACACCCTGACCCGGCATCTCAGCTCTACCTCCCTCACCCTCGCAACCGTCCCATGCGTCCACAGAACTACAACTGGTGGTAGATCATTCCCGCACCACGCCGCCAAAACATGGAACACTTTTCCACCCACTTGCGCCAGACCAAAGACCTCCTTACCTTCAGGAAACTTCTCAACACCTGGCTGTTCGAGCAGTAGCAGCACCTCCCCCTCCCACCTTTTGTTCCTCCCCTCCTCAGCGTCTTGAGACCCTCACGGGTGGGTAGTGCACTTTACAAATCCCTGATTGATTGATTGCAGAGGTGATCAGGGAGTATTATACTTATAGGTACATTCCAAATGCAAATTTAATTTTGCAGCATAAATAGGTAAACAGAAAGAATGATATTTTTACCTAGCACTGCCAGGCAAAGATGTGCAAGATGGGCAATCCCATCCCAGACAATCCAAGCACTGCTGTCATGCTGCTTTTAATACCAAACAGTGGAAGAGCAGTGCCTAGATTGGCTGAGTCAGGGAAACACAACACCCCATCAGAGACTGATCGGGCTGTGTGTCGAACCTCCTCCACCTCCCAGAAAGCATTGATTATGGAAGCCGGAACTGCGCATGTCAGGTTGGCAACAGCCAAAACGCCTGCCAATCTGGCATGGGCAGTTCATTAACACAGCCTCGTTCAATTCTCACTAAGTTTCTCCATAGCCCCTCCCCTAGCCTACAGGAACCAAATGAATGGAGATATGGAGTCTCTCTGGGGTATGGAGATTCGCAGTAGGTGGTCAACACCTGCACGCTCCTGTAGATGAGTTACCGCCGGTTTTATTACAGATTTGTTCACTCCAGAAGCATTTACATTTCTGAAGTAGCATTACTTTTCTCAGTCTTTGTGTTTCTGATACTTTTCTTTCTTTAAACCACTTTTTAGCTTCAGTAGAATATAGGTTTCTACAACTACGAACCCGTTTAGATTATACAATGACATAAAATGTTCAAAAAGAACATGAAAAATATAGAAGTCATCTAGTTTGAGTACAAGCATGATGAAGAATCCAATTTATAATGGTTACCTATGCTCTGAGGTGTAAAAATGTAAATCGTGCTAGGTACCACAAATTGGCTGTTTTTATAACCAGTTTTTAATAGATATAGGCAGGCCAAATTTTTACGTTTCTCAATTAATTCTCATCTTCCAGAAGTTTCTTGATAAGAAAATATTATGGAAAAAATTGGTCTATTTAACTGTTCCAGTATTCCAAAAAGAAATGTTCCTCAGTCCTTGGATAAAACTTAAGGAGCTTTAAAATGCGTTAATATGTATCATAAATGATCATGTGGCAATGATGAAATTGTTGAATCCTGTGCAAGGCCCATGCTTGGGACTAATATTTTAGCTCTTTAGACTAAGTGTATAGAGCTGCAGTAATAGGGGTCATACATGGTTGCTGAGGAGGGCCTTGATTTAACATGTAAAGAACAATGTATGGGCCTCATTTGGGTTTGACAAATTGTATACTCTGTCGAATCATGACAGATATTGTGTTTGCTGTATCACAGATGCCATATTCTATAACACACTTGTAACACGGAGGACAGGATATCCCAAAGTTTTGAACAATGTATCCCATCTGCTAAACTACAAATAAGGTTGTAAGTCCCCATTTGACCAAATAGGTCATTAGGTGTGAAGAAGAATACTACCAAAGTGATGTATTTTACATAGAATTTGATCTTTTGCGACCTGATACCTGTAAATACATGTTTCTTAAAATCTGTATTGTTTACCTTGTTGATGTCAATGGTTTACCAACTAAGGTCTTGATTTAGAACTGGACAGAGGGGAATACTCCATCATAAACGTGACGGATATCCGGTATGCCGTATTACGATCCCATTCCACGCTATGGAGATCATAATACGGCAAACGAGATATCAGTCACGTTTGTGACAGAGTAACCCCTATGCTGAGATCTAAATCAGGCCCTAAATTTGTTACATCAAAATAGAGACATGTGGAAGATTGTTTATTAGATCCTGTGCTTCTTATCGATTACCACTTCCATTCTGTTTTCAAGGCTAAATAACAGCTATGCACAGAATGTAAAAAAAGGGAGCCATGCCTTTGAAACAGTACGCATGGAAACACAAATCAATAAATTATTGAATGTTTTCAAAAGTCTCAAAGGCTTCTGGAATGTTTCTTTAATAAGACAATGAGAGACACATATTGACTTTGTCATTTATATTTGTCAGAGATGATACAGCCACGATTTTTCAACCAAACATTCTTAATTTGAACATTTTGCCCGAGCAGTGTGGTCAAGGAACATAACATTAATATTTTACACAGTTTATGAATATTTATCAAGTGTTTTCTCCCTACTTCATAATGATCGATATAACCCTCGGGCACACTGTTGAACTGCTCAGCTTCGTAGACAACCTCTAGTATCCATTTTCCTCCACATCATGCTTTTGATTCACACTTAAGTGACCACAATCAGAAACGTGCTTTTCCCTCTTAAAGTAGAATTGCAAGTAATTTCCAGTGTTGAGATGGGCTAACACCAAGAGGATGTGTTGTTGTTTTTTTTTTTTTTTTAGAAAACCATCTGTTGTGTTTAATTAGAATTAGCTTCAAATACTTTTTGTATTCAGTGTCCTTTCCACCAGTCAAAAACCTAATATTTCTGGAAAATGCAACTTTTTTTCATATTTTCAAGCTTTTAATTCTTGAAACGGCATAAGGTATTTCTTGTGATACCTGTTATGCCGTACGCACATCAGGGCACATATATGATGCCCCTAGCTCCACCTTTTGCCACATTTGTATAATTTTTTAAAAGCAAATGTGGTGTTAAGGCGGCATTTCCCATGCACAAAATTTACAAAGTGGCGCAATGCAAGCATTGTGCCACTTTGTAAACTCTTGTGTTACATTATGCCTATGCTAGACATAATGTATACAAGGGGGAAATTCCCATGTAGGGAGGCCCAGAAAAATGGCGCAGTGAAATTTACTATATTTTACTGCACCATTTTTAGCATCATAAAATGATGCTCCCATTGAAAACAATGGGCCTCCCTGTGCTTCGCTGCATTAGCGCCATAATTTATAGTGCTAATCTAGCAAAGTGCCACATTAGCGCCATAAATTATGATGCTAATGTGGACACGACTGCTGTGGTGCACCGTATTGTACATACGACGCACACATGGTGTCGGTAGAGGGATGCAATGGAGTGCTAGAAAAATGCTGCATCATGAATAACGTGCCACTTTTCCAAAAATATGTCCCTACTTTTTTAAGTTGGCCACTACTCAGCCACAGTGTTTCTTGTGTGTAGCAAACTGAGAATGTGTAAAATACAAGCCTATTGGCCTGATTTGCAAAGCCTTTTGTCTGAGTCAGTTTCATGTCTTCCCCCAGAATTAAATGTGAGTTACACTTGAAAAACCAGGCCTCATTCCTAAAGTATTTTCGCATAAACCAAGACTAAGCAAGTCTAATACATGAACATCATGAGTAAGTTACACCTACATTTTGATTATGAGACACATACAAATGTTTTGAGAATGAGGACACAATTTTGTAGGTGTGATTACCAACTAAGCATGGAGTAAGAGAAACCACTTATAGAAAACACTAGGGTATAATTGCAAGAAAGTGGTGCATCAGCTCTGATGTGCCACTTTTCTTGCATAGCCCTGCACTCTCTAAAGTCACAATGGTAGCACTTTATTTACGATACAGCGCACCATGGTTCATGTTAGCACAATAGCGTCATAATTTATTACACTACTTTGGCGCTTGCTAGATTAGCGCCATAAATGATGGCGCTAGTCCAGCAAAGCACAAGGAGGCCATGGGGTATTATGGGAACGTCGATTTAATGCGTGCCCTGAGCAGGCTTAAACATGATGGAAAAAATGGTGCAGTGAAATCATGTACATTTCACTGTGCCATTTATTTGGACCTCCCTGTGGGGGAACGCCCTCCTTGCATACCTTATACCTGGAGCATGCATAATGTTGGCGCAAGGGGTTACAAAGTAGCATAATGCATGCATTGCACCACTTTGTGTGTATGGTGCAAGGGGGGGACCGCCTTAGCGCCTCCATAGCGTTAAAATATTGCACTGGGGTGGTTCAATGAGGTGCAAGGGGCTTGTAAATATATCCCTCTGTGCGAATCTGAGCCTTGGTGCTAAAGCTATAACTTCTGAACTAGTATTCCCCAACGCTATGGTGCACACTCAACAGAATGTAGCACAGTCCCAAAATGTCCTGAATTATTCTTAAAGTGCAAAACTTTAGAGGCACTTTAGAGATAACTGATTTGGGGATTTATTACATCCAACTTTCGAATGAGCAAGTTCAAACATTCATTATGCAGTCACAAAGGCCCATATGTATACTTTTTCACGCAAAAGTATGTTAGTGCAGTTTTGTGTTAAAAAGTATAGCGCCGGCTAGTGCCATTCCAAGATGCCAGTCGGGCGCCATATTTATGGAATGGCGCTAAAGCCCTGTTAGCATCCTTGTAAAGGACGCAAACAGGGTGTGGGAGGCATATGGGAAACTGGTGTGTGTGCGCTGAATAATGGCGCTACACTGTTTAGAGGCAAAGAATGGCTCCAAGCGTAGCGCTATTTTCTGGCGCACAACCCCATGGACATGGCTCCTGTCTTAATAAAGACAGGAGCCATGCCCACCACCCTAATGGCCATGCCCAGGGGACAAATGTCCCCTAGACATGGCCTTTGGGGCCAGCACCATGCAGGGAGCCCCAAGTGTGAAAAAAATAAAAGTACAAAATACTTACCGGGACATACCTGGGATGGGTCCTCCATCCTGTGGTCACCCTCTGGTGTGGGTGAGGGTGGGTGTGGGCGTCCCTAGTGCCAGGGAAGGGCACCTGTGGGCTCTTTCCATGGTCTCTGACCATGGAAATATGCCTACAGGTCCCCTAATGCCCACCCATACACAGGTGTTAAATAATGGTGCTAAGCAACCTTAGCGCCATTATTTAATGCCTACATCCCCCTTGTTGGATTTTATCATGGGGGGGATAAATATGGCGCTAAGGCCATATCGTCCTTTTCGGAACGGGAACTCCTACCTTGCATTTCATTGACTCAACGTAGGATTTCACATCCAGAAAATGATGTTCACTCCATAACTTTGGCGCTAAACGTGTCTAGCACCAAAGTCTAAATATGGAGTTGTGTTTGTGCTGAATTAGCGGGAAAAAAAAAATGAAGCTAATTCAGCACAAACCGAGTATAAATATGGGCCCAAGTGTTCCAAAACCGGCAGCTGATTCTGTACATGAAATAAGTTATCAGATTCAAATCTTATCAATTTCTAATGAATTAATACTATGGTTGTTATGATAGAAGAACGTAAGCCATCATTCTAATGCAACATGTACTACAAATATGATTCACACACAAGGGAAGAGTGAACATCCCCATAAATATGAAATGCGTCGCTACAAAACATAATGAAATGCACGTTATGGATTCGCGTACAGAAAAGAGAAAGAAAGACAATCATCATCCCATTCAATTAGGAGGTCATACAAAGCGTTTATTACAATTTTACTACCTCCAGAGACACATACGAGAAATGGTATTCAAAGATCATGACATAATAACTCCTTACACAATTATATTATTTCAACCTCTTACTTTTGTCTTCTCTTGACCTATTATAAGCATTCCCTTTCTCTTATCACAGATGGACATAAATGAAGCTTTTAGTAATCAGAATACATATAAACAATTCAAAAGAGACACATTCGAAGCAATAATGATAAGTCTCACTCCTCAATAACATTCTTGCAAGACGATCAATGTTGCGAAATGTGTTTTAACATTAATACAGAACGAAAACGAAAGACATTGGGGAGGGAGGGTCATTTAGATTTAGAGTTTAGTATGATGGCAGAAACACTAACTGACTGTGAAAGTAGGCATTCGAAGTAGAAATGTCTTTTAGAAATCGTTTATTTAAGTCAGATGCAGGAGCTCACAACCGGTCCAGCTTCAACTGCCTAGCAGAAGCGTTTGAAGCTCGCAGGGCGTGAAGTAACAATTCTGTGTTAAGCAATAACAATTCTATACTGTATGAACAAATGAAATTCCAAACATAACACAAAAGCATGACTATAACAAATATGTACACGTATTCTTAACATGTTCGTACTCCTAAAGAAAAACAAAAAGATACATCTAGCAGTATAACTAGTGAAGGAAAAAGTCTTTATAATTTACCGGCATAGAGGCATTAAGTGACACTCTGGACCATTATTATACTTTTTTTGCAACTCATTTGCGTAATTTTTGGACGCAAAAGTGGCGCAAACTTACAATCTATAATTGTGGCCCAGATTTATACTTTTTGATGCACAACTGCACGAACTGCTTCAAAAAGTTTCACACTGTCTAGCGCCATTGTTTAAAACCACCCGAGTGTCATATTTATACTATGACGCTGGGTGGTGCTAAAAATAGCTCAGAGTCATTTTTCTCAACGTTAACCATTGTGCCTTGTCGTAAGGCAAAAAAATGTTGACGGAAAAATTATTCTAACCCTCTAACAAGTAAAAAACGGAAATGCACCATTTTTGCCCGCAATAGCGTCAAATACAGACACTAACGGAGAAAACAGTGCAAAGGAGAAGCAAAATGGACCCAGAAAGCCAGCAGAGACCCCAGGGAGACCCCAATCAACCAGGAACCAGCCAGCAGGAGGACACAGACAAGACCAAAGGGAGGGAGAAGAAAAAGAGAAAGTGTTGTTTCAGTGCAGAGGAGCACGAAATACTGGTGAGAGAGGTGACGGAGCATCAACATCAACTCTTCACCTCAAAATTGCCAATTGGAAGGAGAGAAGCAATTTGGCAGCAGATAGTAGACAAGATTAACAGTGTGGAGGAGGTCAGGAGAACCCTAACAGAGTGCACGAAACACTGGCATGACTGCAAGCGATGGGCAAAGGAAAAAATGGCAAGGGACAGGAAGGCTGCACTGCAAACTGGAGGTGGTAGTCTAGCACCTCAAGAGGACTTGGACGAGATGGAGGAGATGGTTGCAGCGGTCATCCCGGAGGAACTCATCCCAGGAGTCGCAGGACAGCGCAGACTCCCAGGAAACACCACAAATGGCGGGTAAGTTGCATGGGGGAAATTAATGCTAAAATGTGCAAGAAGGGGGAGGCACAGAGGACTCACACAATGCATGTCAAAGGAGCGCAGAGGGACACATTGCACATTAAGCAAGTTGCACCATGCTACCATAAGCTACACATGTACCTATGCCTTGGTAGTGCCACACACCATAACACATACACAACCTGGACATATGTGTATCACTAAGCCTAAATACCTGCAAGTACATATGCAGCACATGGGATGGATGGCATGTATAATCACTGTGCCTTTGGTTGTGTCATCACAACACCCCTTGTATATAGTCATATCAACCCAACCAACATGACCAAGAATTCAGAGACTAGGTAGTCAGTCAATACCATTCCTGGGGTAACATCATGGTTGTGTACCTTGCAGTAACACCTTGCAACTGCCTTGCTTCATTGCTCAAACACATATGTGCTGCATCTGACAGCACACAAGTCATTGCAACTGTCCCAACAGTACCCAGACATGTGCCAGTAGCACCACCACTCTGCACATTGACAACACATCCACACAAGGCAGCCACCACTCCATCATGCAGTCAGGATGCCCCCTGGGTGCAGGGAACAATGAACTGAACAGGCGCTGGGGAAATAGCTGGCTGGTCCTGTATCATGGGTAACATGCCACTACCCTGACCAATTAAAGTGGTGTAGTGTTGAACCACACATCTTGATGCTGAACAGAAATGTGCCACTACAGAAAATATGTACCACAGATAGCAAACACATTCTAGGCAATAATGATAAGTCTCACTCCCCAATAAAATTCTTGCAAGGCTGAGCCCACAACTACTCTGACACAACCATGTGGGACAAATATGAATTGGGAAATAAACACACACATACAAAACATGGGGTTTAACTGTGAACATAATGGCGTATAATTCCATATTGACGGGCAGGGGATGATGAGTGGGCAAGTACTGTTTTGGTAAGACTGCCAGTAGAGTGTACCCTTTGCGCTTGTCAGTTTGAGTCACACGTTGGGATGGCAGCTGGAAATCTGTCTGTTCATGGTAGCTATGTGGGCACTAAGTACAACATTGTTGATGGATCAAAGAGTCTGTGCCAGTTCTGGGGTGCATCAGGCAGTGGAAAGGGCAAAGGGCCAGGGAATGGGACCCCCTACACTGCTAATTCCAGGTACATGGGCTGTGCAGGGGCGCCCAGGAGCATACCACATCACCATCAACCTTTGCATGGGGGTTTCTCTGGCATGCAAAGGTTGGTGGAAATGCAGAAACAGAAATGGAGGGTAGCGTTGAACGTAATACTGGTCTGGTGTCACAGGACAGCTGGCATTGCCACTCTGTAAGCTGCTGGAAACCTGCCAGTGCCAGGCCATTGGCCCATGTGGCATTCTTGATTGACAACAATTGCCACTACCACCTGTGCTGTTGGTGGTGGTCAAATAGACAATGGCAGTCAGGTGGTCATAGGACTGACACACTTGAAATGAGGGACCAGTATGACTACCTGCAGAATCACCATCAAACTAGCTTCAGCTGAACTAAGTTTAACTCTTGTTAACTGGCTATGTCCACAGACTCATTTACCATCAGGCACTGTCACATACATAATAATGTACACAGCAGAAATGTTAAATCCATGCTGGCCATCCTTGTGCCTGTGTCAAATTAGCTGCACTGCCACCATGATGCACTCATTTATCATAATGCAAGGAGGGCTGCATTGAGGGGGAGGACATAGGTGTGCAAGAAGGTGAACCTACCTCCGCAGACAGAAGATTAAATTGAACTCTGCTAGGTTCATAAGTTCTATTCAATGGAGCACACACACAATAACAACATGAGGAGCTATCAATGGTAACAAGAGCATAGTGTCCTGGCAATGCCATCCCTGGGGTGGTGCAAGTTCTCAGCACCACATGGGTGTATGTGAAACATGTAAGACTGTGATAGGGGAAATTGCCCTGTGTGGTGCTGTGGCATGAGCACAGCAACACCCAATGCAAGGCCTCACTATGCAAATGGATGCATACAGAGGGTTGACAATGACAAGATGGTGTGAAGCCACAAAAAGGATATACGTCACACCTAGAAGATATAACACAGCTAATTGCACCAACTGGGCTTCCCTTCATGTGACACGTAGGTGGTGCATAGGGATGATGGACTGCAACCATGATGTACAGGAACAATGTTTGGGAACTAAGATGACAATGAGCCTCCAGTAGCAAGTCAGTGATGTGACTTATCAACTGCCACAACACAGATAGACTTATTTTACACCATCTCATTGCCGGGGACGATGGTTCTCCTGCGGAACTGCCTGTCCTGGAGTATCCTGATGACTTGGATTACTAGCTGACAACCATCAGCCAAGAGACCCTCCAAGAAGTCCTTGCATCCCTCCAAACACCATATCCTGGTGCAAGGAGGAGTATTAATGTAGCAGCCATCCCAGAGGCCCCACCCAACACCCCAATAGTACAACTTGCCAGCACTGACACAGCTGAGGACTCTAAGAACCCAGGGACCAACTTTGAGAGGACAGTGGTATGAGTCCAGCAGGAGCTGACCAAGGAGGTGCGGGTGGAGAAGCAAACTATGGCAGCGAGCCTAGAGGGTATGCACTTGTGCATCATAATGGCCACTGAACAGACTGCATCTAACCGAGGCACATACTCCTCAATGCATGGAGTCAAGCAGTGTCTGAGGGACATAGCTGCTGCCATGAGGGAGAGGGAACAACTGCCCTCCCAATCTGGCATCAGCGTGCTTGAGAACAAGATGGACTCCATGCACCGGGAACTGGCCTCCCTCAGGGCAGATATGGATGCCTACCACAGTGATGTTGCTGCTATTCTGAAAAATCTGCAGTTCTTCCTTGCTGCAGTGATATGCTATATGTTGCTCCACAGATGGCAGCTGCCGGGAATTGTGAGTCCACATCTCCAACCACTGAAGTGTGTGTGGCCCCTTCTACCTCCCCACTACCACCATCAAGGGCAGAGGAGACACCACACACATCCGAGGATGAAGATGTGAAACAGATTATCTTCACCCATAGGAGTTTCCGGTAGCACAAGCCCATGCCACATTGGCAGTGTTTTCCTTTGTCCTGTGCTTGACATCATGCCAGTGACAGCACAGTTAGAGATATGCACTCTTCACCTACACACTGTTCACCTTTCTGCTATGGACTGCAATTGTCTCTCACTTTTCATTTGGTAATTCATGGTCCCCTGCACTGAACAACACTTTACCCAAGCATGTCCCCTGACATGTCTCTCAACCCTGGATTTGTGTTGTGTCACAATTGTATGTATTTCACTAATGGGGTCACAGACATGGACATTGTAAATGTTGCACTATGGTACTTGTAAATAATCACCACATACACAACCAGCATGTCTTTGTGTATTGTGACACATCTACTTAGGAATTGTGTTGTGTGTAACATGTCTTTAGTCACGGAGTGTCAGTACAAGAGTGCAGGAATATGGTGGCACATATCTATGCACAAGGTTCCTACATATTGAATGACAATGCTGACCTCTTCTCCTAAAAGCAATTTACAGAGTATGTTAAAAATGTTGAACACAGCTATGCTTCACCCACTACATATGACAAGAATGGCTGTGAAACAGTTCTCAGGCAATATTGTCAGCTGGGAGTACCAGTAGAACACATTGGTGTGAAACAGAGGTACTTAACCTCATCTGTAAATGCCACTGATCAGTTTGGCATGATAGATATAAAATGTAGGCTGTTGTCAGATGTTCCACAGTGCCCAACATTCCTACACAGGATCCAAACAAGGACAGCTGAATTACCATACCTACCTGTCCAATACAAAGTTAACATAGTCACCTTGAGTGGTGGGTACACTGGGTGGCAGGTTCATAGACAAGTAGATGTGTTGTAGCTGCTAGCGTGACAGCTCTGTTGTAAACAGGTAATGAACATGTCAAGAGAGGGATTTGGAGGCAGGACAGAATCCCTAGGCGAACACACAATTTTCATTGTTCACTCATGGGAAGACCCTGAGACCCAAGCATATGACACATGAAGTAAGGGAGTACCCAAAGATTTTTAATATGAAAGAAACTAAACTAATAAAAATGAAGAAAACCTCCATCATTTTCTTCACCACCTTCCTCCTCCTCCTCATCAGGCAGGTCATCAACCTGCACATACAAGGGGACGTTCATTCGCACACATATGTTGTGCAGGATAGCACATGTCATTATGATCTTGCAGATGATGTGTGGAGCATGTAGGAGGCTGCTTCCTGTGACGTTCCACGCACCTAAATCACGACTTCAGGATGCCGGATGTCCTCTCCACAATATTCTGTGTCTTCCGATGTCCCTCATTATATGCACTCTCTGCTGCTGTGCTTGGGTTGGGAAATGGGGTCATTATCAATGGCTGTATGCCAGAACCCTGATCTGCTGCAAAGGAGTAAAGGGGTAAGGTGTTAAAGCTTGCAACAGGTTTGTCATGTAGCTTGGCAGTTGATATTTTGAGTTGGTTGTGGCCTTCTATAAGGTCTTCTCAGCACTGGGTTGTTGGACATGACAATCTTCAGATTGGCTCAAGGAACTGGGACATATGATTTGGATTCCTAACTGATGGTCAGTATGTATGTACCATGCGTTGTGTACAGCACCTTTGCATCAGTGTGCTATCAGTAGAGAGCACATGACACATCCTCACAACATAATCGGGTCAGATGTGGTGGGAACATGGTAGCACTGCTGAGCCTGGACATCCCATCCATTTTGACATGTGTCATTACAGATGATGTGCGACACTTAGGCCCATCAAAATGGGTAAGTGACATGCACAACACGTCTGCAACATTGGCAGCACTGTCCTGCAACATTTTGGCTATGCAAGAATGCCCCATGTGTGAAATGTTACTAGGCAACCCTTTGTTGTCCCCTGTGCCAGTAGCTCATATGCAGCCATTCACCTACACTACCAACCTTGCACCAGGGTGCTTGGCTAGCTTCCCTGTGGAGCTGTGCAGGAAGGGACAACGCCCTATACATATGCTGTTTTGATGGACAATTGGCTCTTTCTATGTTTGTAACAGTATGCACTATGCAGCATGGATTGTTGGCACATTCATGAGCACAGTCTACTTCCTTATTGCAACTTGCAAACGTCTCCCCTGGGGTGGTGTTTGATGTTGGCCCTGCCTCAGGTTTTAGGTGACACCTACATCTGAGTCAGCATCATCATGCTATGTATCTTGTGGTGACTGACCTGCAGCAACACACATTGCATCCCCCTTCCACACTACATACTACATGGGAGGGTTCCCATGTACAATGTGGCTTCAAGTCATAAAAAAAATGGTCATCTGCCAAGTTGTACATACAGTGCAGGGCATGACAATGACACTGTGGGCTTTTACATAGGTCCCTTGGTGATCCTGAGTGGCAGCTAATGTTTGTGGCAGCCATCAGGCATCCAAGGGTGTGTATCCCATTGTTACCGGATGATCACACAACTGTCAGTGTCTCTCCTATCTTCCAACACATGATTCAGCATTTATACTGTCAACACAGGCACAGTGTAGGCTGTGGGATGGAGTTCAGCTACTTAGCAAATGTGTCCTTTGGCACAGTCCATGTGAGGTCAGTGATATCCTGTATTCTCCTACAGGGCTCCAATATGGCATCCATGATCTGCACTTGTCTGACAGTGACTCTGCCCCATGGTGGGCCATTTATTGTTTGTGTTACAGACATGATGGTGTTGTGGGTCAGTAAGTGGTGCATGTGAGGTGGCACTACAGTAGGTGTGGTGCTATTCATTACACATCTGGCAAATGGTATGTGATGGACATTGATCTTGTATTCCCATGTGTGTGAGCCAATGCGTCAGGCAGATGTCTATGCACACTACAGGTAAGTCAGGTATGTGTTGATACAGGCAGCAGTTGCCTGTCATTTGATGTTTGTTCTGGCACTGACTTGCACGGCATGATTTGAGGCATCTGTGCCTATATGAGACTTATGTAACATGAGAATGGTGTA
The DNA here is from genome assembly GCF_031143425.1 of Pleurodeles waltl. Lineage (NCBI taxonomy): Eukaryota > Metazoa > Chordata > Amphibia > Caudata > Salamandridae > Pleurodeles > Pleurodeles waltl. The sequence goes on along the minus strand of NC_090444.1, from coordinate 1,563,279,781 downwards.
TGCCATTCCCATGGATGTGCTATTCTTTGTTTAGTGTACTGGGTGTGAAGTGTATGTAGTAGGTAACCTGTGGGCACTTGTAGTGGTCTGTGTAGTTCTTCTGTTAGCAAAGGGTACTTATCTGCACCTGTCATTCACGTGGTGTGCCTGTCAAGTTGTGGGAGTGCTGTGTACATGTGGGTGTATGAGTTTGTGGTGTGCACTGATTGTGCTGTACTGCAGCATGATGCATGTGTGTTGTTACCTGCACATGTGTGTTCCCCTGGCCATTTGTTAATGTAGTGGTGAATGTATTGTGTGTCCTACAGAGCTGGTTTGTTGTGTGTATATTGCTAGGTTTGTTGACTTACCCACAAGTAGGCCAATTCCATTTTGTCAATCCTAGAATTGTTCATTGATCCTGTTGTGCTGGAAAGTGAAGGCGTCATGGATACTCTCAGGATTCTTGGCAAAAATGTTTATTAATAGTCCCTGGTGGTCCACTATGCCCTACAGATTATTGGAATATATGTGCTTGCAATTCCGGTATAAGTGCTCTGTTGCTGCAGGTGGTACAAGCCAGACATGGGTGCAGTCAATTGCACCAAGCACATGCGGGAAGCCATGGACTTGGTAGAACCCTGTTTTGTCTCCTGCTGCTTTTGCTGGGTGCTGTGGAAGCTGATGTGGTAGGGTGTCAGGGAGATTATAGCATGTAACACCTTTGTCAGAAACGCACAGAATGACGGCTGTGAAACACCGGCAACCAGGTCACCCGTTGTTTGGAATGAGCCACTTGCCAGCATGTGCAAGACAGCTAGCAGCTTTGTCACAGGTGGTATGTTGTGCGTGGTCTGCAGTCTGGCTGTGATTTGTTGCTCAATGTGATGCAGCAGATGTAGTGTGGCTTGCCGGTTCAGTTTGTAGGTCCTTATGATATCCTGGTCCCTGAAGCCAAGGAGGGTTGTCCTGGTTCTGAAGGCCCTCTCCTGCCTTCTGCGTTGCCTTTGTGGGACACGTTGTGTTGCTAGTGATTGCTGTAATTGTTGCTGTCCTCTGCGTCGTCTCGCAAGCTGGATCAGTATCACCTCCATCTCCTCTGTGGGTTGCTACCGTTGCTTCTGTGTGTTTTCCTTAAGTAGTGAGGAGTTTGCCTCATTTTAACGCCTGCCCTGACCCAGGTGTTAAAATTTGACGCAAATTGGAGTTAACATCATTTTTTGGGTTCGCCTCCCACCTGTGCATCTTTTTTGCCTGGGTGGATAAATATGGTGCAAGGGGGTTAGAGTCATTTTTTGGAAGGGAACACCTACCTTGTATCTCATTGATACAAGGAGGTTTCCCGCATCCAAAAAATGAGGTTAACACCAATATTTTGATGCTAGACGTGTCTAGCGTCAAAATATAAATATGGCAATGAGTTCACACTGAATTAGCGTAAACAAAATTATGCAAATTCAGCGCAAACAGAGTATAAATATGCCCCTGTAAGTTTGCGCTACTTTTGCGTCAACAATGACACAAATGTGGCACAAAAAAAGTATAAATATGGGCCTCTGTTTTTAGATTTTACCACACTTTTTTTGTACGTTCCAGTACTGGATCCTGTTTTAACTGAATAGACTGTGACCCATCTGAGTGTACATCCTGTAATCCTGCAGCTGAGTCACTGATAAAAGAAACTAAGGACTCTTCATTCAGTACATAAAAACTACCACAGCTATCGTAGTCATTAGGATTAGAATTTGCCACACCAGGGCCTGCCACATTCCCAACTATAGAACTTAGGTTCTCATAAAACCAGTGTAAATTATCCAGCATTGCTTCATGTGGTAATTGTTTACAATCCATGATTCTTCTGGCCTATTCCAGTGTGAGTTTAGTGAGACATCTTTTTCCTCACCACCCTTTTTTATTTAACAGCAGAAACTCTTTGAAGACTCTTACAACGTAAATGGGCGATGAAAAGGTAGAGCACCTCTTTTTGATCTTACTAGGATTTTGGAGCATTACCCAATCTTCAGTTTTAAAATTGTGTTCTCTAACCTTGTGTCTGTTGTCAAAGTATGTCTTTTGTAGGGATTGCTGATGCAAGTACTACTTGCAGCTCTCTTCCTATCTGCACATGCACAACAAACAGCCTTAGCATTTAGGGCTAGATGTAGAAAGCTTTTTTGTGCTGACCAACAGATTGACCAATTTGCAAATGCAAAAAGGCTTTTTTTTTAATGTATAAAGCCCTATTTGCGATTTGGTAAACCTATCTCAATTTGTGATTCGGTATTAGGAGGGGGCTTTTATAGAGTGTCCCTTCCTAATACCGAATCACAGTGGTATGTGTGACTGTTTTGTGCCTACCTTAAGTAGGTGGTAACCCATTTGTAAATAGGAAGGGGTCCTCAAGGGACATCTACCCCTTTATGAATGTTTGCAAAACATTTTTAAGAGCATGCAGTGTCTCATGAGCCACTGACTACTCTAAAAAAAGAAAAAGAAAACATAATTGTATTTGTTGATACACCTCCCATTTTCCTCTAGGGAAACGGGCTGTGTTTAAAAAAAAAAGGATTGTTTTATTTAAGAGCAATCACAGACATGATGGTCTGCCGACCCCAGCCGGCCACCATCCCTGTAATTCTAGTGATTCCCAATAGGTCACAAACCGAAACCTACCTCATTATTATTCAGGCGATAATTCTATTTGCAACCCATTGGGAATACACACATTTGTACATGGCTATTTATGATGAACAAATAACGAATTGCAAAAATTTGCAATTTGGTCATCACAAATGAATACTGTTGGAAAGTGGATTATTGGTAAGGGCAGGTATGTACCTACACTTAGCAATAGACCAGTAACCTCCACTAGGTCCAGTTAGGTCTCAATAAAGTAATACCAGCTCAACCCTACATTGGCAATGAGAAACAAGGCTTACTTTAGGAGACAAAGGGGGTCATTACAACATTGGCGGTAAAAGCCGCTTACCGCCGTGCAGAAGACCGCCAGCACACTGCTGCGGCCGTGGAATTCCGCCACGATCATTATGACCCAAAGCCTGGAATCCGCCAAAATCTAGACACCCACACACGCCTGCCACACCAAAGGTCAGTGATAAACTGGCGATAACAAAACCTCCACCGTCACGCCAACAGGAATACGCCCACACTATCACGACCCATGAATCCACGTGGTGGTCTTTCAACCGTGGTATTCCACTGGCGGTAGACACCGCCACGCTCAAAATACACACACATTTACAAAACACATCCACATTGGACAAATCAAAATACACACACCTGATACACATACACACACCACTCCCACACATCCAATACAATATAAAACACACACCCACATCACCCACAAACCCCTACGACCACAATTGCGACTGAAGGCCAGAGAGAGACACCACCATCTACAAAGGAGCATCCACAGGCACTCAACACCACCACTCACATACCATCCACGCACCTCACACAACACACCTCTAAATATCACCCCACACATCACAATGCACACCACCCCACACATCACCCACACCACCCCATGGCACCGCAAAGACACCCCAGGTTCTATGAGGAGGAGCTCAGGGTCATGGTGGAGGAAATCATCCAGGTATAGCCACAGCTATTCGGATCACAGGTGCAGCACACCTCCATAGCTAGGAAGATGGAGCTATGGCGAAGAATCGTTGACTGGGTCAGCACCCAAGAACTAGGGATGACATCAGGAAGAGGTGGAACAACCTATGGGGGAAGGTGCGTTCCGTGGTCTCAAGACACTACATCGCGGTTCAGAGCACTGCCTGCGGACCCCCACCTCCTCCCCCACAGCTAACAACATGGGAGGAGCAGGTCTTGGCTATCCTGCATCCTGGGGGACTCGCAGGAGTAGCTGGAGGAATGGACTCTGGTAAGTCAAATCTTTCCTACTTCATCCCCCACCCAACCCGCATGCCATCACATACCTCCACCCTCGCCATCACCCCATCACTCCAACTCCTCACACATTTCCCAATATCACAAACCACACATCCCAAACCCAAGCCCTGCATGCAACACCAAAGCATGGACAACCATCACCAAAGCATGGCCACTGCACATACCCATACACCCCCCTAAACCATCATCACACAAGGTCCTACACAGGAATGCAAGCACTGGGGTACACGGTCACCCACCCATTGCACAACATGGGACACACAGATGCAATAATCGTGCTTTTACACCCCTGCAGGAACCCTACCCAACGTCACCAGACAGTAGGGTCCAGATATGTCCACTCCACCCACAGAAGAGGCCCACAGTGATGACAGCAGCTCTGTCCAATTGGATCTAGATGACCAGCCCGGCCCATCTGGGACTTAGGGACAATCGGTTCCCCTCACACTGGCACAAGCCACTAAAGTGCTTCCCCCCTCTGGAAACACCAGCACAGCACCCACCCAGCGGGCCCATACCGCTGTCCCCAGGACACGTCAAGCAGCAGTGTGTCCACCACTACAGGGAACCCAGGCTAACCCACCACCCCAACAACACCAGGGACCTGGGGGCAGTGGCAGTGGGCACACGGTTCACGGGACAGAGGCCCAGGAACACAGGGGAACTGGGAGGGCTGCTGTGCGAAAGGGGGAGGACAGGCCCAGGGAACCCACTCTCCACAAGGCCCTCTCCAACATCATGGGAGCCTACCACCATTCCCAGGAGACGATGGCAACGGTACTGGCCATGTTTCAGGAGACCCAGCAGCTGCAGGAGGAACAGTATTTGGGCTTCAGGAAGGAACTCAAATCCATCAATTCCACCCTGGGCACCACTTTAGGGGTGCTGAAGGAACTCGTGAACACCAGGAGGGACACTGTGGCACAACAAAGGGCCCCTGACACTAGCCTGGACGATGAACTGCCCACCACCTCCACCGGGAGGCACTGCCACAGGACCACCAACCAGCATCCCACCTCCTGCAAAGGGAGAACCACCCCGCAAATGGTCCATGAGATCCAGGACAAAGACAGAAAACAATGCCAAGACCCCGGCCAAAAAATGAGAGCACCCTGATTGTCATCCTTTTGTCCCACCTTGTCACCCTGTCCATCCTTAAACTGCCCCAGCTCCACTTCCTATGCCCCTTTGGACAATGCACCTGTGAGACTAATAGACTTGACTCTGCCATGGACATTCCTCCACCATCACCCCTCACCAATTTACAACCCCCTCCAATATTGAGCACTTAAATAAACACCCTTAAAGTACAAAACAATCAGAAGTCTGTCTGTGATTTCGAAATAGTGTATTAGCAATTACAGTGGTAAAATCGTCTTTCAAATGTAATGTCAACATTCCTATGTCACACAGCTCTAGTCCATGAGGAAACAAAGCAGATGTCACACAGTGGGACCCACATCTGTGAAATCGCAAGGGAAAGTGACAACTCAGTTACCATACACAAGGTGAAAATGACAGACAATAGAGAGGTAGTAGATGTAAATCAGATGTAGCAGGCAGTTTTGTCTTCTTACCTGTGACTCACTGGAAGTATTGCAGGATCACCGTGTTCCTGTTGGCAATGTCCTCTTCTTCTGCTTCCTCATCTAAACTGTCCACAGGGTCCACAGCTGCCACAACACCTCCATCTGGACCATCCTCCTGCAGAAAAAGCACCTGTCGTCGCAAAGCCAAGTTGTGAAGCATACAGCAGGCCATGATGATCTGGCATACCTTCTTTGGTGAGTAGAATAGGGAACCACCTGTCATATGGAGGCACTGGAATCTGGCCTTCAGGAGGCCGAAGGTCCGCTCTATAATCCTCCTAGTTCACCCATGGGCCTCATTGTAGCGTTCCTCTGCCCTTGTCCTGGGATTCCTCACTGGGGTCAGTAGCCATGACAGGTTGGGGTAACCAGAGTCACCTGCAAATAGCGAGGGACAACTGTTAGTCACACACTAACTCATAGTAACATCCACAGACCCAGACAACTATTACCACTGTATTGGGTCCATGTCCTCACCTAATAGCCACTCCCGGTGCCTCTGGAGTTTCCCCATCACATATGGGGATGCTGCTATTCCGCAGGATGTAAGCGTCATGCACTGAGCAGGGAATTTTGCATTAACATGGGAGATGTACTGGTTTGCCAAACACACCATCTGCACATTAATGGAATGGTAACTCTCCCGGTTTCTGTACACCTGTTCACTCCTGCGGGGGGTACCAAGGCCAAATGTGTCCCATCAATGGCACCTATGATGTTGGGGATATGTCCCAGGGCATAGAAATCACCTTTCACTGTAGGCAAATCCTTCACCTGAGGGAAAACGATGTAGCCCCGCATGTGTTTCAGCGGGGCAGACAACACTCTGGACAACATGTTCGGAAAACATAAGCTGGGACATCCCTGATGCTATGGCCACTGTTGTTTGAAAAGACCCACTTGCTAGGAAATGGAGTACTGACAGCACCTGCACTTGAGGGGGGATTCCTGTGGGATGGCAGATAGCTGACATCAGGTCTGGCTCCAACAATGCACACAGTTCCTGGATTGTGGCACGATCAAACCTGTAGGTGATGATCACATGTCGCTCCTCCATTGTCGACAGGTCCACCAGTGGTCTGTACACCGGTGGATGACGCCATCTCCTCACATACTGGAGCGGACAGTGCCTATGGAGGAGAACAGTGAGAAGAGAGTCAACCAACTCTGAGGTACGTAAACACAGCTTACTCTGAAAATATTAGCAAATTGAAATATGCCTGTATGAGTGTTTAGGCAAGGCCTAGATATGTGTCCAAAATAATGCCATGTGGGCCCCTGAAACGGCGGCTGCCTGACCTGTAAAGTGGGACAGGGGGATATGAGGTAACTGCGCTGGTGTTGTACACCGTCGCGGTAGGCGGTCGAAGACCGCGGCACAATCCTGCATTGGTTAACATTGGACCCTATGGGTCCCAGGAGCCAATGACGATGTACGCCGGCGGTGACGGTACACGCCGCCGCGGACGTGACCGCCATTTTCTATCTGTTCAATCACTTGATACCTGATCTTCGACAGGAGAGTACCTACACTGCAAGTGCTGCTGTGTCCTCAGTCTGGAAGAGACAATGGCTTGTGTGTCTGGGGAAAGGTCCCCTGCCTTCAACACGGAGGAGCTGGAGAAACTGCTGGATGGGGTCCTCCCCCAGTACAAGCTACTCTTCGGTCCTCCAGACAAACAGGTAAGTGCATGAAACAACGGTGAATGCATGTGCGTCATGGCTAGGGTAGGGATGCGGGCCAATGACTGTGATGGTGCAGATGGTAATTACTTCTCTTTTTCCCCTGTACAAATCTTGTAGGTCAGCGCCCAACAGAAGAAGGACATTTGGCATGCCATCACCAAGGATGTCCAGACCCTGGGGGTCTACCACAGACAGAGCACACACTGCCAGAAAAGATGGGAGGACATTCGCCGCTGGAGCAAGAAGACGGCGGAGGCCCAGCTGGGGATGGCCTCCCAACGTGGGAGGGGTGCCCGTCGCACCATGACCCCCCTGATGTTCAGGATCCTGGCGGTGGTGTACCCAGAGTTGGATGGGCGCTTGAGGGCATCACAGCAGACACAAGGAGGTGAGTACACTATCATTCTGCTGATTCAGCACGCATTGTAGGTGTCTGGGTGGGGGAGGTGGGCTGTGTGTTCCCCTAGGCCAGGGTGAGTTTAGTATGCAAGGACCCTTCTTGAGGCAGGCCCTGTGGCACCCCACTGCACCTGTGTACAGTGCCAACTACACCTAGTCAGGCTCCTGTGACATCCATGTGTGCAGAAATCGGGCATAGCATTGTAACCCATGTCCCTGGGATTGAATAGTGGACTCCAAGTGCGCAGTGTAGTGCAGGGGGCTTCTGTGTCTGTCGTGTCCGCCAACGGTAGCGGTATTGCATGCACTCAACATGTCTTTCTTCTGTCCCCCCCCCTTTTGTGGTCTCCCTCTTCTTGTGTGCATTAGCATCATCAGGAGGAGGAGCAGTGGCACCGGAGCAGGAGGGAGCTGCATCCCGCATGGCCATGGAGGGCGACACTACGGAGACTGAATTCACCAGTGGGACGGAGGACGAGGGGAGCTCCACGGCGGGGACAGGAGCTGACACCAGCGATACGGGCTCCTCCTCTGATGGGAGCTCCCTTGCGGTGGCGGGTCCATCTGTGCCCCCCGCATCTACAGGTACAGCCGCCACCCCCCTACCAGAACCGCCCTCCCAGCAGCCACTCAGAGTTTGCCCTGTACCCGCTCACAACAGGAGGGTGGGCATCACCTTCGCCCCAGGCACCTCCGCCCCTGCCCCAGTCACCCCTGCTGCCCTCAGTGAGGAGGCCATTGACCTCCTCAGGTCCCTCGCTGTTGGGCAGTCTACCATTTTGAATGCCATCCAGGGTGTAGAAAGGCAGTTGCAACAAACCAATGCATTCCTGGAGGGCATTCATTCTGGTCAGGCGGCCCTTCAGCGAGCTTTTCAGACTCTGGCCTCAGCACTGATGGGAGCCATTGTCCCTGTGTCTAGCCTCCCCCCTCCAACTTCCTTCACCCAGACCCAATCCCCTCTACCTCAGCCTATCCCAAGCACAACATCAGACCAGCATGCACACACCACAACACACAAGGGAAGCTCTGGCAAACATAAGCACCACACATCCCACAGGCACTCAAGCACGCATCACACACATGCAGACAGACCAACATCCACTGCCTCCACTGTGTCCCCCTCCTCCTCGTCTCCCTCCTCCCTCCCTGTCTCATCTCCACTCACACCTGAATGCACTACATCCTCAGCCATTATGTCCATCACCAGCACACCCACCACCACACCCCGCTCACGTGCAGTCCCCACCCCATTACCATTCAGACGTCCCCTGTGTCCTCTCCCAGTGTGTCTGTGAGGCCACCTCCCAAGGTACACAAACGCAGCCACACACCCACCCAACAGCCATCCACCTCATGGCAGCCTCTAGCCCATGCACTTTCACCCAAAGTCAGCAAACGTACACCTCCTACAACCACTACCTCTTCCTCCACTCCCAAACCCCCTCCAGCTACCCGTCCCAATGTTCCTAAGAAACTTTTCCTGGCCAACCTTGACCTCTTTCCCTCACCTCCCCCACCCCTTCAGTCTCCTAGGGCCCGACTCTCCAGGTCCCAACCTAGCACCTCAGCCACAACATCGGCGGGACCAGTGGTGCCAGTAGTCATCGGATTCTGGAGTGCACCAGGCAGCAGGGCAGCCAGTGTGGCAAGGAGCCAGAGCACGGACAGTCCCCCACCTGTCAAGCATAAAATGTTGGCCAGTGCCCGGTGGGAGAGGGGAAAGAAATCAGCCACCAAAGCTGCTCCCTGGGGTACGGTTGGGAGTTTGGAGACAGCTACAACACCATCCAAGGTGGGGAAGGGGCACAGTAAAACCGGCAAGTCTGGGAAGATGAGCACGATGGACAAGACCGCCCAGCAGCCCCACTGCCCAGGACAAGACCACCACCAGCAGCCCCGCTGCCCAGGACAAGACCGCCAGCAGCCCCGCTCCCAGGACAAGACCACCACCAGCAGCCTTGCTGCCCAGGACAAGACAGCCAGCAGCCCCGCTGCCCAGGGCAAGACCGACACCAGCAGCCCCGCTGCCCAGGACAAGACTTCCACCAGCAGCCCCGCTGCCCAGGACAAGACCGCCACCAGCAGCCCCACTGCCCAGGACAAGACCTCCAGTAGCAGCCCCGCTGCCCAGGACAAGACCGCCACCAGCAGCCCCGCTGCCCAGGACAAGACCGCCAGCAGCAGCCCCGCTGCCCAGGACAAGACCGCCAACAGCAGCCCCACTGCCCAGGACAAGACCGCCAGCAGCAGCCCTGCTGCCCAGGACAAGACCGCCACCAGCCCCGCTGCCCGGGACAAGACCGCTACCAGCAGCCTGGCTGCCCAGGACAAGACCGCCAGCAGCCCCGCTGCCCAGGACCCCGCCGCCAGCAGCCCCACTGCCCAGGACCAGACCGCCATCACCACCACAGGACAGTGAGCGCCAATGATTACAATGCTACTGAGGCCGCCACGGGCAGGATGAAGTACTCTGGGAACCAAGCCCCCTCCAGAACCAGTGGAGAAAGGCATCCACTACCTCTGTCCTTGGCAGGATGAAGCACTCTGTGCACCAAGCCCCCTCCAGAACCAGTGGAGACTGTTATCCACTTGAGAGACTGTGGCTGTGCACTCCCCAGGATTGAACAGTGGGCAACCCACCCACTGTAGAGCCTTGAGAGACTGTGGCTTTGCACTCCCCAGGATTGATCAGTGGGCATGGAGCTCCCTCGTGGATCTGGCATTCTGCACTCATCCGGCAGAGGTGCACCCTCTTCCCTTCCCCCTGAGGTGCCTGTTTTATTTATATCTGATGCCCCAGCAGTGTTCTCTCCATCTTGTTCGGGTATTGAGTGTGGGCCTCGCCCATGCCTTTTGGGCCCAGTGGTCCACGGACTATGATGGTAGAATCCCTTGGACTTGTGTTCTTGGTGTATATAATTGTTTATAGTGTAAATGTATATATATGTAAATATTTTTGATTTATGTAATTGAATATATAACAATTATTCTACTCATTTCCTTTTGTCTTTGCATTCTTCCAGGGGGTGTTGGGGGGTGTAACTGTAATGTATCATGCTGTATTTGTGTGTGTGTTGTAGTGGGTGAGGGTGGGGGTGTTGCGTATTGCGTGTGTGTGTCACTGTTTTTTCCATCCCCTTCCTCTGTGTCGTAGGTGCAGTACTCACCGTGGTCTTCGCCGCCGGCGTTCGTGCTCCTGGTAGAGGAGCAGGAAGATAAAGGCTGGGAGTATCTGAAGTTCCGGTTCCATGGCGTCCTGGTTCCTTGTGGGGTGTGTAGAGGTGAGCGTTTTCCCTTCCAAGTCCTGTTTCCACCGTGTTTTTGTTCGCAGGGAATCCGCCCCGGAAAAGGTGGCAGATTGGACTGTTGTAATTCTGTGGGCGGTACATTGTCCTCCGCCTGTCTGTAGGCGTTTACCGCCGCGGTGTTTGTTTGTACCGCCGTGGCGGTCGGAGTGTTAAAGTAGCTCTCTATGTTGGCGGTTTCCGCCACGGTCGTAATTCAATTTTTTTTACCGCCGGTCTGTTGGTGGTTTTACCGCCGCTTTAACACCGACAGCCAGGGTTGTTATGACCACCAAAGTGTGTAAACCATTCAAATATCACAAAACAGTCAATGAAACCCAGGAAACTGTTTAAAAATACGAAACCAATTTATAAAAATAGACGGTATGTTTATCTTTAATTTGACACCAAAATAATTACAATTAGACAAGAGGAACAGGAGATATGGGGCCTCATTCTGACCCTGGCAGACGGCGGATGCCGTCCGCCAGGGTACCGCCGCTGAATGACCGCACCGCGGTCAAAAGACCGCGGCGGCCATTCAGACATTTCCTCTGGGCCGGCGGGCGCTCTCCAAAAGAGCGCCCGCCGGCCCAGAGGAAATGCCCCTGCAACGAGGACGCCGGCTCAGAATTGAGCCGGCGTAGTTGCAGGGGTGCGACGGGTGCAGTTGCACCCGTCGCGTATTTCAGTGTCTGCTTAGCAGACACTGAAATACTTTTCGGGGCCCTCTTACGGGGGCCCCTGCCGTGTCCATGCTAGTGGCATGGGCACGGCAGGGGCCCCCAGGGGCCCGCGGCACCCCCTACCGCCATCCTGTTCCTGGCGGGCGAACCGCCAGGAACAGGATGGCGGTAGGGGGTGTCAGAATCCCCCATGGTGGCGCAGCAAGCTGCGCCGCCATGGGGGATTCTAAGGGCAGCGGTAAACCGGCGGGAGACCGCCGGTTTGCCTCTTCTGACCGCGGCCGAACCGCCGCGGTCAGAATGCCCTGCGGGGCACCACCGGCCTGTCGGCGGTGCTCCCGCCGACCCTGGCCCCGGCGGTCTTAGACCGCCGGGGTCAGAATGACCCCCATGGTTTTTTAAAGAATACATGTTTTTTAGCACATAGAAACTAAAAGCGCCAATCTGGACATCTGGTCGCACTGGAGCGAAGTCAAAATTTGAGGCCGACTGCGATAGAGCCCTGCTCGGCTACAGCAAGTCGGTGGCCTCTATCAAAAGTTTACATTCGGACTTAGGGGGTTATTACAACTTTGGAGGAGGTGTTAATCCGTCCCAAATGTGACGGATATACCACCAGCCGCATTACGAGTTCCATAGGATATAATGGACTCGTAATACGGCTGGTGGTGTATCCGTCACTTTACCGTCACTTTTGGGACGGATTAACACTTCCTCCAAAGTTGTAATAACCCCCTTAGTCTCTTTCTTGAAGATTATCTGCACCAGTACAAAGTCACAGATTGGATCTGATCTCCTTGGAGCCCTCTCTGGATATGCATTGCAGGAGACCTCCCTGAAGAATTCTACCTTCAGACTAAGTCGATTTTTCAGGACAGAAATCTTCATCCGGGCCAAACTTGAAATTGGATCCAACGTACCTGGAGCCCTCCTCGGATATGCTGCGCGGGAAGCCTCTGTCAACTTTTTATATTCAAACTTTGTCACTTTTTTGGAACTTTTTCTTTCTGACGTCAGACAACCATCCACAGCAAGCCGATTCAAAGTCAACATCTTAGGATTGCCTTTCCAGGAGTCCCCGGTGAAATCTTGGAAGTCCAGGGCTCTGGAGCTTTTCAGCGAGATGAATCTGCAAGTCAGGCCGGCGCAAGGTAGATGTAAGCTAGTTTGACTCATGATGTCTGGTCGGTCACTTTATGGAGCTTTTTACCAAAAGTTCTCCAATCTTCTCCAAACTTCTGGATCTTCTTCCAGAATGTCTTTGAAGGTCCTTTAGGAGTCCACAACTGACCCCAAGGTTCCAGAAGCTCTGAGTTGCTCCTTGAGGGTTAGGACTCCAACTCCCAGAGTGCACCAGGCTTAAACTTAAAAATGACCACTGGACAGTGGTAAGCTGGTCTGTTTCTTCAGGCTTTGATGCAGAGGACTTTGGTCTGCTATTTTCTACCTTTAGCAAACACTGAGTTCCTTTTTGAACTAGTTGCAGACAGGCAAAGTTCCTTTAGTGGTGAAGCCCAGGTGTGCAGCTGGTGCAGTCCTTTCAGAGTGCAGTTTCCAGATGCAGGTCAGGGGTCTAGCAGGGCAGTCCGTCTTCTTCTTGTCTTGATCCAGGTAGGGATCTGAGGTGTGGGTGCAACTCTGCCATATTAATCCTTTCTCCAGGGATGGAAAGCAGAGGGGTACTCTTGACCAATCACGTGCAGGCCACCACACTCTTGGGTGGCCACTTCCTGAGAAGTGTGGTGGCAAAAATCAATCCCAGGGAGCAACATTCCTCAAATATCCAAATTGGCAGAAATTCAATCTTGGAAGTAAGGTCTGGCTGAGCCCACCTATTCCAGTGGCTAAGTTCCCTTAACACACCCCTCTCCAGTCCTCTCCTAATCTAATCAGGGGGCACCTGGCTGTCTGATTTTGCAGGAAATGGTGGAGGTCCAGAGCTGCCCCAAATGTCCTTCCCTCCTTTGAAGTCCAGTTTCTCTGATCTCCCCCATCCTGTGTTGCCATCTGCTGAGGCAGATCTCCTCCCCAGGTACCTCTTTTGTCCTCAGCCTAGGCTACTTCACACCTCATCAAGGCAGCCTGGCCAGACTACCAGAGGCTGGCGAATCAGAGAAGGGCACTGCAGGGTTGAAGTTGGCAACTTTCAGGTAGAGTTCTAAAACTATTTCCCTGAGTTATATTAAACTCAACAATGGCAAGTTGTTGGATTTATTATCAACAATACATTTGATACCAAACTTGGAATATTTAGCTTCTTTTGAGACTTTATTAATTAAAAATAAAGGCCCATATTTATACTTTTTTAGCGCCGCATTTCTGCCGGTTTTTTAACGCAAAAGCGGCACAAACTTACAAAATACAATTGTATTTTGTAAGTTTGCAGCGCTTTTGTGTCAAAAATCGACGCAAATGCAGAGCTAAAAAAGTATAAATATGGGCCAAAGTCTCCCATGTTAGCCTATGGAGCTCATTCACTAAAGCGAGGGGAAAACAAATGTGGCTATTTTTGCATCACAGGGGCCTATAAAACAACTTTTACAAGGTCCCGGCTCATAGTTACACTGCACCCGACTATGCGGGCACCAAGGGCACACCTTAGGGGTGACCTATATGTAGAAATAAGTTAGTTTAAGACTTTGGAAGCAGTTTTAATTCCAAAGACGAATTTGGGATTAACTTTAATTTAAAAGCAGCCAGCAAGGCAGGCCTGCTTTTAAAACAACACTGGGCACCATAGCAGTACACCTATAGGGCCACTATCTATGTTGGGGTCCCTAAACCTACACGCTCTACTATATACTAGGGACTTATAGTTAGGTTGGCATAGCCAATTATAATTAAACTAATTTGCATATCCACTTTACACAAAGCACTGGCAATGGCCAACAGTACCCAGGGCACAGCCAAGAGTCAATAACCACCAGTATCTGTCCAAAAGGTTTGGGGGTGACCAGGCAAAAAGGAGGACTTTCCTACAAATACCTATGTACATCTGGCTCCTAATTGTTTAGCCAAATCTGTACACATTTTGGATTTGTGATCCCTTTAGCACAATAAGCAAAATGGAGAAATGGCTGTAGTGTTGTATGGTGTGGTTAAATACAAGCACACATTTTATCTTAAAAACTCTCCTACAGGAGTTCTCATACCCAAAGACAACTGAATTCTTTCCTTCAAAAATGTGTTCATTCTTTCTACAATGGCATAAGAAGATGGTGAATAAAGAGCCACTTTCAAATGTTTTATATGATGTGAATAAATAAAGTCTTTCATTTGGGCAGAGATGAAGAATGCACCATTGTCTGCCACCAGCTCTTTGGGAAAGACTCCAATGATAAAGAAAAGTGCTTATGAATTTTATTATAACCTTGGTAGTTGGAGCTGAGGTAAACTCAAAATGATCCATTTAGAGTAGTTGTCAATCAGTTCTACAAGATATTTTCATCAACATGTAATAGCTCAAATGGTCCTTAAGCCACCTTACACTGAGCATCTACTGGTAATGGCACAACATGCAGAGGGGTTTGCCTTGTCTTTCAATGTTTGTCAGATAAAACACAAATGTTACAATTGTCTATCCACTTTGATACCTGAGCGCCCTTTGAAGGCCACTAAAAATGTTTTTTTTATATTTATCAAAGTTCCACCCACTCCAAGGTCACCTTCATGAGCAGCTTCAATGAATATCTAATGAACTTACACAGTTGGTATGCAAACATCACTATCCATATGAATTAATTATACAATAGATAACTCATTGCCCACCTGAACATTTAGTTTGAGAGGTGAAGGTAAAGCTCTCTCCTTAGACCAACCTAATTTTTACAAAATCCAGGACTGCACACAGTACCATATCATTTTCCATTGCAGATGATCAGTCTTTATAATGTACAATGGATTCTATCACATCTTCTACAGTGGCCACTACACACTTTATATCGTCTGAGTTTTCATCCTGAGAAAGTGCTTGTATAGGCATCCTTAAAAGGCAAACGGCTCTAACAGTTCACCCCCAGAAATGTATTTAATGGTAAAGATAAATTCTTGAAAACATGAAAAAAGCCTAACCAGCCTTGTAGAGGCATCACCAGTCCCATTACCATTAAGGAAGTGCAAAAGGGGTTTATGGTCAGTGAAGGTCTCAAGATTGGTCCTTGTTGAAATAGCCCTTCCTGCAGGGTTATAGCCAAACTTTTCCCTTACTCCGCCTATCTTTCTGACCTGCTTTTTGTTGGCTTTAGGACTTTGGGCACTTTGCCACTGCTAATTTGTGCTAAAGGGCATGTGCTCTTGCCCCTGAAACTCAATATGATTGGCTTACACTTGTATGGCAAATTTAAATTACTTGTAAGTCCCTTGTAATGTGGTATACCATACCCAGGGCCTGTACATTAAATGCTACTAGTAGGCTTGCAGCGCTGTTTGCACTACCCACAGAAGTAACCTTTCAAACTTGTCACAGGCCTGCCACTGAAGTGCCTGTGTACACATTTAACTGCCACATTGACTTGGAATTTCAAACTACTTGCCAAAGGCTAGACTCCCCTTTAAATACATTTATGTCACCCCTAAGGTAGGCCCTAGGTAGCCCTATGGGCAGTGTGCTATGTATGTAAAAGGTAGGAAATTTTTATGTTTGGCATGTTCTAGTAGTGACAAACAGCCTATTTTGTTTCCCCCTTCTGTGAGGGCTGCTCCTCTCATGGGTTAGCTTTGGAATTCCGTTACATATTTTTAAGTGCTAATTTCCAATCTGAAAGGAGTAGCGTGGGCGTGTTTGGAATGTTTGGAATGGTAGTGAGAAATCCTGATTACTGGTGTAGTTCGATTTTACATTACTATTTTAGAAATGACACTCTTAGAAAGTGGGCATTTCTCTATGCTTATAACTCTAGTGTTTTGCTTGACTCCAAGGGCGGATTGATAGCTACACTTTGTGTATACTTTCCAAACATCTACAACACAGGAGGGGCTGGATGTGACAGAAGAGGCATCTGCATCCATATGCATACTGATAGTCATCCTGAGCTGGGGATCGGGAGAGGGAAGGTTATTCACACCTCGCATGTCAATGGGCTGTGTTCTGCCCTCACACAAAGGGCTGATTTACCCCCACTGATGTCTGGAGCCAGAGCTGACTTGAAAGAGTTGTGCTTCACTTGAAAGGGTTCCTTTGAAGTCACCCCTTGATCAAAGACATTTGTGAGTATAAGTACAGGAGCTCTGCCCCCATATTTTTAGAACACTTTTGGAACTTGGACAGAACCCCTGTCAGAAGGACTGCTGTGCTGCCCCCAAAAAATCACCTGGACTACTCTCCTGCTGTTGCCTTGCTACCTGCTGCTGCTGGGTGGCCTGCGTAAAGGACTCACTGGATTGCTTTTTTTCTTGTTGCTGTGCTGCCAGCTCTTCATAGACCCTGTTCTACCAGAGGAGTGCTAATTTGCCTGGAGGAACTGCCATTTGCACTCCCTACCTTATGTGTTGGCCTGCTCTGTGGTTCCCCCTCTTGACCCGCACTTAGTACCTCCAGGGGCTTGCCGTTCGACCCCTGCGCACTCAAGGTCTCCATGCCAGTGGGGATCTGAGGTAGACAGAATTAGTCTCTTTAAACAAATGCTCGGTGTGCGCTGGCATCTGCCTTGTGTGTCACTAGGATCAGTTTGTGCTGGGTGCCCTGTGTTTTACTAGGATCAGGCACATGCTAGGCGCTCTGTGTCTCACCAGAATCAAGCACATGCTGGGTGCTTTGGGCAAGCCCCCTGCAGCATGTTGGCCGGCATGATTCGCTCTGGCAGGGTGAGCTGCTTGGTTAACCTTGTATTGCAGAAGCAACGTACTGATCATAATGGCCCACTCATTCACCTGCGGGGGAGCCCCTGACAAGACGACCAACACAGGAAGGGTGAGGACACCACCACTGGCTGTTCCCTGGTTGCTGCTCTTCGAGGACCCCCACGTATGATCTCCACTGCCATGAGGGATAGGGAGAGCAGGGCCTGGATGCTGCAGCACCATGAGGTGGATGCCATGCCAGAGAGCTGTGCTGGAGGCTCTTCTTGTGCACTACACCTGGAAGACACTGGCTTGATGCAGCTGCACCCACCTGGGAGCTAAGGAGGTGGGGCCCATCCCCAAGAACAGCTTGTATCTCCATCGGAGGCTTTTTCCCAGCAGTGCTCTGGGGAGAAGAGTGCTCGGGGGAGGAGGAGCCCCACCAGGCTGGAAGTACACCACATGCTTGTGGCGACTCCCAGTTGCTGGCCACCCATAGCATTTCCCATGTTTAGGGTCTGCTGTTCTCTCTTGCAATCTCATTGCAGGGGACCTAGGAGTGTCTCTGCACCCCCACCTACCTGGGGCACTTGTACTTGGTGGCATTTCAGTGTGAGCCCATGGCGGGCCCCCAGCTTTCTGGAATTAGGAAACCTGGCAGAATTACCGTACCACCACTAACAGGTTCGTAGGTGCTTTTGCAGCCTACAAACGTCCTGTTTCCATATTGCGCCGTATGGGCGTGCTGGGGTGCTGTGTCCTAAAATGTTAATGTAATTTGGGTACTGATAATGATCACTGGTAATTGGTGCCCTTTGTTCATTCTCTGTTGCCCTATATGTCCAAAAGGCTTTTGGATGTGATTTTTGTCAGAGTGATAAGTATTATTCAGCCAATGCATACTGTGCTCAGATATCATGCTTCAGGTGTGTATTTGGTAGAAGAGGACAAGTCCTGTTCCGAGTATCCACTGCTAATATGTTGCATGTCACTAGGACTATCATATTACTCAGGATTGCAAACATCACTTTTTATAATTTGCACAGTATTTATGATCTATGCTGTTCTGGTCTAATTTATGTATTTACAATAGAAGGAGCATATTTTTATGTAACCCTGTGGTGTATTTATTGTGTCACTGGTGTGACTGTGTTGCTCAAACACTTAACATATGACAGCTGAAGATAGGCCTGAATGCTCTGTGCCAAGTGACCTCTGAAGATAGGCCTGACTGCTCTGTGCCAAGCTACTGGGGGGGAGAACAGGTTATCTTGGTGTGCATCTTCCCCACCCTGACTAGAGTTGTGCTTTCTGCCTGGGTTAGGCACAAACCCTAGCCAATCAGGGACCCCATTTCTAAAAGTCCCCCATCGAAATGTTGAACAATTTTCTGTGGCCCAGGTACAGGAAAGAGCCGCACTTTCTATTGTGGTGTAATGAACTTCAGCCTTCTTCAAACACTTTGATGCAGAAGCAATGGTATTTTCTTTACCAGACACCCACTGAGCTAAAACTGCACCTAAGCCATACTGGCTGACGTCCACAGTAACAACACATTTTTGCCCAGCTGATTAGGGTGAAAGAACAGGTGCAGTAACAATCAACAGTTTTACCTTTTTAAACACTTCAATGGTTATGGCATCCCATGTTAATGTCACTTCTTTCTTCAATAGATTACATAGTGGTTGAACAATTTGGGCATACCCACAACTAAATCTAGAGTAATACTCACTCATACCCAGAAATGACCTGACAGCATCTTTGTCTTTGGGAGGTGTGACCTCAGAAATGGCTTGTGTGAGTGAGAACATTGGGTTGATGACTGATGGGGTGATATTATGACCCAAGTAACCTAACCCACTAGTTAATAATGTACATATTTTTATGCTTTACTGTGATTCCAATGTTTCTAAAAATGCCCAACACCCTAGTCAAAATTGTCTTGTGTTCACACACAGTCTCATAAGATGTCAGAACATCATCCAGATAAGTCTGGACGCCATCAATTCCTGCTAAAATTGTATCCCTTTGTTTTTGAAACACACTTGCTGTTGAGGCCAGACCAAAAGGCAATTTCAGAAACGTATATGACCTATAGGGTGTATGAAGGTGGAAAGACCTTGTGATTCTGCGGCTAGGAAAATCTGGTGGTAAGTCAACCTTCAGTCTATAAGGCTGATAGTGCTTGCATTTCCAATATTAGCCAAAATGTCTATAATTTTTGGCAAGGAACGGCATTCGGTAATTATATTTTTGTTAAGGGTGTTGAAATCAGCAAACAAAGACATGGCCTTTTTCAATACTATCACAATGGGGTTTGACTCATGCTTATGAATCTTCCTCCATTAGTTTGTTTCAGAATTTCTTAAGCTTTTCTCTCACACTAAGGGCTGCATTTATACGGCCCTAGCAGCACAGGAGCGTCACTTTTTGTGACACTCCTGTGGCACTAAGCACAGCGCCCTATTTGTAAGGTGGCGTTAAGCCACTTTTTGTGGCTTAACGCTACCCTGTAAATACGGTCCCTTCCCATGCAGCACTGTGCGTGGAAGGGGAGTGCAATGGGTGTTGCTGTGAGTGTGCCACAGCAACACCCATTACATTTTGACGCTGCCTCAGATTTATGAAATCACGTAAACCTGAGACAGCGCCAAAATCTAACGCCACCTGCAGGGGTGGCGTAAGCAGGGAATGAGGAGGTATACTTTTATTCATCCTCATATTTTGCATTTTCTATGCATGCTGCATTCTGCCGCACGCATAGAAAGAGCAACATGCCAGAATGATTGTCTATGTGCGGGAAGATGTCCCTTCCTGCACATAAACAATCATTTGAAAATGACGTTTTGGCACTTCTGTGTGTGCTGCATTGTGCAGCACACACAGAAATGCCAAAGTGCCATTAGTGATTGTTTATGTGCAGGAAGGGACACCTTTCCGCACATAAACAATCACACACTTCAACATAGACATCCTTGCACAATGGTGCAAAGATGCTTGCGTTGGCAGCTAAATTTAGCACCAGCGCAGGGGCAAACGCAGGGGTGCGCCGTATTCAGTAAAACAGGGGGCATCCTTGTGTATCTAAAGTGATGCAGCGTGGCGCTGTCAATTTTGGCGCAGCACTGCGTTGCTCCACTTTTCAATAAATCTGCCCCTAAGTGGGATTGGCCTAACTTGATTTAAGTTTGATCTAGTGCTTGAATGTGTTGAAGTTTCCAATCTTTGTGTTAAATTCTTCCGGATGTTTATCACCAGTCATGTCCAAACCATTGTCAAGTTCATCATCTATGAGAGCAACACATGTATCATTCCATTGTACTGGATTGTCTAAAGTTTTAGGCCCATCCTTGCCAAATCTTGCCACCCAACTATATTTTCCCTTTTATCACTACATATATATACTTTGGATTTTATGTGTCTTCCTAGAGACGTCACCCCATCCTAAAAAGTACTCAATTTCCTGATCCCCATATGCTTTGAGTAGGATATTTGTAGGTTGAAGTGATATGTTGTTTGACCAATGTGGGTTGTATAATACAGCTGAAATTATAGTAACTGTCATTCCAGAATCTGCCATCATGTTCAGAGTTAAATTGCCAACTTTGACTTCACAAAAAAGGCCTTTCAACTTTTTAGTAATTTGTGATTCTACTTCGACTGTAATCACCATCATCACTAGATCATGCACGCAATCGCGCACCCAACACACATTCTTCATCAATGTCTTCATTGCTCACTTGAACTACATTCTTTTCACCTCTACACATACTTTGAAAATGTCCTATCTCATAGTATTTGTTAAATCGCTTGCCAACAGCAGGACATGCAGTGCGATCTCAAACCAAATTTGAAGCATGGTGTACTGTTCCTTTTCTTAAAAGTCTTGGTGGACCTGTCTTTAAAGGAAACTGCATTAACATAAATGAAATTAGAGGTATCATTAGCAACTCACTAGCTCAAAATGATTGCACAATTAATCTCTACAGCTAAGAAGTCGTTCTTGTATCTTTTTTTGAGAAACAACTATAAACAAATTGGTTTCTTAAATGAATACTAAGCGACGAACCAAAGTTGCACCTTGATGTCAAATTTGCAAAGCCGAAATATATTATTGACAGTCTCATCTTGGTTCTGTTTATGCCTGGAGAAGTTGTACCTTTCTAACAAAACACTGGGTTGTTACATAAATTTGTTACTCAATCTTTTCACAGCTTCAGTATAAACATCTTAGTCATCAAATTCACCAGAAGATGTATTCACTATCGGTATATTGCTAATAATGTGTTGTCCGTTTTCACCAAAGTGACTAAAGAGTAGAGCAACCATTCTCTTCGTAGCAAACTTTTCCATATCAATGTGAATAAGAAAGTTTTCAAATCAATGAAACCAGACTTTCAAGAGTACCAGTGGTGTGCCAGGCAGTGCTAGAAATGGTGCGAAATGGACTAATTGTGATTTTGCCGTAAACCAAACGATTTAATCAAAAAGTGTTAATCTTATAAATTAATGAACATACCCAGCATTAGAAATTTCCAAACTTGAAATCCTTCTAAGAGTTTCGTGAAGAATGCACATTGTATGCAAAACCAGTAAATGTCAAAATCCTATGAACTTTTTTATTTTGAAGAAAAATCACGGAAATTAAGAACTCCAATGGAAATTAATTGGGGCTAAGCCCAATGCCAGATGGCTGCCATACGTAGCGTGATAATGTCACTAAACCATGTGATGATCACATGACAAAGTAACCAAAGGAATACTATTAGTATTCAAGTTGCATGATGCTACACCTGCATGCTGCAACAAGCACCTATGCGTGCAAGATTAGTAGATGCAGCTGTTTGAACGTGTAGCCAAAAACCAGGCACTCCAAAACTACCCGGATACTCTAACCTTCCACAGGCCTAACAGCTGCACCAGGAAAAAAAGAAATGTACCACACCGAGCAATCTGGGGCCGTATGTCTGATCAAGCTTGTGCACTGGTGGATGAATCACCAGGAAAGCTGATGCACGATAAACTCCCAAAATCCAAGGAAACACAGTGCTGGGCTCCAACAAGAATTCATCATCATAACAATGTAAAAGTGGGAATTAAAAGCAGAAATGTCTTTTAAAAAGGGTGTATTTAAGTCAGCTTCAAGAGCCCACATTCGGAGGATCCTCATCCTGTGATGTCCAGGAGCAACTGCCTAGCGAAGCTTTTGGAACTCACAGGGCGAGAGGGTGAACATGTAACAAGTTAAGCAATGACAATTCTTTCTTAAACAATAAAATTTCTGGGTGGAACTCGCAAAGTTTTGCTCTGTGAAATTCTGTGAAGTTCACAAAAAACTCTGAGATTCTGCTGAACTCCACGAACAAGCAGAATAATGCTCATCCGCCTGTTCGTTATGCTTTTTCAGGGCAGTAGCACATTCTGCGCTGAAAAATTAGTGTAAACGGCACCATGCGGTCCACATTTGCACAGCCATTTAGTTTTACCTGCTTTCTGTCCAATGCATGGTACTTGGCCTGATTTTTGTATCTATATAAAATCTATTCCAATCCTCCCCCTACCCTACTCATCCACCCCTCATGTATGCAGTATGTGTCTTTTTAAAAATTTTCTGTGACTTTTTTATGTTTTCCCTTTTTACTTCTTTTAGTTTTTCCTTTCTGCTGCTTTTTTCTTACTTCCTACTTTTTTTTGCTCCCCATCGCCATGTCAGAGGAGCCACACCACCTGTGTAACTGTTACAAGCTGCACAGTTTACAATCCTTGTAGTCACCAGCACCACCAAGGGGTTCAGCTCCACCCCAATGTTTCAGAGGCATAGTTGGCTGCACCTCCCCTCCATGCTGGAAACAGGTGGCAGGCCTGGAAGGGGGTGTGCCCTGTGGGAGTGTTGGCTGCTGTCGGGAAGAGTATGCCAGTGCATGCCCCAGAGCACTATGGTTCAGCACCTGATGCACCGCTAAGCCAACCTCCTGGACAGGAAACAGGACCTGCTTGACCTGCAAGGTGTCTAGGTTGCAGGGCTCACTGAGTAATTATTTATTCATTGTTTTTTAAAATGCTAATTTTTTTACCAAATAGCATGCCGCTCACACTCAAAGGTAAGTTAAGTAAACGTTACAAATATAATGTGATCCATCTTGAGCTAGCCAGGTGCTCCGCTCTACCTAATCATACTCATCGGTGCTCACTTGGGTTGATTATTTAGAAAGTCAGGTGGATTCCTCTGTCCTGCAACTACGATAGTGGTAGTGATAACAGGGAGTTAGCATTCGCTGTGCTCTTTATGTAGCTTACACAGTGGTATGTAGTATGCATCTATGCATTAAAAAGGGAGACTCAGTTGACCCATCAAAGGGGGTTGAGAAGTAAACATCATTCTTTGCAATGCATTAGCAGCTCCATATGTAGTTTAGGTTTAGGAAATTTGGAATTTGGCTTAGGTTTGGGAAATCAGGTATAGATCAACTCAATACTACTAGCACTACAGGCAATCTGATTTAGAAAAGTACAATTATGCTGTTTTGCCTCTCAAAATATTTTTGGGGAGATTAACTCTACCACTAATCTATTTTTTTATCTTCTTTATTTCTTACATCAGCACCCAAGAGCAAGAGGGAATCTAAGGTGGGTGAAGGATGGGCTGACACCACCAGTGCCATGGCAGGAGGATCCACCACCAACAGTGCCATGCCTGATGGTTCTGCTGGGCCCAGTAAGTCTTCTCCTTATTATTATTTCCCTAAATTTTACCTCTCCTCGTTATTAGAATAATTAGAATTTTGCATTGATTATTTTTCATACTGTGTCCATTTTTCAACTCCTCCATCAAATGTTTACAACATTCTTGTTATGCTTCCATTATCATTTTCTTTCTATATTTCATGTTTCTGTAGCTGACTTCCTTCTGTCTGTACCAGTTTGTAGTTTTCTTCTACTTTGTTAGTAAGTGTTCCCTCTCCTCTTATATATCTTATGGTAAAGAAAGACTAAGAGAACAGAATTGTAGTACTCTACTCCAAAGAATGAAGGACCAACCAAGCTAATATTCCCCATGCATGTTTGTTGGGAAGGCAGATAGTAAATCTCGCTAATTGTCAAAGTGCCAGTCATCTTCATGAAAAATCGCACATCAGGCCCCAAACATTGAAAAATCATCAAAGTCAAGTTTACGAAGTAGTTGAACACCGTCCCTCACTGTCGCCCATGACATGAATCATTAATCATCACTCACAATCACGCAATAATATATCAATCATTGGTGTAATTCTTTTCTGTTCCAATCCAAGGACGGTGATAAACAATTGTATCTCCTCTTTGATGGAAGCAACACATTGGAAGTCTTGTAACTCAAATGATCTTTACTGGGGCCCTGCTGCGAGGGGATGAAAAAAAGAAGTATAGGCATGGGACGGAGGCAGGCATTGTCTCCAGTATCCTTGAAGGGAATTGGGAAGCTTCTTCACTGCACACGGATCCAAGGGTCTAAATCCAACTCGCCATACATGTGCCTAAAAATGGTGAACAGAATAGATAATGTTCTTTTAGCTATATCCATTTTTTATATGGGCAAATCAGGTCAAAGATAAATAATTAAAAAGTTCTATGGTGGCCTACTCAGTCAGGGAAGTGGAGTTCATCCTCAAACTCAGGTGGTTCGCCCAGAAGTAGGTCAACTAACACACTTTAATCTGACTAATCCTCCTCATCTCCCTCCTGTGGTATTTGAGGAATAGAGTAATTTTGTGGTATGAAGAGTTGGTTCATTTTGATCATAGTCAACCGCTCCACATTTTGAGGCAAGAGACTGGTCCTTCTCACTGCAACAACTACACCAGCTTCACTGAACACACGTTCAGCAGACATACTGGCTTGCAGACATTGCCATACCAATTAACCAATGGGTTTTGATATAGATGGACCTCTTTTGGGTACTACAGATAGTCCTGGTTCATCCTCTGAATGGTTATTGGTACTTCCACTTGCTTGACCTCTTTTGCCTTCACCCTCATTTGATTTTAGCCCCGCCACTTAGAACCAAGCCAGTGCAGAGGTTTGGTCTGATCCTTCTGTTGCTGTTGTTGTTGCCAGTGTTCATGTTGCTGGTGTTCGCTGCTATGAGATAACAGCACTGCCCTCCCTGAAGTTTGAAGGTTGCACACCAGAACGTCTGCTCTGGACTTTAATTTCCTACCATTCTCCTTCCTGGTCTCTTGCTTGACAAACAATCCATGTCTTGTACAGTGAAACATAACCTTCTGAAAAAGGAATGAAAGTGGCCAGTATTTTTTTAGACAGTGGATAAGGTATTGTGGTACAGATGCACTCTTTGGATGATGCAATGCCTCATTGCTGCCGTGGATTAACAACCAAATGGAGATTTGGCTCTAAACCAAATCATACACTTCCGTCGCTGTGTACACCAGTGAACCTTTGCAACACCTTTTTTTAAATGGTCCTGTAGCAGATGCAACAACCAGATAGCTTGAATCATCATAGTGTCCTAGTTGTTGAGTTCCCGTGTGAAATCCTCAAAAAGAAGTTTTGACGCACCACTCAACCGTGGAATCTCTTTTTTCAGCTGTGGTCAGACCTCGACTCCGATTATTTGAGTGCTGTCCTCTGTGTTTTTGCACAACATTTACGGCACGTTTTAAGAAGCACATTTCGTGCTCCCAGTCGCGTCGTCCTTACCTGTTTCTATGACATTTCTTCTTGCTTGTCAGTTGTGGACCCCTCTTCTTTTCTTTTTCCTTCTTTTCTTCTGTTTTCTGTGCACTTCGTCTTTTTCTTTCTCCTGGTTTCCATGCTGCCTTCTTGCTGGTTTCTATGTTGTCTTCTTTCTGTTCCTTGTTCCCAGCATGCCTTTTTCTTTTTGTACTGCTAATTTTTCCAATTGTTTTCTATGGGCCTTTCCCAATCCAAGATGGGGTTGCTTTCTCTTTCCTGTGTTGTCACTTCCTGTCTACCAGTATATGAGTCACTCAGTCTTGATCTGCTTTGCATTGCAAACACTTCCTTCTGGTGGTGGTCCTCGCTCCTGTTTGTCATGTTTTCTCCAGTTCCTGTAGCTCTGTTTGAGATTTTTTCGAAACCTTTTCCTTTTTTCACACTAATTTGTTTCCTTTTTCAGGAGTTCCTGTATTGAGGTTTATTCCGACATTATTTGTTTTTTTTCCCTCTGGGACTCCTTCTGGAGGGTAAGGTTTGCTTAGGCATTTCCTGTCAAGCAGCACCATGGCTACTAGAAAGGATCGCCCTTATCTTGGTCAGTCCAGAACCAGCAGAAGACTGAGGGGGTCATTCCGACCCCGGCGGTCAAGGACCGCCGGGGCCGGGGTCGGCGGGAGCACCGCCAACAGGCTGGCGGTGCCCCGCAGGGCATTTTGGCCGCGGTCAGAACAGGAAAACCGGCGGTCTCCCGCCGGTTTTCCGCTGCCCTGGGAATCCCCCATGGCGGCGCAGCTTGCTGCGCCTCCATGGGGGATTCCGACCCCCTCACCGCCATCCTGATGGCGGTGAGTGGTGTCGTGGGGCCCCTGGGGGCCCCTGCAGTGCCCACGCCAGGGGCCCCCGTAAGAGGGCCCCACTTTGTATTTCAGTGTCTGCTTTGCAGACACTGAAATACGCGACGGGTGCCACTGCACCCGTCGCACATCCTCCACTCCGCCGGCTCCATTCGGAGCCGGCATCCTCATGGAGGGGTGTTTCCCACTGGGCTGGCGGGCGGCCTTTTGACGGTCGCCCGCCAGCCCAGTGGGAAACCCAGAATACCCGCGGCGGTCTTTTGACCGCGCAGCGGTATTCTGGCAGTTCCCTCCAGGCGGGCGGCTCCCGCCGCCCGCCGGGGTCAGAATGACCCCCTGAGTGCTCTATCAAATCCTTCAGTCAAAGGTGAGAAGAATTGTGCAGATGTGACAGAAGTTGCATCTGTGTCAAATATTTGACTAGGCCCAATTTTTCCACCTCCATGTTCATGCCTTTCACAGTTGCATCGCTCCTCTTTGAAATACATAGTCATTGATCAGTTTGTACTGCTCAAACAGGCGTTGCAACATGTAATAGCATCTCCTGCATAAAGGCTTTAACAGCTACTTCATTAGCACAGTGAATGATCCTCATCTGCTTCCACTCTTCAAAAGAATGGCTGAAATGAGTGCAGATTCTGCTGCTGCTGGTCAGTATTTTTTTTCTCTGTCTTCTTTTTTGACAAAGTGCTGCTTAATCAGATTGGTGCAATACACCAAACACAGGACCTTGAAATAGCCATCATCTGCCATGCGCTTAACTATATCACTTACATTGTCCATGCAACAAATCTAATTCTTAGACTCCTGGGCCGTAGCTATCCAAACACCTTCCTGTTAAAGTGTTCCAGGATGTTTGCACCTTTATGGGATTTCTCCATAGTGAACATGGCTACTGTTGCATGCTGCAGAACACCTTTAAAAGTTTGTTCAGTGGTGAGACCTGTAGATAGCTGTTGCCTAACCCCCATAAAAGAGATCCAGTGTGCAATGATACACATGTAATGGGTTGCTTGACAACTTGTCCAGATGGCTGTCGTCAAGTGAATAGTGTGAACAGCACTCTGCTGCTAAGCTTGTCCAGCCTACTGCAGCACATTAAGTTGGAGTGCTGAAACAGCAACTCTGGCAAAATAGGTCCATTTGGGAACCTTCCATTTCAGGCACATGGACACCACAAATTCTAAAAACCCTACTCCTTCCACAAAAGGAAAAGGAAGGAGGTCGAGCATTAATATTTTAGTCAGCTTACCATTGTACAAATGGGTGGTTTTGTTCATGTGATCCTTTCTGCCTAAACATACCTGTAATAGTAGCCTGGATTTTTTTCTTTTGTGACACCACTGAAGCAGGTGACTTTGGGTGAGAACTAGGAGGTGTAGTCACTGTATGCGGTGGCGTCTCTATCTGACTTCCATGTCATTTTGAGGTTGCTGAGGTGGGTGATACTGGTGCACTGCTGAGAACAAGCCTGCTTTGCGTAAAGCTGTCACCCTCTTCTTCCTCATCACCTTCACCTCCCATTGTGAGTGGAGCTGATTATTCTCTCTCATTACCACCACAACCTGCAGCAAGTTTTTTTAAGGTGCGCCTCCCACTGAATTGTGAGATGTTTTCTCATATGGGCCATTTGGCCTCTGGTACTACAGTGTGAACCAGACTTACATTGACGACCACTCACATGGCAAATGGAGCATATTGCAATGTTATCCTCCTGCTTGCTAATTGTAAAGATGTCCCAAACTGGAGAGGAGAACTTTTTTCAGTGGGCCGCTGGTGCCACTGCCAATGTCTGAAGAACAGAAGGTAGATGAATGTGTTGATGATTGCCTCTCAGCAGTGTGTAGTTTGACTGAGTTAGTAGCAGATGCAGGTCTCAGTGGGGACTTTACAAATATGAAAGCTGGAGGTGGTGGCAGTACCAGTGTCACATCCTGAAGAGCAGGTTGAAGAGGAGAGGTATTGTAGGTGTCCTCTAACCCAGATTCCATGACAGTGACTGACACATCTACCTCACCCTCTTCCATAATTGTAAGGCTTTCAGGAATTTTACTTTTCCCTTTTATTTCCTGGTATGTCACAGACTCTGCCGGGGGCCAATCCATGCCCAGATCATCAGAAGGTGGCTTGGAGAAGTTGGAGAGTACCCTTCCTTTTTCTTGCTGAAGATCTGGAAACCAATGGCTCAAGAAGAGAAACATCTTGCTCAGTAGGAAGCTCAAGCTCCTGTTCTGCTCCTACTTCAGAAAGATCTACTATTGTTGGCTGGAGCTACTGTGTCCACTTTGATTAGCTTCCTGTGATGATTTGGTGCTAGTTTACTGCTGAGGTAAACCCAATCAGACTCTCTGCTCGTCACCATACATTACAGTGGCTGACTCACTGAGAAACATGGCCTTGGGCTTAGCTTGAGAGGAAGGTACAGCAGGCACACCACATTTCCTGAAAAAGTTAGAGGGCAGCCCACCAGTGGTGGCAATCTGCTTCTTCTTCTCTTCCTCACTTGTTACTTTTGTGGCAGCACCTTTCGTTGGGGCCATCTAGAAGCTCTGTCAGTTGGCAGTTGCACTTAGCTGCACAAGAGAAAGAGACAGGGGGGACTCGTGTTGTGATAATGTCACTTTGTGCCGGCTTTCTGTCTTGCAGTACTATGGGTGATGTCTCTTGTGCACCCAAAAGCAAACAAGCAAGAAAAACATTTAGTGAAATGTGGCATTTTTACAGTTTGAATTATTGATAGTACAAAATATATAACTTAGTGTGGTTACTTATTTTCCTAAATAATTAACAATAGTGTTTCCATTCCGAAATCAAAACACACCACCATAACATAATATTTCACTTTCATGCAGGAATCATAACAACATACAGATATAACTGTTTGCTTTACATGCATCAAAGGGAAACACTGCAGTTAGGAAGGTGCAGAGAAAAATTGAATAATCCTTAAAAAAATGAATGCTGGTGTGCACTGTGCACCTATGGCAGGCATGGGGTTCATGAGTAAATGAGTAATGACAACACTTAAAAAATGAATGCTGGTGTGTGGCACACGCCTATCACAGGCAGGGGTGGGTAGGGGGAAAATCTAAAAAAAAAAAAAAATTCAAAACTTGAAAACAAAAAAAAAATGTTTTGCTGGTGTACTTGTGGACTGTGAGAAACCCATTGGGATGTAAGAGGATGCAGAAAAATATGCATATCATATAAGTCACTGTTCATGGATACATATTCTACAACGATCCCCAAACATATTAAATTGATATCAGGGGAAAGTAAAAAAAAGAATAAAAATAAAGGCATGCCCCTCTCCTAGCCATCTTTCTAGAAAATGGCTTTGAAAAAGGGAAAAAAGGATTTACACAAGTGGCGTGCTGCACAAAATGGGCCCGGCACATGGTCAACAAAAAACACCAAGCAAGGAGGCATGGTCACAACACAAAACACATGCAGGCCTGTGGCAAAAACACTCTGGCTGGCTACACAAAAGCAACAACAAAAGACAGCAAGCGAGGAAGTATGGCTGTTGGACTTTTGCTTATGCAGGGTCATCCCCAGACTTTTTTGCCTCCTGCCTCCTATATTTTTCTGACATGTTGCTGTTGGCTTTTCAACTCTGAGCACTTTACCACTGCTAACCAGTGCTAAAGTGCATATGCTCTCCTGTTTAAATTGTATGTAAGTGGTTTACCCATGATTGGCATATTTGATTTACTAGTAAGTCCCTAGTAAGGGGCACTAGAGGTGCCAGGGCCTGTAAATCAAATGCTACTAGTGGGCCTGCAGCACTGGTTGTGCCACCCACATAAGTAGCTCTGTAATCATGTCTCAGACCTGCCACTGCAGTGTCTGTGTGTGTATTCTTACACTGTACATTCGACTTGGCAAGTGTACCCACTTGCCAGGCCTAAACCTTCCCTTTTCTTACATGTAAGGCACCCCTAAGGTAGGCCCTAGGTAGCCCCAAGGGCAGGGTGCAGTGTATGGATAAGGTAGGACATATAGTAATGTGGTTTATATGTCCTGACAGTGAAATACTGCCAATTTCGTTTTCACTGTTGCAAGGTCTGTCTCTCTCTCATAGGATAATATGGGGGCTACCTTTAAATATGATTAAAGTGTAGATTCCCCTAGAGAGTAGATGGACAGGTGGAGTTTGGGATCCCTGAACTCACAATTTAAAAATACATCTTTTAGTAAAGTTGATTTTGAGATTGTGAGTTTGGAAATGCCACTTTTAGAAAGTGAGCATTTTCTTGCTTAAACCATTCTGTGACTCTGCCTTGTTTGTGGATTCCCTGTCTGGGTCAGTTTGACAGTTGGGTTGTTTTTCACCTCACACCAGACAGTGACACAAAGGGAGCTGGGGTGTGATCTGCATTTCCTGATTAGCCATCTCTGCTAGGAGGGAGGGGTGGAGTGGTCACTCTCATCTGAAAGGACTGTGCCTGCCTCTGACAATGCTGTCTCCAACCCCCTGGTGTGTGTCTGAGGCCTTGCCTGGGCAAGGCAGGATTTCACAAGAAGGTGTGAGTCCCCTTTGAAGAAAGGTGACTTCAAAGACTAAAATGGGTATAAGAAGGGCACCCAAACTTACAAACTTTAGAAACACTTCTGGAATCAAGGGGAACCTCTGCCTGGAGAAGAGCTGATCGCTGAGGAACAAGTGCTGCCCTGCCTGTGACTGTGCTTTGTGGAGCTTTCCTGCAGTGCTGCTTCTGCCAGAGTAAGAGGGCAAAGACTGGACTTTGTGTGCCTTCCATCTTGAAGAAGAAATCTCCAAGGGCTTGATGTAGAGCTTGCCTCCTGTTGTTGAAGTCTCAGGGATAGCAAAGACTTCTTCCTGCCAGCACCTGGAGTCTCTGGAGAGACCCCTACTCTGCTCTGTGGTGCCCTTCCAGTTCCTGGGACCCTGAAAGGAGAGGCTGGCAGCCTAAGGACAAAAATACACGCACCGAGCACCGTGCGGAGAAAAGATCGACGCGAATCCGATCGCGGCTGAGAAAACGACGCGACGCCGGCTCCGCAGCTGAGAAACGACGCCGCAGGAAACGCGACCGGAGAATCGACGCCCGGAGCAGGAGAAACGACACGCAGCATCGCTGACGAAGGCTGAGAGATCGCAACCAGCGCCGCGGGACTTCGGACCGTCGCGTGGCTGGCTTTTTCGACGCGCCTCGCCGAGCCGAGCTGTTTTCGACGCATATACCCGTGCAGGGTTATTTTCGACGCACACCGCCCGTGCGGGGTTATTTTTGCCGCAAACCAGGTACATTTTCACACTAGCAGCGCTAGTGTGGTGTTACAACTACCTAAAGACTCTTTTTATTTTAAACCTTTAAAAAATCATAACTTGACTTGTGTATGTTGGATTTTTGTCGTTTTGGTCTTGTTTTGTCTAGATAAATATTTCCTATTTTTCTAAACTGGTGTTGTGTCATTTTGTAGTGTTTTCATTAAGTTACTGTGTGTGTTGGTACAAATACTTTACACCTAGCACTCTGAGGTTAAGCCTACTGCTCTGCCAAGCTACCAAGGGGGTAAGCAGGGGTTAGCTGAGGGTGATTCTCTTTTATCCTAACTAGAGTGAGGGTCCTTGCTTGAACAGGGGGTAACCAGACTGTCAACCAAAGACCCCATTTCTAACATTGGTGACCAGCGGTCGGGATTGGACTTGTATTTGTACTTGACATACAGTAATTAAGTGTACACTACTGTTTTGATCTCAGACCACTACGTGACCACATACTACTTGTCTTGTGATTCTGCTTTTTGTTCTCTGATGTCCTCCTGGAAGTATTGATGATATTTTTGGACTTTGTTTTTTGGTTGTGAAGCCTTTGCAGAAATGGAAGTCAATTTCTGGCACCTATCTATGTATAAAAAGTGGCAGCTTAAAGCATTCTGCATGGAAAGGGGACTGGCTGTGAACAAGGAATCCAGAAGGGAGGATCTTGAGTCAGCCCTGCTTCAGGATGAATTGAAACGTTGTCAGGCAACACCACCAAATGAGTCTGAGGAGGATAACTACTCTGAGGAGGAGGATTACTCCAAAGAGGAGG
Source organism: Pleurodeles waltl (assembly GCF_031143425.1). Lineage (NCBI taxonomy): Eukaryota > Metazoa > Chordata > Amphibia > Caudata > Salamandridae > Pleurodeles > Pleurodeles waltl. Next base: position 1,563,246,843 of record NC_090444.1, on the reverse strand, counting down.
GCAGTGGCCCTGAGGAGGGAACAGAAAGAGATGATAGGCTCCTAGCTCGAATCCGGAGTCTGGAAGAGTTTAAGAGGGCCGAGGAGAAGAGAGCCTTAGACCTGGCAGAAAGGAGGAGGGACTTAGAGATTAAAAAAATGATTTATGCTTACGAGCTTAAATTGAAAGAGCTGGAAGTCATGAGGGCTGAGTCCAGCTGGAATGGTGGCAGCAACAATTGTATATCCAGTGATGCTGCAGAAGTACACATGCCCAGAGAGGTGGTGCCCTACTTGAAGGAGGGAGTTAACACACGCCAGGAGGTTCAGGGGTATGAGGTAGCTCCAGTGATGCACAAGGTCCCTGAGGTGGATTGGGGAACTGGCATGGGGAGTCATATTCCTACTGGTGGGAGGGACACTCTACTGACTCTAGTTGAGAGTGACAGGGAGAGGGGTTCCCCCCAGGTAGAAGTCCTGGTTATGGAGTGTGAAAACATCCCAGAAGAGTGTGGGTTGAGTGTCAGGGACAGTCAGGTACTGTCTCACCAGTCTCAGGAGGGTGATGTGGGGTGCTTTGTCAAGGCAGAGTCACTGGATGGTTGGGTGAAGGGTACTTTGGTTAATTCATGTGAGGGGCTGAGTGATGTAATTGCTGGAGAGCATATGTCTAGTCCTTATTTTCCAGAGCTATGCCAACACCAGGTGGAGTGTGAGTTCTCTGACCCCAGGGAGCTTACAATGGAGGCAGACTTCTGGGTGAGTACCAGAGAGTCTGAAGAGGCATTTGGGGGTGCTCCTGAGAGGAGTGGTCTAGGTAGTTCCCAACCAGGTGAGGTAGGGAAGGATTGTAGTGTCCCAGGTAGGTCCCAGTGTAGTGGGATGGGTGAGGGACCCCATGTCCAGTCTCAGAGGAGAGGGAATGGGGATGGGTTGAGGCCCAAGGTGCCCGAGATCCGGTCCCAGGTCCTGGAGGGTTCCCTGCGGGAACCCCAGGAGGGGAGCCTAGCCTGTACCATAGGGCCATCTGTTGAGGGAGACCCCACAGTGTCAGGAGAACTTGGGGGGGCGGCTGTAGCCAGCGTCCCACCAGTTCTGGTGTCTGGCAGTACCACTCCTAGTGAGGGGTTGCAGAAGTCCAGACAGAGGGTTGAGAGGGGGTTGCGGGCCCCAGTGGAGAACCTGGAGGGTCAGGGGTCAGCTCTGAGTGCAGAGCCCCCCAGGAATGACCTTGGTGAGACCATTTCTGGGCTGGGGGGAATCCAGACTCTGTCAGATGGGCAGAGGTCAGGAGACCTGCGCCAGCCAGACTCTTGTATGGCCCTTGGGGAAAGTGTTTCCCTTGTGGGGGGTAGGTGTGCCCCCCAGGAAGTCCTGGTGTGCCAGGCAATGGTTCAACCGCAGGGTGGTGACTCTGGGTTGAATGATCAGGTTCAGGGGGTAAACTCTGACCTGATGGGGAGTACGTGTGCTCCCAAGGAAGTCCTGGTGTGCCAGGCAATGGTTCAACCGCAGGGTGGTGACTCTGGGTTGAATGATCAGGTTCAGGGGGTAAACTCTGACCTGATGGGGGGTAAGTGTGCTCCCAAGGAAGTCCTGGTGTGCCAGGCAGTGGTTCAACCGCAGGGTGGTGACCCTGGGTTGGATGACCAGGTTCAGAGGGTAAACTCTGACCTGGTAGGGGGTAGGTATGCCCCCCAGGAAGTCCTGGGTTGCCAGGCAGTGATCCAGTCTGTGGGTACAGACCCTGGATTGGGAGGCCAGGTTAAGGGTGTCCCCCCTGACCTGGAGGAAGGGGCTACTGCTAACAGTGCCCCTACCATGTTGTCTTCTGGGGGGGCCGCTCCTAGTTGGGTGGTTCAGGACCCCAGAAGAGAGGGCAGGGGGAGGGAAGCCTCACCCCTGGCCCTGGTCCAACCTGAAGGTACAGACCCCAGGTTGGAGGATCAGTTGCAAGTTAACATCCCTGCACTGATGGAAGAATTGTGCAGGACTGCTTCTACAAGCACCCTGACAGTTTTGGACTCTGGGGGTGCCGCTTCTGCAGGGAGGGTACAGAGCCCCAGAGGGGAGGACCAGGGTCAGGTTGTCATCCCTGACCTGGTGGAAGAGAGAGTGGTCAAAGGGTGCCAGGCACCTGGGGCTACCACCCCCCACTCTCCACAGTCACAGTGGTTAGAGAGGCCTGAGGTCGGGCTCTCATCCCTGACAGTTGTCTGGGGCCACTGTGGCTTGCTGTCCTGGTGGACAGAGTTGCCCCTGGGGGGGGGAGGACGAGAGTCACACCCCGGGGGTGGAGTGGGCAACACCACTGTGTTGGCCCTGGTGGTACTATCTGCCCATTGCAATACATCTGTGAGCAAAGTAAAGTTAGGTGTTGCACAGATGGTGTCTGTAGATGTGGAGAAGGGTTCCCCATGGGTTAGCTTAGTGGGCCCTGAGAGTATGGACAGAGGGATCCAACTGGAGTCAGGAAGGCGTAGAACTGGAACATGCCCCTGCTGTTGTGGGCCTGGGTCCCTGTTCTATCGCCCCAATCAGGGAAGTACATCAAGGTATTGATTGTTCTCCCCTGGCTTTAGGCTGGTAGGGGGTCGTGTTGGACTTTTGCTTATGCAGGGTCATCCCCAGACTTTTTTTGCCTCCTGCCTCCTATATTTTTCTGACATGTTGCTGTTGGCTTTTCAACTCTGAGCACTTTACCACTGCTAACCAGTGCTAAAGTGCATATGCTCTCCTGTTTAAATTGTATGTAAGTGGTTTACCCATGATTGGCATATTTGATTTACTAGTAAGTCCCTAGTAAGGGGCACTAGAGGTGCCAGGGCCTGTAAATCAAATGCTACTAGTGGGCCTGCAGCACTGGTTGTGCCACCCACATAAGTAGCTCTGTAATCATGTCTCAGACCTGCCACTGCAGTGTCTGTGTGTGTATTCTTACACTGTACATTCGACTTGGCAAGTGTACCCACTTGCCAGGCCTAAACCTTCCCTTTTCTTACATGTAAGGCACCCCTAAGGTAGGCCCTAGGTAGCCCCAAGGGCAGGGTGCAGTGTATGGATAAGGTAGGACATATAGTAATGTGGTTTATATGTCCTGACAGTGAAATACTGCCAATTTCGTTTTCACTGTTGCAAGGTCTGTCTCTCTCTCATAGGATAATATGGGGGCTACCTTTAAATATGATTAAAGTGTAGATTCCCCTAGAGAGTAGATGGACAGGTGGAGTTTGGGATCCCTGAACTCACAATTTAAAAATACATCTTTTAGTAAAGTTGATTTTGAGATTGTGAGTTTGGAAATGCCACTTTTAGAAAGTGAGCATTTTCTTGCTTAAACCATTCTGTGACTCTGCCTTGTTTGTGGATTCCCTGTCTGGGTCAGTTTGACAGTTGGGTTGTTTTTCACCTCACACCAGACAGTGACACAAAGGGAGCTGGGGTGTGATCTGCATTTCCTGATTAGCCATCTCTGCTAGGAGGGAGGGGTGGAGTGGTCACTCTCATCTGAAAGGACTGTGCCTGCCTCTGACAATGCTGTCTCCAACCCCCTGGTGTGTGTCTGAGGCCTTGCCTGGGCAAGGCAGGATTTCACAAGAAGGTGTGAGTCCCCTTTGAAGAAAGGTGACTTCAAAGACTAAAATGGGTATAAGAAGGGCACCCAAACTTACAAACTTTAGAAACACTTCTGGAATCAAGGGGAACCTCTGCCTGGAGAAGAGCTGATCGCTGAGGAACAAGTGCTGCCCTGCCTGTGACTGTGCTTTGTGGAGCTTTCCTGCAGTGCTGCTTCTGCCAGAGTAAGAGGGCAAAGACTGGACTTTGTGTGCCTTCCATCTTGAAGAAGAAATCTCCAAGGGCTTGATGTAGAGCTTGCCTCCTGTTGTTGAAGTCTCAGGGATAGCAAAGACTTCTTCCTGCCAGCACCTGGAGTCTCTGGAGAGACCCCTACTCTGCTCTGTGGTGCCCTTCCAGTTCCTGGGACCCTGAAAGGAGAGGCTGGCAGCCTAAGGACAAAAATACACGCACCGAGCACCGTGCGGAGAAAAGATCGACGCGAATCCGATCGCGGCTGAGAAAACGACGCGACGCCGGCTCCGCAGCTGAGAAACGACGCCGCAGGAAACGCGACCGGAGAATCGACGCCCGGAGCAGGAGAAACGACACGCAGCATCGCTGACGAAGGCTGAGAGATCGCAACCAGCGCCGCGGGACTTCGGACCGTCGCGTGGCTGGCTTTTTCGACGCGCCTCGCCGAGCCGAGCTGTTTTCGACGCATATACCCGTGCAGGGTTATTTTCGACGCACACCGCCCGTGCGGGGTTATTTTTGCCGCAAACCAGGTACATTTTCACACTAGCAGCGCTAGTGTGGTGTTACAACTACCTAAAGACTCTTTTTATTTTAAACCTTTAAAAAATCATAACTTGACTTGTGTATGTTGGATTTTTGTCGTTTTGGTCTTGTTTTGTCTAGATAAATATTTCCTATTTTTCTAAACTGGTGTTGTGTCATTTTGTAGTGTTTTCATTAAGTTACTGTGTGTGTTGGTACAAATACTTTACACCTAGCACTCTGAGGTTAAGCCTACTGCTCTGCCAAGCTACCAAGGGGGTAAGCAGGGGTTAGCTGAGGGTGATTCTCTTTTATCCTAACTAGAGTGAGGGTCCTTGCTTGAACAGGGGGTAACCAGACTGTCAACCAAAGACCCCATTTCTAACAATGGCCATAACAAAGAATACATGCAGCCGTATGGCAAAAGCACACTGACTGGCTACACAAAATGGTTGCCAGCCACATGGTCAAATAACAAGCAAGGAGGCATGAACAGCAAAGAACACATGCAGGCCCATGGACTCTGATTATACATAATGCCCCCTGGCCACATGGCATGGAGAACAAAGACAAATGGTGGCCTATGGCAAAAACACACATACTGACCAGACAAAGGAGGCATGATAACACTGAAGAAAGCAAGCACTTTCATTCATTCAGCAATGACAAAAATGTAAATTGAGTGAGTTATAACATTTTTACAATAGCACACATCATCAGAAAGCATCACATCGAAAAAAGCATGGCATACAAACAAAAACCCACATTTTTAATTAATTCATATGCCATCCCTGATCTAAATTATGTTTTAAAACAACATATATCACAGAAACAGTTGTTTCATGCACCCTTGACTAGTATTGGGCCTGCTGACTGGATAGCCCGAGAGCAGACTAGATATCATAGTAAAATAAATAAATACTGCAAATTTAACATACATCCAGAAAATGTCTTGAACTGTGCAACCTTTTTTCCTCACAAAAGATAAAGGTGGTCATTACAACCCTGGCGGACGGTGATAAAGCAGCAATTACGGCCGTGGCGGAAACCGCCAACAAAGACAGCCACTTTAACACTCCAACCGCCACGGCGGTACAAACAAACAGCTTGGCGGTCACCGCCAACAGACAGGCAGAGGACAAAGTACCACCCAAACTATTATGACAGGCCAATCAGCCACCTTTTCTGGGGTGGATTCACCGCGGGATAAAAACACGGCGGAAACAGGAATTCCGAAGGAAAAACGCTAACCTCTACACACCCCACGAGGAACGAGGACACCATGGACCCGGAACTCCAAATTCTACCTGCGATAGTCTTCCTGCTCCTCTACCAGGAGCACGAACGCCGGCGGCGAAGACCACAGTGAGTACTGCACCTACGACACAGGGGAGGGGGGAGGGAAAAAAGAGTGACACACACACCCCCACCCACACCCCCACCCTCACCCACTACAACACACACACTGATGCATATTGATACATCACAGTTACACCCCCCCCCCGGAAGAATGCAAATGAGTGTAACCATTGTAATATATTAAAATCAAGTAGCCAGAAATATATATATATACACCATTGACAAAATATATACCAAGCATAGTAGTCCAGGTAGTGCTCCAATTAAGTCCGTGGAACACTGGGACCACACTGTATGGGCAAGGCCCACACACGATCCCCGACCATGACGGAGAGAACACTGCAGGGGCATCAGAGAGCAAGAAAACAGGCACCTCAGGGGGAAGGAAAGGAGGGGCACCTCAGCCGCTTGAGTGCACAACGCCAAATCCACGAGTGGGCCACATGCCCACTGTTCCATCCTGGGGATTGCAAAGCCACAGTCTCTCAAGTCTCTGCAGTGGGTGGGTTGCCCACTGTTTAATCCTGGGGAGTGCAAAGCCACAGTCTCTCAAGTCTCTACAGTGGGTGGCTTGCCCACTGTTCCATCCTAGGGAGTGCAAAGCCACAGTCTCTCAAGTCTCTACAGTGGGTGGGTTGCCCACTGTTCCATCCTGGGGAGTGCAAAGCCACAGTCTCTCAAGTCTCTACAGTGGGTGGCTTGCCCACTGTTCAATCCTGGGGAGTGCAAAGCCACAGTCTCTCAAGTCTCTACAGTGGGTGGCTTGCCCACTGTTCCATCCTGGGGAGTGCAAAGCCACAGTCTTTCAAGTCTGTACAGTGGGTGGCTTGCCCACTGTTCCATCCTCGGGAGTGCAAAGCCACAGTCTCTCAAGTTTCTACAGTGGGTGGGTTGCCCACTGTTCCATCCTGGGGAGTGCAAAGCCACAGTCTCTCAAGTGGATAACAGCCTCCACTGGTTCTGGAGGGGGCCTTGTGCCCAGAGTGCTTCATCCTGCTAAGGACAGAGGTAGTGGATGACAGTCTCCACTGGTTCTGGAGGGGGCATGATGCCCAGAGTGGTTCATCCTGCTAAGGACAGAGGTAGTGGATGACAGTCTCCACTGGTTCTGGAGGGGGCCTTGTGCCCAGAGTGCTTCATCCTGCTAAGGACAGAGGTAGTGGATGACAGTCTCCACTGGTTCTGGAGGGGGCCTTGTGCCCAGAGTGCTTCATCCTGCTAAGGACAGAGGTAGTGGATGACAGTCTCCACTGGTTCTGAAGGGGGCACGGTGCCCAGAGTGCTTCATCCTGCTAAGGGCAGAGGTAGTGGATGACAGTCTCCACTGGTTCTGGAGGGGGCATGGTGCCCAGAGTGCTTCATTCACCCCGTGACGGACTCAGTAGCGTCAGTGCCCTTGGCGCTCATGGGCCGGCAGTGCCCTGTTCAGCGGTGCTTGAGACGGCGGTGCCCTGTTCAGCGGTGCTTGAGACGGCGGTGCCCTGTTCAGCGGTGCTTGAGACGGCGGTGCCCTGTTCAGCGGTGCTTGAGGCGGCGTTGCCCTGTTCAGCGGTGCTTGAGGCGGCGGTCTCCATTGCAGGGACTCAGCTGCTGGCGGTCCTTCTGGGCCAGCGGGGCTGGTGCTGGCGGTCCTTCATGGCCCAGCGGGGCTTTTGCTGGCGGTCCTTCATGGCCCAGCGGGGCTTTTGCTGGCGGTGGCCTCCTGGGCAGCTGGGCTTGTGCTGGTGGTGGCCTCCTGGGCAGCTGGGCTTGTGCTGGTGGTGGCCTCCTGGGCAGCTGGGCTGGTGCTGGTGGTGGCTCCTGGGCAGCTGGGCTTGTGCTGAGGTGGCCTCCTGGGCAGCTGGGCTGGTGCTGACGATGGCTCCTGGGCAGCTGGGCTTGTGCTGGCGGTGGCCTCCTGGGAAGCTGGGCTGGTGCTGGCCTCCTGGGCAGCGGGGATGATGGCGGTCTTCTCCGCCATGCTGCTCTTCCCAGACTTGCCGGGTTTCTTGTGGCCCTTCCCCACCTTGGAAGGTGTCACATCTGACTCCACACTCCCACAAGGACCCCAAGGAGCGGCTTTGGTGGCTGGAGTCTTCCCCCTCTCCCGCCGGGCACTGGCCAGCTTCTGATGCTTCACAGGTGGGGGACTGTCTGTGCTGTGTCTCCGTGCCACACTGGCTGCCCTGGTGGCCGGTGCACTCCAGATTCCGGTGACTACAGACACCACTGGTCCCGGAGATGTTGTGGCTGAGGTGCTAGTTCGGGACCTAGGAGACGGACGGGGTGGGGGAGGTATGGGAAAGAGGTCAAGGTTGGACAGGAAAAGTTTTTGGGAGACACTGGGACGGGTAGCTGGAGGGGGTTTGGGAGTGGAGGAAGAGGTGGTGGTTGTAGGAGGTGTTTGTTTGCTGACTTTGGGTGAAGGTGCATGCGCTGGAGGCTGTTGTGAGGTGGATGGCTGTTGGGTGGGTGTGTGCCTGCATTTGTGTATCTTGGGAGGGGGTGTCACAGACACACTGGGAGAGGACACAGGGGACGTGTGAATGGTAGTGGGGGTGGTGACTGCACGTGAGAGGGGTGTGGTGGTGGGTGTGCTGGAGAGGGACGTAGTGGCTGTAGAGGTAGTGCATGCAGGTGTGAGTGTAGACGAGACAGGGAGACAAAGAGGAGGGGGACACAGTGGAGGCAGTGGATGTTGGTATGTCTGCATTTGTGTGATGCTTGCGTGAGTGCCTGTGGGATGTGTGGTGCTTATGTTTGCCTGAGCTTCCCTTCTGTGTTGACGTGTGTGCATGCTGGTCTGTAGGTGTGCTTGGGATAGGCTGAGGTAGAGGGGATTGGGTCTGGGTGGAGGAAGTTGGAGGGGGAGGCTATACACAGGGACAATGGCTGCCATCAGTGCTGAGGCCAGAGTCTTAAAAGCTCGCTGAAGGGCCACGTGGCCAGAATGAATGCCCTTCAGGAATGCATTGGTTTGTTGCAACTGCCTTTCTACACCCTGAATGGCATTCAAAATGGTAGACTGCCCAACAGTGAGGGACCTGAGGAGGTCAATTGCCTCCTCACTGAGGGCAGCAGGGGTGACTGGGGAAGGGCCTGAGGTGCCTGGGGCGAAGGTGATGCCCACTCTCCCGGGTGAGAGGGAACGGGGCGAAGGCTGAGGGGCTGCTGGGAGGACGGTGCTGGAAGGGGGGTGGCGGCTGTACCTGTAGATGGGGTTGGCACAGATGTTGCCGCCACCACAAGGGAGCTCCCATCACAGGACAAGTCCGTGTCACTGGTCTCAGCTTCTATCCCCGCCGTTTAGCTCCCCTCGCCCTCCGTCCCACTGGTGAAGTCCGATTCCGTAGTGTGGCTCTCCATGGCCATGTGGGATGCAGCCCCCTGGTGCTCCGGTGCCACTGCTCCTCCGCCTAATGATGCTAATGCACACAGGAACAGGGAGACCACAAAAAGGGGGGGTGACAGAAGAAAGACATGTTGAGTGCATGCATTACCACTACCGTTGGCGGACACAACAGACACAGAAGCCCCCTGCACTATGCTGCGCTCTTGGGCTCCACTGTTCAATTCCTGGGAAATGGCCTACAAGGCTATGGACGACATCTGCACACATAGATGACACAGGGGCATGACTAGGGCACTCTACAGAGGTGGGGTGGGGTGCCACATGGCCTGCCTTACGGAGGGACCTTGCCTACGGAACTCGCCCTGGCCTAGGGAAACCCACAGCCCACCTCCCTCACCCAGACACCTCCACTGCGCGCAAAGTCAGCAGAATGAGAGTGTACTCACCCCCTTGTGGCTGCTGTGATGCCCTCAAGTGCCCATCCAACTCTGGGTATGCCACCGCAAGGATCCGGGGGGTCATGGTGCGACGGGCACCCCTCCCACGTTGGGAGGCCATCCCCGGCTGAGCCTCCGCCATCTTCTTGCTCCAGCGGCGAATGTCCTCCCATCTTTTCCGGCAGTGGGTGCTCCGTCTGTGGTAGACCCCAAGGGTCCGGACGTCCTTGGCGCCAAATATGTTTTTTCTGGTGGGCGCTGACCTACATGAATTGTACAGGGGGAAGTTATTACCAACTGCACCGTCAAAGTGATTGGCCCCCATCCCTACCCTTGCCATGTGGCACATGTATTCACTGTTGTTTCATGCACGCCACACTCTCCCCCCTTCCTTCTCACATCCAGCCCTCTCCACTCAGGCATAGCCCATATATCATGCTCCAAGTGTACTTACCTGTTTGTCTGGAGGACTGTAGAGTAGCGTGTACTGGGGGAGGACCCCGTCCACGAGTTTCTCCAACTCCTCCGATTTGAAGGCAGGGGCCCTTTCCCCAGACACTCGAGCCATTGTCTCTTCCAGACTGAGGTCACAGCAGCACTTGCAGTGTAGGTCCTCTCCTGTCGATGATCAGGTATTGAGTGATTGAAGTGATAGAAAATGGCGGTCACGTCCGTGGCGGTGCGTACCATCACCGCCGGCGTACATCGGCATTGGCTCCTGGGACCCACAGGGTCCAATGTTAACCAATGCAGCATTGCGCCGCGGTCTTCGACCGCCTACCGCGACAGTGTACAACACCAGAGCAGTTACCTTACATCCCATTGTCCCACTTTAGAGGTCAGGCAGCCACCATTTCAGGGGCCCACACGGCTTCATTTTCAACTGCGTCACACATACCTAGGCCTAGACTCAACACACATACAGGCCACTTTTTGAGTATGAATGGTGTTCTGTGTAAGCTGTGGGTATGTACCTCTGAGTTGTTTGACTCTGTTCTCGCTGTTGTCCTTCATAGGCACCATCCGCTGGGACATGTGAGGAGATGGCGGCATCCTCCGGTGTACCGACCATTGGTGGACCTGTCGACAATGGAGGAAAGACATCTGATAATCACATACAGGCTTGACCGTGCCACAATCCAGGAACTGTGTACAAAGTTGGAGCCAGACCTGATATCAGCTATCCGGCATCCCACAGGAATCCTCCCTAATGTGCAGGTGCTGTCAGTGCTCCATTTCCTTGCAAGTGGGTCATTTCAAACAACAGTGGCCATAGCATCAGGGATGTCCCAGCCTATGTTTTCCAACGTGTTGTCCAGAGTGTTGTCTGCCCTGCTGAAACACATGGGGAGCTACATCGTTTTCCCTTAGGTGGAGGATTTGCCTACAGTGAAAGGTGATTTCTATGCCCTGGGACATATCCCCAACATCATAGGTGCCATTGATGGGACACATGTGGCTTTGGTACCCCCCCCCCCCCACAGGAGTGAACAGGCGTACAGAAACCGGAAGAGTTATCATTCCATGAATGTACAGATGGTATGTTTGGCAGACCAGTACATCTCCCATGTGAATGCTATGTTCCCTGGCTCAGTGCATGATGCCTACATCCTGCGGAATAGCAGCATCCCTTATGTGATGGGTCAACTCCAGAGGCACCGTGTGTGGCTATTAGGTGAGCACCTGGAAGCTAATCAGTGGGAATGGTTGTCTGGGGATATCCCTACAGGTTAGTGTGTGTCTAACAGTTGTCCCTTGCCATTTGCAGGTGACTCTGGTTACCCCAATCTGTCATGGCTACTGACCCCAGTGAGGAGTCCCAGGACAAGGACAGAGGAACGCTACAATGAGGCCCATGGGCGAACTAGGAGTGTGATCAAGCGGACCTTCGGGCTCCTGAAGGCCAGGTTCCAGTGCCTCATATGACAGGTGGATCCCTATTCTACTCACCAAAGAAGGTGTGCCAGATCATCGTGGCCTGCTGTATGCTTCACAACTTGGCTTTGCGACGACAGGTGCCTTTTCTGCAGGAGGATGGTCCAGATGGAGGTGTTGTTGCAGCTGTGGAGCCTGTAGACAGTGAAGACGAGGAAGCAGAGGAAGAAGACATGAACAACAGGGACTCAGTGATCCAGCAATATTTCCAGTGAGACACAGGTAAGACTGCAGACCTGCCTACTACACGTACTTAAACACTACTGCCTCTCTACTGTCTGTCGTTTTCACCCAGTGTATGGTCACTGAGTTGTCACTTTCCCTTACGATTTCACAGATGTGGGTCCCACTGTGTGACATCTGATTTGATTCCTCATGGACTAGAGCTGTGTGACATAGGTATGTTGACATTACTAATGAAAAAAGCTTTTTGACACAGTTATTGCTAATACGGTATTCCAAAATCACAGACAGACTCCAGATTGTTTTGTGCTTTAAGGGTGTTTATTTAAGTGCTCAATATTGGAGGGGGTAGTAAAATGGTGAGGGGTGATGGTGGAGGAATGTCCATGGCAGAGTCCAGTCTATTAGTCTCACAGGTGCATTGCCCATTATGGGCATAGGAAGTGGAGCTGGGGCAGTTTAAGTATGGACAGGGTGACAAAGTGGGACAGTAGGATGACAATCAGGGTGGTCTCATTTCTTGGCGGGGTCTTTGCATCGTTCTCGGTCTTGTTCCTCGATCTCAGGGACTGTTTGCGAGGTGGTTCTCCCTCTGCAGGGGGTGGGGTGCTGGTGTGGTGGTCCTGTGGCGGGGCGTCCTGTCCACTAGCGCCGGCGGAGGTGTTGGGCAGGGCAGTTCATTGTCCAGGCTAGTGTCAGGGGGCCCTTGTAGTGCCACAGTGTTCCTCCTGGTGTTTATGAGTTCCTTCAGCACCCCTACGATGGTGCCCAGGGTGGAGTTGATGGATCTGAGTTCCTCCCTGAAGCCCATATACTGTTCCTCCTGCAGGCGCTGGGTCTCCTGAAACTTGGCCAGTACCGTTGCCATCGTCTCCTGGGAGTGGTGGTAGGCTCCCATGATGGAGGAGAGGGCCTCGTGGAGAGTGGGTTCCCTTGGCCTGTCCGCCCCCCTGTCGCACAGCAGCCCTCCCAGTTCCCCTGCGTTCCTGGGCCTCCATCCCCTGGACAGTGTTCCCACTACCACTGCCCCCAGGTCCCTGTTGTTGTTGGGGTGGTGGGTTAGCCTGGGTTCCCTGTAGTGGTGGACACACAGCTGATTGACGTGTCCTGGGGACGGAGGTATGGGCCCGCTGGGTGGGTGCTGTTCTGGTGTTTCCAGAGGGGGGAAGCTCTGTAGTGGCCTGTGACTTTGTCAGGGGAACCGACTGTCCAGAGGTCCCCGATGGGCCGGGCTGGTCATCTAGATCCAGTTGGACAGAGGTGCTGTCATCACTGTGGGCCTCTTCTGTTGGTGGTGTGGACATGTGTGGACCCTCCTGTCCGGTGACGTTGGGTAGGGGTCCTGCAGGGGTATAAAAGGATGGTTATTACATCTGTGTGTGTCATGGTGTGCAATGGGCGGGTGACCGTGTACCCCAGTGCTTGCATTCCTGTGTGGGACCTCGTGTGATGATGGTTTAGGGGGGTGTATGGGTATGTGCAGTGGGCATGCTTTAGTGATAGGTGTCCATGCTTTGTTGTTGCATGCAGGGCTTGGTGTTGGGATGGGTGGTTTGGGATGTTGGGACATTTGTGAGGAGTTGGAGTGCTGGGGGTGAGGGTGAAGGTTGGGGTATGTGCTTGCATGCAGGTAGGGTGGGGGATGTAATAGTTAAGACTTACCAGAGTCCATTCCTCCACCTACTCCTGCGAGGCCCTCAGGATGCAGAATCGCCAAGACTTGCTCCTCCCATGTTGTTAGTTGTGGGGGAGGAGACGGGGGTCCGCCGCCAGGCCGCTGAACCGCCAGGTGGTGTCTGGAGACCACGGAATGCAACTTCCCCCGTAGGTCGTTCCGCCTCTTCCTGATGTCCTCCCGATGTCTTGGGTGTTGTCCCACTGCGTTGACCCTGTCCACTATTCTTCGCCATAGCTCCATCTTCCTAGCTATGAAGGTGTGCTGCACCTGTGATGCGAATAGCTGTGGCTCTACCCGGATGATTTCCTCCACCATGACCCTGAGCTTCACCTCCGAGAACCTGGGGTGTCTTTGCCGTGCCATGGGGTGGTGTAGGTCATGTGTGGGGTGAGAAGTGTGCTGATATGTAGTGGGGTGTTGTGTGAGGTGCGTGGAGGTTCTGTGGGTGATGGTGTTGTGTGCCTGTGGATGCTAGTGTTCTTGCTGGTGTTGTCTCTCTCTGGCTTTCGTTCGTGAATTGTTGTGGTAAGGTTTTGTGGGTGATGTGGGTGTGTGTTTTATATTGTATTGGGTGTGTGGGAGTGGTGTGTGTATGTGTATCAGGTGTGTGTATTTGGAATTGTCCAATGTGGATGTGTTTTGTATATGTGTGTGTATTTTGGATGCAGCAGTGTGTACCGCCAATGGAATACTGCGGTTGAAAGACCGCCACATGGATTCGTAGGTCGTGATAGTGTGGGCGCATTTCTGTTGCCGTGACGATGGAGGTTTTGTTTTTGCCAGTTTATCACTGACCTTTGGTGTGGCGGACTTGTGTGGGTGTCTAGATTTTGGCAGATTCCGAACTGTGGGTCATAATAGCTGTGGCGGAATTCCGTGGCCGCGGCAGTGTGTTGGCAGTCTTCTGCGCGGCGGTAAGCAGGATTTACCGCCGATGTTGTAATGAGGACCCAAATGTTAAATGCAAAAGAACACCAAGGCCACCTACTGAAACTCCAGGCTACCGAAAACGATAACATTTAAAAATTATATAAAAGTGCAAATAGAAAATGATGCAAACCCTCACCAAAACACACAACACCGTTATTCAAATGTTTTTGAACTTACTTGTGATATTACAATCACAAAGTCCTCAAATCCAATGATATATGTTAAACCTGACATCCTTGATGTGGTCTCCCCTAACGTTTTGTCTCTGCTTCCCAGGTTGTTGCTGTGTGCTGGACTCTGTTTTTGCTGCTTTTGTTACTCTTGTTACTCTTGCCACTTTACCACTGCTGATCAGTGCTAAAATGCAAGTGCTCCCTATGTGAAATTGCACGTGTAATTGGCTTTTCCCTAACTGGCATTTTTTATTTACTATGAAGTCCCTAGCAAAGTGCACAAGAGGTGCCTAGGACCTGTAAATCAAATGCTGCTAGTAGGCCTGCAGCACTGATTGTGCCAACCACATGAGTAGCCCCTACAAATGGGTCAGACCTGCCACTGCAATGTCTGTGTGCAGTTTTAACCTGCCAATTTGACCTGGCAAGTATACCCACTTGCCAGGCCCAAGCCTTCCCTTTTTATACATGCAAGTCACCCGCAAGGTCAGCCATAGGCAGGGTGCAGTGTATGTTAAAGGTGGGTCATGTACTGATGTGTTTTACATGTCCTAACAGTGAAATACTGCCAAATTCGTTTTTCGCTGTTGCAAGGCCTATCTCTCTCTAAGGTTAACATGGGGGCTGCCTTTAAATATCCTTAGATAGTGCAGTTTCCCTTTGAGAGCAGATAGAAATATGGAGCTTGAGGTCTCAGAGTTCACAATTTAAAAATACATTTTAGATTGTTAGTTTGAAAGTGCCACATTTAGAAAGCAGGCATTTTCTTGCTTTAACCATTCTGTGACTCTGCCTGCTTGTGGATTCCCTGTCTGGACCAGACTGACAGTTGGGCTGTTTGTGAATCTCCTCTAGACAGTGAGACAAAGGGAGCTGGGGTGTAGCCTGCATATTCTGATGAGCCATTTGGGCTAGAGTGGAGGGAGGAGTGGTCACTTACACCTGAATGGGCTATGCCTGCCCTCATACAATGCAATTTCCAACCCCTTGGTGTGTGTCTGGGGCCTGGCCTGGGCAAGGCAGGATCCTGTAAACAACAGATGCTTTACTTTGAAGTTGAGCAACTCCAAAGGCAGAAAGGGGTATACGTATTGTACCCAAAACCCCAGAATTTGCTTCTGGAACCTCTGCTAAGGAGAAGAGCTGAAGAGCTGAGGAGAAGTGCTGCCCCTGCCTGTGACTGTGCTTTTTTTGGGCTGTCCTGCAGTTGCTGCTTCTGCCTGTGAAAGGGGACAAAGACTGGACTTTGTGGTATATTCTTGCTTGAGAAGACTCTCCAAGGGTTTGGATTGAGATTTCCCCCTGTTTTGAACTCACAGGCCATCAAAAGCTTTCTCTGCCAGCACCTGTACGCTCCGTTGAGCCTTCTGTCTTGCCAAATGGTGCCTAATCCATTCTCTGGGCCCTTGAAAGGAGAAGTTGGTGGAAAATCCAAGAAGAACCAAGTAAACTGACTCTGGATGACTCCAGACTGATGCCACTGCTGAATCCAGTGATGCTGCCTGCAGCCGAAGCCATGGTCCACGCTGGAGTGCCACACCCTGCAGGCCCGACGCCGCTGCAGCCTCGCTGAACTCTGCAAATCTGTGGAAGTCACCGCACCACATTGTGACCACAAGATACCGACTCTGCCAGAAGTGCGCGGATCCAACACTTCGCACCAATTCCTCCTCACCTCTACCGCTCGGCAGCAAGGACCCAACACCTCTTCTTTTAATTAGTTAAAAAAATGCTTCCTGCACTAAAAAACCACCTGAATGGTCCATTGGAGTATATTTATAACTGAAAAACATTTTTTGAGTAGATTTAGCTACTTCTCAAGTAGAGAACCTGCTCTAGATGCAGCCACAGCGCTCGTGCAAAATGGCACAGAAGGTTCTGTGGCAACCAGAAGCTGATCTAGAAGGCAGCAAATCCCACATGCACTTGCTAGCAGCAGCAGGCAAACTCTGTCGAGTTCATGCCAACAGTAAAATAATTCCACCATGTGCTGGAATTTAGCTGAAACTCTATGTTACACACGTAATGTGGAGTTATTGAATGCCGTCAACTCCACAAGCAGAATTATATTTCCACCCAGGCCTAAACATAACACAAAAGCAGGACTATAACAAATAAGCACATGTACTCTTTTTATCGACCAATCTCATTACTCATTTAGAATTGGGGAGCCACTAATTGATCATTGGTGGAGCCTTTTCTAGCTCCACCTGTGGTTACCCCACCACGTCATAACCGCAAGATGCCGACTCCGCCAGAAGTGCATGGATCCCACACCAATGCCGCCTCATCTCCACCGCTCCCCAGCAAGGACCTGACGCCTCTTCTTTTAATAAGTAAAAAAAGGCTTCTTGCACTATAAAACCACCCCAAATGGTCCATTGGAGTATCATTTTAACTGAAAAACATTTTTGAGTAGATTTAGCTACTTCTCAAGTAGAGAATCTCCTCTAGATGCAGCCATTGTGACTGCGCACATTACCGCGGTGTCTCTTCATCGGACCGCGGTCAGGCCGGTGGTCCGTGTTTCGGGATGCCGGCACTGGCGCAGCACATTTTTCTGTCTGTATGTTTACGCGCTGCAGCCCAGGAGGCACATTTCATGCTCTGGGTCACGCCGCAGCCCCTGCCAGCCTCACTGATTTTTCCCATACTTACCTCCTTGAGTTTTTCCTCTTCTTTCCTCCTTTTCATCTTCTTTTTCTTCCATCTTCGTTTCTTCTTTTTCTTGATATCCATGTTGTCTTCCCCCTTGGTGTTCTTCTTCCCAGCATGCCTTTTTCCTTTTCTACTTGGTCTTTTTTCCTATTCTTTTCTATATGGTCATTCCCAATTCAAGATGGTGTTGCACTTTCTTCCTGTTGTGCCACTTCCTGTTTTCTGGTATATAAGTACTTCAGTTATTTTCTTCCTTGTGTTGCAAACACTTCCGCTTTGGTGGTGATCCCGCTCCTGTTTTTCAGTGTTTTCCACGTTCCTGTTTTTTCCTGCAAGATTATATATATTTTTTTTCTTTTTTTCATTGTTTCTTTTTCCTCTTTTTCAGGAGTTCCTGTGGCAGAGGGTTTTTTCCCCAAATTTTGGGGTTTTTCCTCTGGGACTCCTTCTGGAGGGTACGGTCTGCCTTGGTGTTTTTTCCAGTCAGCAGCGCCATGGCTACTAGAAAGGGTCGCCCCTATCTTGGCCAATCCAGAACCAGTAGAAGGCTGGGTGTTCCTTCAAGTTCTTCGGCCAATGTGGTAAGAGACATGTACACTGTGACAGCTACAGCTGCTCATACACGCCAGGGTCACAAAAATGGCACCAGAAGGCAACCAGAAGCTGATCTAGAAGGCAGCAAATTTTTCCAGCTCCACCTGTGGTTAATTAAAGGCATTAGCATAGTCACCAAAAGGGTACCATATTATATGCATCAGGAGAGCCACTTTATTCAGACCAGTCTTACTGATGTGTCTTTCACCTTCACAAGGCATCTATCTGAAGCAAACTGGATCCCAGCAAGGTAAAGGAACAATGGCCTGATACATCAGGTCCAATTCTTTTATTTCATTTTTCAAGCTTTAGGAATTTCTTAGGGAAAACAAAAAAAAGAATGGTTAGACAAAAAAAATCCATAATGCCCTCTTGAAATTAATTTTTGGTGAAATTGTATCTGCTTGGTTGCTATGGCCAGGTTCATGTTTCTTTGTGGCAAAAAATCAGCAATTTACCTTTATGCTAAATTACTACTGCACCATGTAATTTGTTTGTGATTTTATCAATCCTGAAGCTCCACCTTTATTATGGAACACTTATTTGAATGCCATAAAATCAGTAATCACTGTTTTTATTTACTATGAGGTTAGAAGTTACTTTTTCAGTCCATTTTTTACAGTGTCTAATTCATTGATCTAAAAGTTTCTTGCTCCCTCAATATGTTATTAATTGTCAACACTTCTGTTATGTTAGGTATTATCTACCTAGTAACACAATTTCTTTTATCTGATCCTGTATATGGCTTTCAATAAAATAGTTGCTCATGTCTATCATATGATACTTCCAATGTGTTTTAAGTGATGTAATTGTTGATACCACATATTGCGTGCTACAAATTAAAATCAAGTTATTTATGGTAAAAGTAATGTTGAGAGTTTCACCCATCAGAAAAGCACTGTGGAAGGAAAATTCTGTAGATGTGGGGGAAAACATGGTAGACAGGAGCATGCCCAGTAGAAAATAGGATGCCCTGTCTCCTGTGATGTGATTGCTGGGCCCATTTGTGCAGCTGTCACTCTGTGGCTTCTCTACAAGTTCTACTTTGGGTCCCCATGAGACACAGAGGAGGACTGAAAAGGTGCTGGAAAGAGTTGCCCTTGTTTGCTTTCCCCGTCTTGGTGATTTTGACTTCATAATCCAGGAGGGCTTTTTATTCTAGCCCTTAGTTCTCCATGCTGATTCCCAGGCTAGTTGTGGATTCCAGGACTACTGATACAAGGCTCAGTTTGTTGTTCCTATTGCAGCTACTGCATTCCTTCAAATGTATGTGTTCATGCCTTGCATTTTGCTTTGCCTAGCTTCCTACCTTTTGGTTTCCACACCTGTTGGATATCTCACTTCCTAGCAGCCATGAGGAAAAACAAAGTATACATTATGCATTTTCAGCAGCTGAGGTGAGTTATATTGTGGTACTGAGGCCAGGTAGGAGAATGAGAAACATTAATTGATGTGCTAGGATGCAAATGAATGTACTGGAAAGTACTCATTTTGTTGCTGCCTCTTTCTTCAGATTAACTTTGATTACACCGTGCTCCATGAGTGTTGTACTAGTATTCTAATTCACTACTTTTTGGTCCATCTGCACCTTTTTGGAAACAAGAACTCAGAGCAGTTTCTTACTTGTTAAAGCTCTGGGAGATGTCTCTTTTTTATTTGTATGTCTTCAGCTTCTAAATGAATTATTATGCTAGGGCCACCTGTCAAGAGAGGTTGTGGTGTTTCTGAACACTATTGTGCTGCAGTTCAAATATCTTTCCTGAGTCTGGCTGGGGGGACTTCCTCGGATCCCCCTGTCTGCACTACAACTGCCAGCAGCCTCTGCATCTGAGAGGAGAGCTGCTGACTGGTTCCTTACAATTTTTAATGTCCCACCAGCCTTAAAACTGCAAGCCGACTCCCACATCGTGGGATGTGCACAGGCAAATCCTGGGCCAAAGTTGGGCCAGTCCATGCCCTTCAGAGCCAGAAAAAGGCTGTGCCACCTCTCTTTCTCCTCTACCTTCAAGTAAGATGCATCACCTCCCCTTTCCTGTGCCCACGCTCAAGTTCTTCCCCTCCGCCTGTCCAGCTCTGCTTTCTCCCTGCTGCCTGCCACTCTGCAGTGGTCTCCCCGGCCAATCCTGACCTGTGTCACTTGCCCGTGTGGCTGTCTGCCCTCCTCCAGAGCCAACTTCACCTGCTGCCTCATGCCTTGTCCCTGTCCTACAACTCCACTGCTTCCCCATCCCTTTCTTCAGACCCTGCAAGCCAGTAATCACAGCTCTCCCACCTACTCTCTGCTGTGCCAGGTCCACTGCCTCCCCCATGCCCAACTCCCTACACCAGGGGGATCTCAGCATGACCACATGGTGGATGCACACAGAGTACTCACCGCACACACACTGAGCCCACGTCCAATGCCACGACCTTAACCCTCACAGACAGCCACCGCTACACCTCGGATGAACTTTGAGCCCTGAATCCCGGACGCCAGGACAACAATAACTGTGCCCATGTCTCCTCCAGGACAACTGAAGGTGCTGTTTCTTGGCGAAAATGCCAGTGCACCTGCATCACTGATGAAACCACCCACTCCACGCCCACCAGCCACACCCTGTCACACACAACCAGCACCTCCAGAAAGATCCAGTGCCTGCTGATCAATGCATGCTTACTCAGAAAACACTTTACTGAAATCTGGGTCACCAGCATGATCAATGCCCTGGGCACCGTCATCATCACAGAGACATGTCTGAATCCTGCATCCACTACAGCCACCCCTGAGAGATACAAGATCACACACCGGGACCGAGCCAACAGACATGGCGGCAGCATCACCATAATCTACAAGGAGAACCTCGAATGCTCCACCACCACTGATGTCTCTATGCCGTTACCTCAGCTTTCAACCACAAACCAACAGCAAAACCACCATCAGAGGCACCCTTACGTACAGACATCCAGTACCCTGCCCCCCTTCTGAAACTCCATCCCTGACTTAATTGCCACCTTCGTCATTGACTCAAATCTGTACCTCTTCCTAGGAGATCTCAACTTACACCTTGAGAACACCGAAGACACCAAAATGGCCGACCTCCTAGAAAGTATGGCCAACCTCGGACTTAAACAGCTGGTCACTGACCCCACTCACTCCACAGGACACAGACTCAAACCTATCTTCTCAGAGCAATAGAGTGAAATACACCCACACAGAGGAGCTCAACTGGACTGACCACCACTTTGTCATCTCTGAACCTTCTAGCATCCCCGTCTCCACTGCCAGCCAGATGCAGCTCAGCTGGGCTAAGGTATCAGAACAACGCTGGCCCAATGCCCTTAACTCCTGACTACCCACCACCACCGGAGAACAGAGCAAGCACCAGACAACTGTGAGAACTGGCTCATGGCAAGCGCTGATAAAGTTGAACTACAGAAACCCACCCCAACTGGTTCACAGAGGAACTCAAAACACAGAAACGGGAATGCAGACAGAAGGATAAAAGATAGCACACCAATAAGACCCCCGAGGGCTGAAAACACTTCAATGACACCCTCAACAGATACCACCATCTCCTGAAGAACACCAAAAAGACCGTCTTAGGCACCCTCATCAAGGACAGCTCCAACAACAGCAAGGAACTCTTCAGCAGAGTCAAGGAGTTTATCAACCCTTTTGCAGCAGAAAAAACATCACACCCTTGCAAGCTCTCTGTGACACCTTCGCAGATTTTTTTTACAACAAAATCAAAACCATCTGCCAAGGTTTTACACCCCTAACCCCTGCAGAGGACAGCATCAACCATGTCATGCCAACCGATGTACATCCATACCAGTTCACCTTGTGGAACATCCTCTCTTAGAAAGAAACAGCATCCATCATGAGATCCATCCACTCCGGAGCCCCAGAAGACCCCTGTCCACACCATACTTTCAATTTCAGCAATCAACCCATCACCAAAGCACTCATCAATGTTCTCAACTCCTCAATCACCACCACCCACTTCCCCCAGAAACGGAAGCATGCCGACTTGAAGCCTCTGCTAAAGAAGCCATCCGCAGACCCAGGGGAACCTGAGAACGAGTGACCTATCTCCCTGCCCTCTTTCTCAGCCAAATTCATTAAAAAAAGCCATCAACATCCAGCTCACCAGTAACTTGGAGAACCACAACCTTCTGGACCCCTCCCAATCAGGCTTCAGAGCAAACCACAGCAAAGAGACAGACCTAATTGCAACCACAGACACATCAGACTGCTGTTGGACCACAGAAAATGGCAGCCCCTATCCTCCTCGTTCTTTCAGCAGCCTTAGACACAGCATGCAACCTCACACTGCTAAACAGACTCCACCAGATGGCAATCGAAGGAGCAGCCCTCAAGTGGATCGTATCCTACCTCACAGGAAGAATGCAGAAGGCCATTCTCTTGCTCTACTCCTTGGTCCCTAAGAACATCACCTGCAGTGTACCTCAAGGCTCAGCCCAACCTTCTTTAACGTATACATGACACTGCTGGCATACATCATCAAAAGCCACAGAATCAACAGCATCTCCTAAGTGGATGACACCCAACTCATCCTCTCCCTGACTAATGACCTAACGGCCACCAAGGACAAGTTCCATGGATGCATGAAAAACATGTCCACCTGGATGGACAACAAATATCTCAAACAGAGCACCAACAAGACACAAGTACTCATCTTCGGGAAAGAGAAGGACACCCTCTGGAACAATGAATGGTGGCCACCTGAACTGGTCCCAACCCGCAAATCCACCGATCACAATCGCAAACTTGGCATCATCCACGACAGCCAGCTCTCCATAGAGAAGCAGGTCGATGCTGTCTCCTTTGCTTGCTTCCTCACACTCTGAATGGTCAGGAAGATCTTCAGACGGCTCTCATCCAACACCAGCCGAACAGTTACACAAGCTCTTGTCACCAGCAGACTAGACTATGGTAAATCCCTCTACGTTGGAATTACTGGCCAACTCATGATAAAACTCAAGACTATCCAGAACACTGCAACCAGACTCATCCTTGACCTCCCCAGATGGACTCACATTACCCCTCATGTTAGGAAACTCCAATGGTTACCAGTTGCAAAGAGATACCAGTTCAAGCTACTCACCCATGCTTACAAGGCATTACATAATGAAGTACCAGCGTGCCTCAACACTCGCATAAACTTCAACCAACCTACCAGGAAACTCTGCTCTGAATCACTCTCCCTATAGGCTACACATCGCATCTGTTGGACGAAAAGCAGAGGCCACTCCTTCTCCCTCCTGTCCGCTAAGACCTGGAACAACCTCCCCCTGTACCTCAGAGCCTCACCATTGCTCTAGCAGTTCAGGAAGGACCTCAAGTCTTTGATACTGGCAACTAGTCCTCCCAGCAGCATGAGACACTCATGGGTGATACAGCCGTGCTCTACAAATCTGATTGATTGATTGATTGAGTCAAGAAGTGCTGGGTTTATTGGAGCCCAAACAGCGTACTAAAATGAGATACACCTTGTAACTGAGGCATTAACTTCTAAACCTTTATGTTTCATGCCCCACTTCTTTTTCTCTGCTCAGCCTCCTGATAAAATCAGAGTTAAGGCACATCTTTCTTGAGATGCCTCAGAGTCAATAAATGTATGTGCATATAGCGTGTACCATGTTCTCAAGTTGTCAAAACCTTTAGATCAACACTTTTCTCCCTCAATGGATGCAACTCTGTGACTTTTCACCTGGAACAATTAACTATTTGGCAAATACTTGACCTGAACAGATCCCAGGATCCACTTTTCTGTAAGACCAATTACTGAGGAGTGATGCAGCCGGTTAATTGCTATTTAACAGGGTAGCATACTGGTTATTTGCTGAAGCCTGAGGCTTAATCATTTAATATGGCTGAAGACAAACACAATGTTTCTCAAGATCCTGATTTTGCCACAATGATTTCTGAGGTGGTTTGTGTCTATATTACTGTAACTGCCTCAACCCAAAAAGTGTGGTGAAAAATCTGACATTGGACCAATCAATAAGACAGCTGTGCCTTGCCGCCTTCTGTGAACGCAAGGTCAGAAGTGAACAAGAAGCCAATTGCAGCCCCACCTTGGTGAAGAAGAGAACAAGTAAGTAAGGGCCAGATGTAGGTAGGAAAAAAATTGCGAGTCAGAAATTGGGATTCAATGCGAATCGCAATTTCCGACTCGCAAAATGGGATCCAAGAAAAAAGTGCAACACCAATTTGCGACTCGCAAATGATGTTGCACCGCATTTTGCGAGTTCGCTTCTAGCGAGGTCGCTTTCGCTAAAAGCGAGCTCGCAATTTGCGAGTAGGGTGTCGCAAATTGTGACTGGCCCGCAAATTGCCCGCAGGTGCAGCACAACAGTTTGGAAATTCACTTCCCGGCTCTTGGTGATGACATCAGAACCAGGAAGTCATCAAATACACCTGGGAGGAGGGAGGATCACACCCTCTCCAAACTGCTGTGCAACACCCAGGAGAGAGGACCTGCTGCTACAATGGAGGAAACAAGCAGTGCTGGGAGAAGAAGAAAACTGAAGTTTTCTGACAAAGAACTGGAGGTGCTCACAGAGGAATGCTGCCAGCACCACAACAAACTGTTTGGGATGGCAGCCCTGAGTGTCCCAGACACAGAAAAAAAGAAGATTTGGCAGCAAATCCAGGACCGGATTAATGCCATAGGGGTGAGCCACCGAACTCTGGAGGAAATCAAGAAAAGGTGGTATGACCTGTGCTCCAGGACAAAGGAGAGGGTAGCAGAGCGGCTCAGAGAAATGAGGGGCACCGGAGGAGGCCCATCCACCGTCCCACCACCCACAGCCATGGAAGCAATAGTGGAACAGACCCTGGAGCCTGAGGCCGTACTCGGAATGGGAGAAGTGGACAGTTCTGCGCCAGGGACATCCAAAAGTGAGTACCATGAGATATGCAATAACACCTAGAAATGCAGTATCCACACTCTCCCAGTACACAGCAGCAGGCACAACCAGACTAGCTCCATTCCAGTCTAGCAACCACTAGAATAGTGCATTATGGGCAATGTAGTACAGTAGTCAGCATATAGGCAAATGTTTATTATGAGGCATAAAACAGATGTAAGAGACTGACAGTGTATTCCCTATGTCCCACAGGTCTCCCACAAGACACCCCCAGCAGCGACAACAGGCAGGGAGGAGACAACGGGCCAGAGACAGTGCAGAAGGCTGCAGCAGAAATTCCTGGGCCCACGAGGATACCACCAAAGTCCTCTCGGGAACAAGAGCAGGAAATGGGGGAAGCTGATATGACCCCTGGCCCTAGCCCCACAGCAAGTCGTCCAGAGCCAGCAGCACGACAAAGGCGCAGACACAGACGCAAAGTTCTGGCGGTGCCCCAAGAGGAGATAGGGGAGGCAGGAATTGAGGCATCCCTCCGTAACCGTCAGCGCCTGCAAAACAGACAATTGAGGTCAATCTCAAGTACATTGCACAGGATGGAGAGCAACATGACCACTGGCTTGGCTGAAGTGAACACGCAGTTCACTAGACTCAATTAAAATGTGGGGGATCTCACCTAGGCCATCCGCCAACTTGCGACAGAACTGGTGGCAGACAGACAGAGCACAAGGCACAGGGAGCGCCACACAGTGGCACGCTTCGACCGCATGGCAGCTTAAATTGGGTGTCTTGCAACAAACACTACTGGCCTGTCTAGACAGACAGTGAGATTACAGGTGGAACTTGGCCACTTTGAGGGGGATGTGGCATGTGGACTTGGCCGCATCAGCCACGCAGTGGACTTGATGGAAGCTAGGCAGGTGGCAAGGGGCACAGGTGAGGCACCTCAGGACAGTGAGGAGGGGTCCACAATAAGTAGTGTGTCTGCCAGTGACTCCCGTGTGCTAAGGAGTGCAAGTGCACGGCAGGAGTTCAGCTGACCCACCTGGGATGAGCCATGCTGGGCGCACAAGGAAGAGGGTGTAAGCCATCAGACAGCATGAGTCATGAGGCACATGATGTTAATGTGTCCTCATTACATTTGGACATGTACAGACTTTATCGGACAGCACTTTTCTTACATCATTTAGTTTACTGATAAAAAGGTTTGGTTTGTTCCACTACACAACTGGGCTCTGTTTGTCTGACATCAGTGAGTGTGGTGACAGTTGCCACGTACCTGTCAAAGTATAGGGTTGCAATGTGGTCCCGTCTCTGTCTGCCTTGATTTGCAATGCTTCTATCCCCAGACTGTCGGTTTGGTAGCTCTTGCTCCTCATCCTCTGAATCTGTGTCTTCAGGGGTGAGATGTAGCCCACGTCTGGTGGCAATGTTGTGTAGGAGTGCACATGCACCAACGATCTTGAATGCTTTTTCTGGGGCATACTGGAGCGCACCTCCACTTTTGTGGAGGCATCTGAATCTTGCCTTTAATAATCCAAAGGTTCTCTCGATGACAGTTCTGGTCTGCCGATGGGCACTGTTATATCGCCTCTCGTTCTCATTGCCAGGTGTTAGGTACGGGGTAAGTATACATGGTCTTAGAGCATATGGAATGTTAGTCGGGCATGGATGGTTTCTACAGTGACCTGTATGTATGGCTTCAGGGTGTATTCACCAATACCTAATAGATATCCGTCTCCAAACTCCCCACGTTCTAAGCGTTGATGTATCCCACTGTGCCTGAATATGTATGAGTCATGTGTACTCCCTGGAAATTTGGCTACAATGTCAGTAATGATATTATGGGCGTCACATACCACCTGGATGTTTAGTGAGTTGGTACATTTCCTATTGTAAAACACATATTCCAGATTTACAGCAGGGCAGATTTGTATATGTGTCCCGTCCGCACACTCTATTACATGGGGGAAGCTGGCAATTCTGTAGAAGTCCAACTTGGTGCTGTTCATTTCTGCCTCATTCCTGGGTAGGTACATGTATCTGGACATGTGTGTGAGTATGACATCTAGGAAACATCTGAAGAATCGTGAGAGTTCACTTTGGGATACCCCACCTGCCACAGCAATCACCCCCTGATAGCTACCCGAGGCCAAGAGGTGCAGTGAGCATAGCACTTGCACATGTGTGGGGATGACGCTGCCGCGCATTGTCTGACGTTGAAGCTGCGGATTGAGTAGTTCAATTAATTCTGATATTGCTGCACTTCTCAGTCTATATTTGTCATAAATCTCCTCCTCAGTTTGTTGGAAAAGTGTCTGCCTGGTTCGGTATATCCTCTCCTGTCTCTGGCTCCTCCTACTCCTCTGCTGGGCGGCGTGGCCTCTTCTCCTCCATGCTATCACATACAGTTCAGCCATTTTGAGTGACCCAGATGCCTTCTGGGTCTCCTTTTATACTTTGATTCTGGTTACCACCTGCTCTGACTTAGTGGTAATTTGGGTGTGCCAAATGTTTTTTTTGCGACTAGTTTCAATTTGCGGGTGGGTTTTTCATATGGTTTGCGACTCGCAAATTGCGACTTCCTCTTTGCGGGTTGCACAATCAGGTCGCTATCTTTGCGAGTCGGTAATGGCTTGCATCGCTATTTGCACTTAGGAAATGGGATTTTTGCATCCCAATTCGGATTTTGTGAGGTCTCAAATTGCGAATCGGGCCATTTGCGACTCGCAAAACTTTGCTACATGTGGCCCTAAATCTCAGCCCCCCTTTTGGGTGATATGTTGTATGCCCTCCAATCAAAAAGCCCATTTCAAGGAGACTTATTAGTACTCTGCAGGAGACTGTGAAAGATACATAAGTCCAAAGCCTCAACAAGTTTAAGATTCATTCTTCAAATTGTGTGGACCAAGAAAACCGGTATTGATGTTTTCATTTATGAGTTTTGGGGATCCCAGAAATCCTTGATGGTGGTCCAAAATCTGGGTTAGTTCATTATTGAGAAGAATCTTATGGACAAGGATGTAGATATTAGTACAACATTACATTGCGTCCAAATATCCTGGCAAAGATGTGGTCCGATCTAGAAGTGGATGCTGAGGAAGGGGGTCCAAAAAGATCCATCACAGCTCCGAGCAATAATAGAAGGCAGAAATGCTCAACCATGTATCAGGCCTATTAATCAGCCAACACACAAGACCTTACGCACACTGTCTGGAAGTAGCAATAATTGCAATCTCGGACACCGCAATAGCAAAGGCACATGGGAGCCGGGGAACAACTCTCTGACCCCCTCTGGTTCACAACAATTGAGAAGAACTAGGGAAGCACCCAAAAACCAATAAAAAGAAGCCCTAAACTAGCCCAAAATAAGTCTCTAGAAAAAGGGCATAGTCAAGACACCTAACACCACTAGGGAGGGTCACCTTGCATGTCACATGCAGAGTCTAGAGGGGTATATACATGACCGCAGGGCACATTGCAGTTGCCAATGTTCCATTGAGACACACCTCTTCTTTGTACATTGCCCCGTGCATGTATAAGTCAAAAGAAAACACCCGCACCAATGGCACCCCATGCACACATTAGGATACTGGAGGGCTAGTGACGCCCAGAGAGCATTCATTAATTACTAAAATTCCACATACTCATGAGATAACCCTGTGAAAAATGTTTTACCGCTGTACACCCAGTCAGTCACATAGAGGAGGGAGGCCCAACAAAAGCCTACTTTTTTTAAGTAGATGCCCCGAGTGGGGCCACCTTCCAGTGCCTCACTAAAATTGTGTGAATGAAGTATGGAAAAACACGCCCCTAAAGAAAATCACAGGAACCCCTAAGAAATAATTGGCAATGACATATGCAATTATGTTTTCTAAAAAAAGAGATCAAACCTAGCTCTTATCCAACAGGTCTACCATTGTGCCTCCATGTTCGCCACCTTTACAGTGAACCATCACTTTTTCAGCAGCCACATTAATAATCCCAACAGGATCAAGAACTGTGAACTGCAGCGTGAACTTTTTGTCTTGAGCTGTCAAAATTAAGAAACGCCCATCACCAGAGGACTACAGACATCTCTCCTGGATTCATTCCAAGACCTGCAATGTTGAAGAACTTATCTCTCCTGGATTCATTCCAAGACCTACAATGTTGAAGAACTTAAGTATTGTTGCACATTTGTATGCCCTCTGTTTACTATGAGGGCTGTCATGTCCATTCATTGCCAAAGAACTGCCTGTTCAAATGGAGTCCGTCAAGAGATTTTCACAGCGCTTGAGTACAGAACCCTCCCATGTCACTTATAAATACACCAAACCCAGCACCAGCATTCCACATGCGTTACACAGCGCTCTCTTATACAACACATGTTATCATCACATGACAGCCATGGGTTCCAAGACATCAGCCAGGAAATGTTACACATGTTTACTGGTACTGCATGCAGTAGGCACAGACATGCCTTACTTGTCCCAAGAGGTAGCCCCTGAAAAATCAGAATGCCTTCTCCACCTACACCTATGTGGGATCATGGCCAAAATACAACCCAACAGAGTAGATCCCCAGAGAGTAGTAGTAAACTGGACTGATATGAGACCAATCTCACAGCACGGTACCTTTTCACCAAGCCTAGTGATATTCAAACTGAGCTATATAAGATGTGCAGGAGGGGCACCATAGGGGAGGTTTGAATAACAGCATAGAAATCCCATGTCAAGAAATCTGGGATACTGAGATGGATAGATATATGTGGTTATAAACAAAGAGGCAACCCATAATTTTATGGAAATTTACACTGTATTCCTTTTGTTCCAGATGTAAACGAACAATTCCACCAGGAACAAAAGGAAACTGTGGCACAATCCTGCACACTCCGGGCATGCAATGGGGCACCTCAAAGCTGATGAATACTTATTGCCAAATTGGTGAGTTTTCCTACACTCAACTTGTCCCTGGATGGTGTGGCCTCTGCTCCCTTGTCAAAATACACACCCCAACCCTGATCATTTCTGGAGAAGATCCATCAGATTTGTACCAACACCCACTAAAGAAGAAGACTACTCTTTTTTATCAGGCTCGATAAAAAAGAACTACTGATCATTTTGGCTGGGCCCAGTACAAAGACATTCTAGAAGAATTCAGTCTGTTTTCTGATGCACATATATCAGCTGGAGGGTTCATACCCTTCTTCGCCATGCAGACAAAAGCGAATGCCCAATAGTCAAATAACCAAGTGGGAAATGCTCACAATGATGAACATCAGTGAGCTTGGCCTTAATTCAATCAAGGAAGAACAGAGAGCCATCTGCCACATAGTGATGCAACATCAATATGTGTTGGACTTAATAACCACGATGGAGGCAGGGATGTGTATTAAGATTGATGCATCCTGCTGCACATTCATACCAGGTAATGACATGGACAATGGGACTCTGACTCTTGCCATTCAAGCACTGCACCATTTACAAAGAGACATTTGTGAGGGGGAGGTACCCCCAAGAAGGAGTGGTTTACAAACTGGTTCGTCTGGGTCCCCCGGTGACTGACTGGTCTGTTCATGTCATTGTTGTCTGTTTTTATATTATTATTGTTTTTGTGTGGTCTCATGCAAGGTGGAGTTTGCTGTGTTAAAATTGCAGTCCTCAAATTGGGTAGAATGCAAGTGACTAGGAAAGCAGTAATAGTCTAAACTGAAGAACAAAGAGTCCCCAATAATGTGACTGTCAAGAAGTATGGGTTAGACAGTGTAGTTGAAAATGTAATAAGAAGGAGGAATGTTAATACTAAAAAAGTTGATGTTGATGTGCACAATGATACATTTATGTATAAAAACAGAATTGCATTACTATTATCAAATTCACCCATCATGAACTCTCCATCAACCTTGACTCAGAAATACATGGTCAGGCACACTATGAGACCTAGGCCTGAGGTTACTTATTGACAGACCACAGGTGGGGTGGCATGAGCTGGCAGACAAATGTGCAAACAGAAAACTCATAACAAATCCACAGATAGGCACCTTGCTGAAGTTAGACAAGCACCTTTTCTGTTTGATAATGCCCTGTTCCTGATGTCTAATCAGCATCTAATTTCTTTAGTAGTCCTGATGTTAATTTTATTGCCCAACAGGGAAATAGGGACCCCCACACATAGGTTCACCAATGATCGACACCTAAGCATCGCATGATTGCTGTCACTGGTAGAATCAACATGGAACATTTTTTGTTCTGTTAAAGTGAGCTGCTGAAACCCAGATGTAATCCAACCTTGATTCTTTGGTTCCCAAGATGCAGGCATATGAATCAGGATGATCAGTGGGGAATCTGCCATTCAGAGTTTGGAGGCCTAGGTTCAGGGTGATGGCTAACAGGAAATCATTTTGTACTTTCCTGGTATTTTCTCTTGCTTATGGGAGGGATTCCCATCTCAGAGTCCTCACCAAAAAGGGGGAGACTAGAGAGCAGTGAGGAACTTTGCTGCTATTTCGCTATTTAGAAATATCCAGGCACATTAATCATATCCTTCAGCTGACTAAGTGAGGATGAATACTCCCTAATGTCCAGTTTTACCACTTGGCGACTCTACTAAAGCAACATGCTTTGCTGCTTTAAGATGTTTTCAAAAATTCCCATAGTTGTGAATGTTAATTTTGATGAACACCTGCTTCTTTCCATGTTGCTATACTAAGCCCGGACATCACTCCAGATAAGTAAGATTTAAGATTCTGTCCCATGTTTGCTGTGCAAGGTGCAAAATATGTAGAAGATATAGCATTTATTTTTATGGATTTCTAAATATTCATTGTAGATTAATTCCCAACCAGAGTTTGCACATCAACTCTTTTAATCTGTAACTCTTAGGTCTTTATTTAGCTCCTTGATGATTTCAACATATCTCCCCTCACATTTCATACGCTAATAATTGCAAACCCAGTGTACTCCTCCTGGTTTTGTTGCAAACGTAATGCTAGGTTACATCTTCTTTCAGACTTTATCATTACTGGTCACTTTTAGATTTTTATTTAAACTTGGTAAAGATACTTATATGGCATTTCAATTATAGATCTGCATGTCTTCTCCCGTGATTTCACTCATTGAATTCAGTGAGTGACTACAGATTGCGTGTCAGAGGCAGGACACTATTTACCCTCTACTCTTCTATAAATGGATACAGGAATTATTAGAAAGGTATTTTTTGAAGCAGTTCTACCAGTTGTATTATACAAATCAATCTTGAGTGGGTTTATAAAGGAGGCCTTTACAAGTTTCATATTTCTGGGAAATCATTTATGACAGAGCTGATCTAACCCTGAATTTGAATGTATGTCACCTAATACTGAGGTTAAAGCTCTTATAGCTCTTTTGGTTTTAACATTTTATGTATTAACTTAACATGTGGATCATTTATATGAATTATGAGTTAGTGTAATGCTAGTCTTTTGTAAATACCTACTGCTGCTTACTAAAAAAAATATATTACAATAAATAAATTGTTGAATCCTGTAGTTCTGAGCATCTCTAATGTTGCCAAATTCAACATTTGGATCTACTGTTTATTGACCACAAATGCACCATGCACATTTGAAAAAAGTGTTTGCAGAGTAAGGTAAGACTTATTTGGCCTATAACAGGTTAATTTTTAAAACTTAGACTGAATAAGGTTAAAATATATTTATTTTTCTATAAGGGATGCCAGGTTCGACTGCAACATATTTGTAAGATTCAAATACATTAAAATTAGTTTCAAAACCAGAATGGAGAATATCTTTTCCATTGCCAATCATATCTAGGAGCCTAGAGACATCCTGTCCCATATAAAAACTAGACATGCATTCATGTATGATCTCTTAAGTCCCTAGGACAATTTGGGGTATTTCACTCAGAACATTGATTTCAGGTTAGATGTTCCAAGATGCAATTCAAGCGTGTTCAGGTGTGGAATTATTACATCCAAAACATATGCAACCGATAATTCTGGTTTGGAGGACACCAGGAGTGCCAAAGATGCTGCAGCCCAGGGGCAGTTGGCACCAGCATTGCCTGGACCAAGCTCAATCCCTTCTGCAGTCCAGGGGGGCAGACAGTGATCCATCTGGAATTGTAGCAAATTTGCATCTCCACTCCCCTACCCCACACCAGCACTCCCACTGGCTTAGTATTTTTATTTCTTGTCCACACATCTTTATTTCTACACAATTGAAAGAAAACATCAGAATGAACTACACATACAAACAATAAACATAAAGTTGCTTCCTGGTATGTAGTACAGCCTCTAACTGAAAGAGAGAAGCATGTTCTTTAATATAGCAGGGCATCCCAGTTATTGGAATAACTGTGTCAATGTTCTTTGAACCACCTCATAGCTACTTGCTCAAAAAAAGGAATGCTTTTGGGACAAAGCGTTTTGGAGAGTTTACAAAACAGTAGGCAACAAGTAATACTATCCCATTTTCCTCAATATGTAACTCAATATATTTGGGAATGAATTTGGAACTGAGCATACAGATGTATGAGGCTGGCCTGGCTTGTAGTGGGTACCAAGGGGTACTTACACTCTGTACCAGGTCCAGTTATCCCTTATTAGTGTAGAAGAGGTGTTTCTAGCAGCTTAGGCTGATAGAAGGTAGCTATAGCAAAGCAGCTTAGACTGAACTAGGAGACATGCAAAGCTCCTACTATACCACTGGTGTCATATGCACAATATCATAAGAAAACACAATACACAGATATTCTAAAAATAAAGGTTCTTTATTTTTATGACAATATGCCAAAAGTATCTCAGTGAGTACCCTCAGTATGAGGATGCCAAATATAAACAAGATATGTGTACACAATACCAAAAATGTGCAGTAATAGCAAAAGGAAGTAACGCAAGCAATGTAAAGTTACAGTAGATTGCAATAGGAGAAAATAGGTATAGGGGCAACACAAACCATATACTCCAAAAGTAGAATGCGAATAACGTATGGACCCCAAACCTATGTGAGCTCGTAGAGGGTCGCTGGGACTGTAAGAAAACAGTGAGGGTTAGAAAAATATCCCACCCCAAGACCCTGAAAAGGGGAATTCTGCAAGGAAGACCAACACCAGCAATGCAACCAAAGCGGATTTCCGGACGAGGGTACCTGTGGAACAAGGGGACCAAGTCCAAGAGTCGCGAAAAAGTCGAGAGTGGGCAGATGTCCATGAAATGCCAGCTGAGGGTGCAAAGAAGCTGCCACCGGATGGTAGAAGCTGTGGATTCTGCATGAACGTAGAGGACTAGGAACTTCCCCTTTGGAGGATGGATGTCCCACGTCGTGAAGAAGCTTGCAGAGGTGTTTCCATGCAGAAAGACCGCAAACAAGCCTTGCTAGCTGCAAGAGTCACGGTTAGGGTTTTTGGATGCTGCTGTGGCCCAGGAAGGACCAGGATGTCGCCACTTGGATGAAGAGACAGAGGGGGCGCCCAGCAAGTCAGGGAGCCCTCACAGAAGCAGGAAGCACCCGCAGAAGTGCCGGAACAGGCACTACGAAGAGGAGTGAACCGGAGCTCACCTGAAGACACAAAAGGGAGTCCCACGACGCCGGAGGACAACTCAGGAGGTTGTGCACTGCAGGTTAGAGTGTCGGGGACCCAGGCTTGGCTGTGCACGAAGGAATCCTGGAAGAGTGCACAGGAGCCGGAGCAGCAGCAAATCACGCGATACCCAGCAATGCAGTGTAGTGTGGGGAGGCAAGGACTTACCTCCACCAAACTTGGACTGAAGAGTCACTGGACTGTGGGAGTCACTTGGACAGAGTTGCTGAGTTCCAGGGACCACGCTCGTCGTGCTGAGAGGGGACCCAGAGGACCGGTGATGCAGTCTTTTGTTGCCTGCGGTTGCAGGGGGAAGATTCCGTCGACCCACTGGAGATTTCTTCAGAGCTCCTGGTGCAGAGAGGAGGCAGGCTACCCCCAGAGCATGCACCACCAGGAAACAGTCGAGAAGGCGGCAGGATCAGCAATACAAGGTTGCAGTAGTCGTCTTTGCTACTTTGTTGCGGTTTTGCAGGCATCCTGAGCAGTCAGCGGTCGATCCTTTGGCAGAAGGTGAAGAGAGAGATGCAGAGGAACTCTGATGAGCACTTGCATTCATTATCTAAAGAATTCCCCAAAGCAGAGACCCTAAATAGCCAGAAAAGGAGGTTGGGCTACTTAGGAAGGAGGATAGGCTAGCAACACAGGTAAGAGCCTATCAGAAGGAGTCTCTGAGTCACCTGCTGGCACTGGCCACTCAGAGCAGTCCAGTGTGCCAGCAGCACCTCTGTTTCCAAGATGGCAGAGGTCTGGAGCACACTGGAGGAGCTCTGGGCACCTCCCCTGGGAGGTGCAGGTCAGGGGAGTGGTCACTCCCCTTTCATTTGTCCAGTGTGGCGCCAGAGCAAGGCTGGGGGATCCCTGAACCGGTGTAGACTGGCTTATGCAGAGATGGGCACCATCTGTGCCCATCAAAGCATTTCCAGAGGCCGGGGGAGGCTACTCCTCCCCAGCCCTGACACCTATTTCCAAAGGGAGAGGGTGTAACACCCTCTCTCTGAGGAAGTCCTTTGTTCTGCCTTTATGGGCCAGGCCTGGCTGGACCCCAGGAGGGAAGAAACCTGTCTGAGGGGTTGGCAGCAGCAGCAGCTGCAGTGAAACCCCTGGAAAGGTAGATTGGCAGTACCCGGGTCTGTGCTAGAGACTTGGGGGATCATGGAATTGTCTCACAATTCCATGATCCTAGACATGTTACATGGCCATGTTCGGAGTTACCATTGTGACGCTGTACATAGGTAGAGACCTATGTACAGTGCACGCGTGTAATGGTGACCCTGCACTCACAAAGTCCGGGGAATTTGCCCTGAACGATGTGGGGTGCACCCTGGCTAGTGCCAGGGTGCCCACACACTAAGTAACTTTGCACCCAACCTTCACCAGGTGAAGGTTAGACATATAGGTGACTTATAAGTTACTTAAGTGCAGTGGTAAATGGCTGTGAAATAACGTGGACGTTATTTCACTCAGGCTGCAGTGGCAGGCCTGTGTAAGAATTGTCAGAGCTCCCTATGGGTGGCAAAAGAAATGCTGCAGCCCATAGGGATCTCCTGGAATCCCAATACCCTGGGTACCTCAGTACCATATACTAGGGAATTATAAGGGTGTTCCAGTATATCAATGTGAATTAGGGAAATTGGTCACTAGCCTGTTAGTGACAATTTAGAAAGCAGAGAGAGCATACCCACTGAGGTTCTGGTTAGCAGATCCTCAGTGAGACAGTTAGTCATCACACAGGGAACACATACAGGGCACACTTATGAGCACTGGGGCCCTGGCTGGCAGGGTCCCTGTGACACATACACTAAAACAACATATATACAGTGAAATATGGGGGTGACATGCCAGGCAAGATGGTACTTTCCTACAACAGAGAAATACCTGATTTTCACATTATCAAAGTAGCTGAGAAACTAATCAATGTCAGTTCCAGAATGCAGTGTCGCTCCCTGTATTGGTCTTGGAAGCTCTAATCTCGAGTTCCAGGTAACAAACATGTATACTGCTGGAGTAATGTGCCTTAGTAATAGTGCACAACACATGTAAACAAACATGCACATTTTATTTGAGTGAGGAAGAATGTTGTTAGGCTCAGCATGTCATCTGCACACATGCAGTCCTTTTGGCATGTGTGATCCAGTGTAATCGTAATTGCTTCTTATTCAGGCCTAACGGGACATGAGAATAAAAAAATAGAAAGCACCTCTCCTTTTGCATGTAGTATATATTCTGTTGTACTTTTTTTCATTTTACACACCTTATATCGAACTGTGTTAAATAGTTTTTTATGATAGGCACATGATCAACTACCAGAGTGTGTTCCTGATATACAATTTACTGGGTATAGAATTAAAATCTAAGATCTCTTTTACTCTAGCTGAATCCTGTTATATGTTTTTGAAAAATGTTCTTAGTCTACCGCTAAGGAAATTCACACTTGAACTGTCTGGTTGGGTGGAGACAATTATTGTGCTCCTCAGTTGGCAGCAAAGGGCT
This sequence comes from Pleurodeles waltl, assembly GCF_031143425.1. Lineage (NCBI taxonomy): Eukaryota > Metazoa > Chordata > Amphibia > Caudata > Salamandridae > Pleurodeles > Pleurodeles waltl. The sequence continues at coordinate 1,563,210,326 of NC_090444.1, read as the reverse complement.
ATAAAGCAAAAAAACGATTTCTGAAGGAATTAAGTGGGTCATTACGATCTCGGCGAAGAAACCCTCAGAGTTCGCCGCTGACAGTCAATAGAAGACCGCCAGTGCGCAGAACCTCCTGCCGCCCACGTAAAGAGCATTCATCTGGGCTAGCGGGCGGAAACAGTATTTCCACCACCGGCCCGGCTGGATGCAGGGCCTAAACATTGACGCCGGCTCCAAATGGAGCCGGCGGCAATGTAGCAGTGCGGTGGGTGCAGCAGCACCAGTCACGCATTTCACTGCCCATAAATTGGGCAGTGAAACGTGCAATGGGGTGGTGCATGGGGGCCCCTGCACTGCCCATCCTTTCCCTGTCAGGGTATACCGCAAAGGAAAGGCTGGTGGAACCTGAATCATTCTCCGGCAGGCAGCGCTGCTTGCAGTGCTGCCCTGTAGGATCTGAAACGCTGCCACCGCCAGGCTGCCTGGTGGCGGAAGCCTGGCGGTGGCGGTGTTTCCAATGTGGCAGTTCTGCCAAGAAAATTATATGGCAGGTTGGACCGTCATGCCGGTGGGGGTTATTACTGCCACCGCCGGCATGGCAGCCCAGACCGCCATGTTCATAATGACCGCCTAAGTCTCGTGCTGGAAGAAGGAACAATGTAATTCATTTCAGAGGCTAGTAGCATCAGCCCCCTGTTAATCAGGTCAGGGGATGCTCCCGGCCTGAGCTATAGAGAAAGGCAGACTCATATATATGCCCATCAGGAGAAAGACGGAGAGAAAGGAAACAAGAAGGTCAAGGGTAACATAAAGTACAGCAGAAGCACTACTACAAAAAGTAGCTGTAAAAGGTTAGATAGTCAGTGATTTGACCCTTGCTAGTGTAAATCAGAGGAAAAATAATTTATACTAATTTAAAATAAATTAAAGGTGGGGTGACATAGCAACACCAAATAGGACCTCTCTTTCTAATCTCGTGGAATGACAGGATGATCTGACAAGAAGTTTTATAAGAAAAAACAGGGATCGGCCCAGCTGTCTGACCTTAGTCAGGAGGCTTGAGGTGCACCCACTACTTGTATTTATGGACTCTATTGGGCTCTCCCCAGTGCTGGTGGCACCGGTTCATGGTTTCTTCACTGGACCAATAGACAGTGGACTTGTTGTGCCCCTGTGGTAGCCACTCTGGACTGACCCCTGAAGGAATAGGCAGTGCAGGCTCTCTCCACTACCCTCTAGTGCAGAAGAAGAGAATGTGGGCCTTGCTGACTTCTGTGTATTGACTCTAAGTGCCTCATTATGAGTTTGGCAGTTTGGCAGTAGGACCACCGTATTAAGAGTCAAGTGGGCCTATGGAGCAATGACCGCTGCGGTCCCACCAGCACCACCAGGCAGCACAGACCAGCGCAGTCATGAGGCTGCACAAACAGTCCAGCAGAGACAGTGCTTCTGCTGGACACATTATGAGGTTGCACACAGCCGATGTGACCATGGCGGTCCAACCAGCACGTCTCAGCAGGCAGAAACAGGGAGTATAAAGGGATACACTCACCTGCAGGCAGCCTTACATATCTGGTGCCGCCATGAAGCCCATCACATATCTCCTGCCGTTGGTCATTGAAAGAGCCCGAAATCCATGCCACCGCGGGCTCAACCGACCGTAAGTACACACACCTACCTGTGTCATTACGCTCAACAATTGTTTGTTGTGCCAGTAGGCACATCCTATGGGTGTCACGCTACAGGCACCAAGTACGCTTGTCATTGTATCCTGCATCAGAATCAGACACAAAGAAGGACACATTCACAGTCACATAAAGCCCACTTTGGCCAGGCCACTCACACTGCACCACAACACTACACAAAAACATGTCTGTGCATCTCTAAGCACATACAACTCCACCTGCATGGGACATGCAATTTTATGAAGTAGCTGCAAGGTACACACGGCTAAATGGGCACATGCACAGCCAAATGCAGACAAGTGTAGCACAACTGAACACCCCATGTCTGCACAAAATAACTCATGCTCCCACACATTAGATGCACCCTTAATCCATATCAGAAAGAGAAGTCTAACACCATACATGTTCATATTGGACAACACATGATGAGGTACTTACCATAACAAACAGTGCACAATGCCATGACACCAACATTGCATTTACACCACCCATATCCATACAGTCAACATACACCTTTGTCTTGGGGGATACCAGCACTGCCCACAAAGTCATGAAATTGGTCAGCAAGCAGGGTCAAACACACACAACTGTAAGCAGACAAGACAAGTCACTCAGGAACAATATAAAGGTGTAAAATTATTGCAGGACAAATGTATTCCCCAAAAACCAACTGTTTGGGTTTATTTAATGTAAACTTTATAAAGTCCAAGGCTATTGGCCAGTCCTTATGTTTTCTGCACAGGCACATCATGGTGCTGTCACTTGACTCCTAATTGCCGGGGAACCTTCAAAGGAAGGGGCATCAAGAGGGCAGACAAGCACCTCAGAGATCATCTTGGGGGTGGGGTCAGATTTGGGAGGTGTGGGTTTGGTCTTGGGTGTGGGAGGGGTGGACTGCTGCATAGGAGCGGTGGGCTTCTTTTTCAGGGAAGGGGTATGGGTGTTTGCAGGGGGGTTGGTGTGACAGGGTAGGACTGGGAGGTGGAAGGGAGGGGTTGGAAGGTGGGTTGAGCCTCTTGGATTTGGGACAGGGGGTGGAGGGAACAGGGGGAAGGTCAAGGGCAAACAAAAACACTTTCTTAGGTCCATGGGGTAGTCAGCAGAAGGGGATGGGGATTTGGAGGTCGAGAGAGTGGTTGTCTACTGTGTCGGTATGGATGTCGTGGGTGCATGCGTGTGGGAGGTATACTTGTGTTTGGGTGGCATCTGTTGCATGGGTGAGTGTGTGCAATGTGTGTCTTGGGGACTGGGAGGTGCTGGGGGATGGACTGGTGGATGTGTGTGTGTCTGTTGGGGTGGTATCTATTGGTATGCTGGATGTGGTAGATGGCTGTGTGTCTGGGTGGTGTCTGCGGGTATGGTGGATGTGGTGGATGTCTATGTGTTTATTGGGGTGGTGACTGCAGGAGTGCTGTGTGTGGTCGGTGCATCACTGACTGTTGTGGTGGTGTCTGTGTATATGCTTGATGTTATGTGTTTCACAGTGGAAGTGGTGGGGGTGTCTGGGAAAGTTGTGACTGACATTGTATCTGGGTGTCTGTTGTTTGCTTGCGTGCTGGTGTGTTTTGTGGTGCTTGTGTCTATCTGTGCTGCTCTTATGTGTTGAGGTGAATGCATGCAGATCAGTCTGTGTGCTTTGGGCAAGTAGGGGAATGAGGGATTTGGCTTGGGAAGAGGGAGGTGGAGGGAGGACAGAAGTTGTGGGTGACTGGCTGCTGTCAGTTAGGAGACCAGAGCTGGAAAATATCTCTATAGGCCAGACATTACACCATGAATGCCTTCCAGGAATGCATTAGTCTGCTGCAGTTGGGTTGCCAATCCCTGGATGGCATTCATAATGGCTGTCGGATTGAGAGATAAACTTCTCAGGAGGTCAATAGCCTCTTCACTGATGGCAGCAGGGGTAACAGGGGCTGGGGCAGAGGTGTGTGTGGCAAAAGAGACTCCAACCCTCTTGGGTAAGCAGGTAGGGTCAACTGGCCAGGAAGCAACAACGGAGGGCTGTGACAGAAGGGGGGTGGTGGACAAATATGGCACAGGTGTATGCCCGATGGATCCGCCACAACTAGGGAGTGTCCACTGGAGGAATATTCCAATGATGATGACAATGTTTCATTCTCCCATGGCACTCCCTTTGCCCTCCAGGCCACTGGGTCCCTCTTTTTTTATGGTGTCTTGACCCGAGGTCCTATGGCTAGATGCGCCTTCACTCTGCTGTTTCGTGTCTCTTTGCTGATGGTAAAAAATACAAAGAGAAATAGAGTCATCACATGTCCATGATCACACTTGCACAACAGCTCTGATTAGCAGACATTACCATGAAGTCAAGTAGGCCCCAGCAAAAAACTCCACCTAAGTGGCTCATACATATGCCATACCATACGATTGCCTGCCATCTGAACTGTCAACAGTTGCCCACAGGAAAATCAGGATCTCATACAATTACAATTGCATGGCTGAAGTTGCGCAATCACAGTAACCATGATACTAGTAGGAGACCACATAACCCTCAAAGCTTTGCAACATAGAGCATGCCTCAGTTACCGGTTGTCATACAATAGTAGGACAATGCCAACTGCGTGCCCACAGATTCCACACAAGGTGATGCAGACATCGATCTGTCACATACATAATAACCCAACAATTAGCAATGATGCTCCAAAATCCTGTGATGTTGCTCACAAAAGTACAATAGCCTGGAGAAGGGGACATAGAAATACTCATGTCACACTGGAAGCGGTTCCACAATGCACACTTCATCAAGCGGTGTTTGTCCTAGTAGAGTCATGGAGGTAGTACTAATGTTTCTCAGCTAGGCCACACATGTGGCGTGGAAATGGACACTGTACACATCATGTGCAATTTGTCGGGGAGAAATGTTCCCAAAATCCACAACACAATGAATCCGCAAGTCCTAGGGTAATCACCACTAATGTCTGGCACCTCTTACAATGACATACTCTGAGTCCATCAGTAAATACCATTAGTCTACTGGATGTTGGAGGGGCCTTGAGATTTGCAAGTACTTGTTAAGTTCTTCAACATGTTGCCCAATTTGAAACTACATCATTGTCTCCATTATGGGCATGTAGAATCAGATTTCGGTCTGTGGATGAATTCTTAAACCCAAACACATGTGATTTCATTATAACCGCAAGTCACTCCATAATGCATACCAACAGTCAGGTTACAAACCTTACACATCATGTTCAGTGCACTTTGCTACATTCTGTCACATCAGTGGCATAGAAATGCACATAGTGGCTCTAAACTCTAGGAATACCTGTTATGTCCCTCATTGCTAGTACAGTTCTACATGCCAAATGACATGCCATGATGCATGAGGGAATGTGTCAGTCAATAAACAATGGTGACACACTCATGTATGGGGCACAGCATGAAATGTGCCCCATTAAAAATGGCTTATTCCATGGACAGGTTGCCATGCACATATATGTGACAGAATACAGACATCATCCCATCAACACAGGTAGAACATGCATTAAACAGCAGCTTAAAAATGTTTTGCTAATGAGAAAGGAACACATGGTAACATGTAGGCACAAGGAATGTTGGCAGTAGTCAATTGATATTCCCCATGGACATCTTCACATCACAAACTGCTGTGAGGCACCATCACCCATCATACACTGAAAAGAACTAGCCTCTGGGTCGCAGATACCTATAAATCCATTAATCCAGACACATGGCTGAGGACAGGGATCAATCACTTCCTTACCTTTGGCCTGTAACATTAAGGAGTAGTGGATTGTTGCATAGAATTTACAAGCATTACAACAACAAACAGTACTTAATTGATCACTGTACACAATCAAATGTCATCCCTGGAGAGCAGATGGTTTGTGGATTGCACACAGTTGTGTCCTAGGTCCCTGGGCCAATAGACAAGGCACATCAGTATACAATACATATCTTGCCTACACAAACAATCACTCATCTACTGTGTTACACATAGCTCACCCCTAATTGACAGTCAGAGCTGTCAAAACCTAACACATTCACCTGGCCATGTGAAAGGCAGTAATATGCCCTATACACACCCCTTTGTGGCACCTGTGCTGTACTCAAACACCCTTCAAGATCTGGATAGCCCACCACCAGAATGTGGGCCATTAGGGGGTCATGGTCCGACAGGCACCCCACCCACATTTAGAGGACAGTCCCAGCTCGACCTCTGCTATTTTCTGGGCCAAGCATCTCAGGTCCTTCCTCTTTTTCCTGCAGTGGGTGCTTCACCGGCTATGGACCTCCAGGGTCCACACATTCTTGGCAATGGATCTCCATTGTTCCTTATTGTGATGGCTGTTGATCTGCATGGCTGCAAAAGACAAATCAAGAGATTATAATCTCAAGTTTCACCACAAATGGTTGTGTCACAGACATGTCAGTAACTTCAAGCTAGTACTTTTCTATTTGTCAATACTCCCCAAGTGTAAAACACACAAGCCAATAAGTACAGGGACATGACAACAGACATATGTATTTCTAACTGCAAACTAACCTTCTACCCTGCTCATGACCTACAATGGGTAAGCAAACTAACTGACATTAGGTAGCCCATGCTCCAGCAACCTGTACTGTGATGTGAGCCACTCTGAAACACATCTCTCCTATGTGGCTTCTGATGGGTAAACTCCTTATGCATGAATTGACCAGTACATTTACACTATGTAAGAATGACTCCCTGCATGCAGTCCCTACAACCAACTGTCAGAGAACAAACTCCAACATTACACATAAGTAACAAAGAAGGGGCTCGCATAGTAGGTACAGATATTGTCTTCCTTGTCCATGTGTGGACATGTGGCCTAACAAATGCAGACACATGCCACTTCAGGGGATAGGGTTCTGTGCTTTGTACCTGTACCACATAACACTCATTTGGACATATGTGTCCATCCTACAGAGATGGCATCCAGCAAACAAAGGCATGCCTTGTAATGTTTCTGCAATATGATCAAGCTACTGAGCCACGTATCATAGCTTCCAGGAATCAACACACGGTCTACATTGTGGTACTGTCAGTTATGCAATACACCTATACAGGACAAACATGACCTGTATGAAGTTGACAAGAGAGCTGTGGGAGTAAGGGACATGTCATGAGTCTATGACACACATTGACAATGTTGCAAAATGCACATAAGAACTAGTTTAATGAATTACCTCTGAACTCAGTCCTAATATAGTCAAAGGAATGAGGCATTCATGGCAGGTTTTGCCCCAGAGCCTCATACTGGCCACATGACAAGATCTGCTGGGGTACAGGGAGTTGGCACAGTGCCACAGTTGCATAGCCACAGTGACTATCTGAAAGCATAGACTAGGTCCCATACTGGGAGATACATGAGACAGGGCTTGGTCTCTACAGGCTGAGCTGTCAGAACCTACATGACACTCATTTCCCATCAATTCTATGCATGACAGCACAGCATGTATCTAGCAGCAATTTGTCATGTGGTGTGTGTGTTGCAACCTGAAGGGCAGAGTGAATAACCATATGTCTTCCACAAAACAGTTTAGCAAGGCGAGATGTGGGTTAAAAGATCTGTGGCACTATACACGTGGCTCACATGACTGTCAGCTGAATGATATAACATGTATACACAGCTCATGCTGTCATGCACACACACGTTGTCTGAGATTTACAACAATAATGAGGAAAGAGATGTCCGTGCATGGCAGTACTGTCTCCCTGCCTAGGTATGTGCATCCAACATGAGGAGGATCTAGGACCCCAAAAACATCACACAGCATAATGTGACTGAACTTTACATATGGGACAGACCACCAATATCTGCACGTTGCCCATCACATTGATGCCACACAGACTGCTACAACAGTCACATAAGTAGTCTAACTGGCACACATGGCACATTCTATCCTGTGAGGAGGGAAAGGATGGTGAAGTACAGAGAACATTGTGCACATGAGGTACTTACTTGCTCCTCTGGTGAGCCATATTACTGTTCATACAGGGGTAAGACCTCAAAAACTAGCCTCCCAAGCTCCTCTGGATAGAAGGCAGGAGCTCTATCACTTGTTGGACGTGGCATGATTGCTCCCAGAGGAGGCACACAGCTCAGGTCATGGAGGTGTTGCTGGCAGCAGTATCAGGAGTCAAGTGAGTAAATCTGCACAACATGGCGGTCACGTCCACACATACAGAGTCATCTCTCCTGGAGGACACATCCATTGAGCCGTGACCGCCACTGGTAACAACGTTATCCTGTGGCTGTGTCAGTCATGGCTGCAACTGCCTACCACTATGATGACTTCCACCGGCAATCACATGCGTTCACTAATGTCCAGTGGAGTAGGTCAGGCAGCCTCCATTTTGGTGGCCTGAAATGCTGTATTAAGCTGTATAAATAGTGGCACACCTGTGAAAATAGATTTTTGATCTCACAAACATGCTTATCCTGTCATGTAGGTCCCATTTCTCAAATACCATTGTAGTATGTTGCAGGGCACAGATGGCATTTAAAAGTGTGGCACAGTCCACCACCACCGATGGTCATTTTGGTGGTAGGGATAGCCAGTCACATTTCAAGGAGCAATTATGTTGCACATCTCTGAGTTTGATCCACATACATGTTGTAACCACATGTCTGCCAAATCATAGTGGGCCCACATGATCCTTGTGTTATTTTAAGCTATGATATGTACTGGGTGCACTGTCTATCCATTCATAAATGCCTTGTCACATCATATCATTGACAGGCATCATGTATGTTGCTGTGGACACACTGACTAATGTTAAAAATCATATCTTGTCATACATAGGTACCCAGGGAGAGGGAGGATGTGACAATTTCCAGGCTACCATCTACTGCCAGACCTTCAGACCATGGAAGAACCCACATCATATTGCTCGACCGTCTGAATAGGCAAATAATAGTGGACATATGTTTTCAGTTGGCACCAGATCTGATGCCAGCTATTACTTATACAATCAGCATACCACCCATTGTACCAGTTATGTCAGTATTGCACTTCCTAGCAACAGGGTCCCTTCAACATACAGTGGCCTATTCTACTGGTATGCTACAACCTATGTTCAGTCTAGTGTTGAAGGCTGTCCTCTCAGCCATGTTGAAGCACCTAAATAGCTATGTCCAGTTTCCCCGACGTGAGGATTTAGCCCATGTGAAGGTTGACTTCTATTGTTTTCCATGTACCCCACATGTGGTGGGGGCCATTGATGACACATATGTTGGCTTGTTCCCATCACAACAGAAATAACTTCCATTCCATTAACATGCAAGTTGTCTGTTTGACGGATCTCTACATTTCACATGCCTGTGCCCGTTATCTGGGTTCAGTCCATGATTCCTTGATAATACAGAAGAGCACAATACTCCAGATGATGTCACAACTGTACCCAGAGAGGGACTGGCTGGTTGGTAAGTCACATCTGTCCTGATTGTGTGTGTGCAATATCTTGTGCTACAATCATGAAGTGAGTGACTTATTATTACACATGTCTACTTGACAGGAGGCTCCACATATCTGAACCATCCTTGGTTGTTGAGGCTACTAAAAACTCCAACTATGCCAGGGGAAGTCAGCTTCATTGAGCCCCATGGAAGAACAAGGCGGGTAGTGGAGCGGGCTTTTGGGCTCCTGAAGACCAGATTTCTGTGTCTTGACCGGACTTGTGGAGCCTTCCTCTACTTACCCAGAAGAGTGTATCAGATCACTGTGGCATGCTGCACCGGGGAGGAATATCACGTACATACCAGAGCAAGGAGAGCCTGTAGTGCCATCAGGTAAGAATCCTGAAATGCCAAGTGAGGCTGACAGTGGTGAAGAAGCTGACTTGCAGGAAGATCTCATCAACAGCTACTTTACCTGAGTATAAGTATGTCAAGTGATATCATGACTGTGACTGTACAATGAACTGTAGTTGTGGGAATGTGTGGAGTTGAGTGTTTTAGCAACACATAGGGAGCTGATACTCTGCAATATTCAGTCAAAGGCTGCTTGAGGAGTTACTCTTTGACATATCCCCACCTTGACAATGTTGCTTTGTTTCATTGCAATGTAATTACATTTCCGGTAGCTTGCTACGTGATTTGTGTAATAGTATGTTTTCAAGCCTATAATCCTTGTTTTGTCTTCTCACACATGACATTCTCATGTGGGCCTTTCAGAGTTGTGATATGTCTGAAGCTGTCCAGACATGAAAAGTGGACATTGATTGTGCCAGGTAATGTAACCCTCAGATGTGGCATCTTGCACAGTGTTTGGGTGGAAGGTCAAAAGTGCAAATTGGACTTGTTTTGTGTTCTGTGTTGGGTCAATTACATAATGTGTGTCATCACGTGGGCATGAAAAATGTGTTCATCAATTGCAAACAAGTCATTCATCCCTCACATTGGCTGCAGACTATTCCTGTATTACCTGTATGTAGCTGTAGATGTCTTTCATCTTAGCAGGTAACAGTTCCTGTGCCACAACACTGACATATGTTTGTGTCATACCACCAGATGCATAGCCATTGGATTATGATGGACCTGTGACTGGGGACTCTTGTACTGCCAACTGTCTTTATCTTGGATTCTATGATAATGGATTACTTTGGCATGGTATGTGATACTTCATCCTCTCTAATGTTTGCCTATTCTATAGGACAATGTCTGACAAATCCCTACCTTCAGTGGTCTGGGGCCTGTACCCTGGAATTTGTACTCTGACTCAGTATGAGTCACACATTCCTATGTCACAAAGGTCCAGGCATATGGACAGCCTATGTGCTGTACACTTGAATAAAATGTTTGGTGTGACCAGACACTTGTACTAATGTGTTCGTGTGCAATGGTTGGAATCCTGACCATGACACTGTGTACCTGTAACATATCCCTCCTTGCACAATTAGGTCATGTCTTCACCATATGGTTCACATGGTCTTACATCTCTACATAGCAAAATGTTAAAATGAAGGAAGAAGACAATGAGCTTGCAATGGATGAATTTGTTACAGTGCTGATGCAGTAAATAAAATGTTGACAGAAAAGACGGAAACAAAAATAAAGTGAAGGTGTCAGAATGAAAACATTAGAGTAGATGCCACACCATTGGGAGTCCAAAGTCCATTGTACTCCCCCATTGGAACTGGTGGGCAGTTCAGGATTAGTCAACAGAGAGAATGTGTCACACACAAAGGAGTCCCTTTAGGAAGAAGTTTATTCGTGGCAGTGGTGGGTGCCTTGCCATCCGCACCTCCTGGATTCTTCATCAGACATCCCCTTGTGTGATACCGGGATCTGCTGCTACAGAGGCAGGGGTGTCTGGGGTTTGATCCTCTGGCAGGGCCTCCCTTCCAGTTGCTGGCACTGATAAAGAGGGACTGGTGTTGATGTGTCAAAGGAAGGGGTAAAGTGGTGTTGTAGAGCCCTGCGCAGGGTGGTGTTAATGTCCCTCATCACCCTTGTTAGAGAGGCCATGTTGGTATTGTGAGCCTCCCACTGTTCGTGCATTTCCTCATGCAGGTACTTCTGTAGCTGCTTTTCCGGAGTTTGATTGCTACATGGCCAATCACACCTTGGGACTCCTGATAGACCCCCAAGATGTGGCTGATGGTGCACTGGACAGGATAGCCCCAGAGGCCTTACCCCGCTGGCCCACAGCATCCCTCCCATGAACTCTTCCCCCATGGGCCTGTGCCCTTGTCACAGGATGCCCTCTCCCACTGGTTCCTGGAACCTCATTCTTGGAAGTGTTACACTGCAACTCAGGATCCAGGACTGGGGGGCACAAGATGGTAGACCATATGCTCAGGACACAGGTTGGGGGGCGAATAGTTGCCTGTGATGTTGAGGCACCTGGGTTGGGAGGTGCTGAGGTGGGCACAGTGAGACTCACTTTTGGGGTCTCACAAGTTTCCCAGATGGTCTGGAATTGTTCTCATTGTCCAGTCATCCAGGAGGGTTTTCTTCCATGAGGGCTTCATCCAGGGGGGAAGTGGCAGTCTCTTCTGTGGCCCTTGTGTGCCCAATGGTAGCTCAACCTGTTGATGTGAATGATACAATGTTACTGGTTGTTCTGTGACATCTACCTCCAACAATTTAGTTTTACATTGAGCATAGACCTTGTACAAAGGTATTTTGCAGTTAATCGTATTGTGCAAGTACCTATGATATTGGTTGTATTGACCTGACCTTTGTGAAACATGCCAATTCCATCTAAGTCAAGCAGCTGCTAAAATGTGCAGATCATTAGCCCTTGTGGGGATGGTCTGAGAATGCCATCTTGCCACCAGTGCAGGCAAAACAGTGGCTCGGCGAGATATGTCTTTGTCCATTTTGAGGCCTATTTGATTGTTATGCAGGCAGACCTAGAACTATGTTGTATATGTGACTGGAATTGCCATGTAGTCAGTCATTGTGAATGTGTCTGCTGCCGATTCTGGTGCTGCATCTTAGGGCCTTTGGGATAATTATTTTACACACTGGGTTAGGTGTCCTTCCCTTCCTCAATCGTTTCATCACGGGATAGCTGGTCAAGATGGAGCTAGGTGGAAACACACATCTCTGGGTTTAGCATGATGTGTATCTTGGTGCCTCTTAGTTGAGTTAACTTCAATTGAGAGTTAGCAGGCAAGGGTATTTGGACAAGTGACCACTGTCCTTTTGTTCAGAGTTACTGGGAGTTACAGTCATATCACTCTCCATACCACACACACTTGACAAATGGTATCCTCCCAGTTCCCTAAACTTTAATTGAGAGTTCATAAATAGATTGATTTGGGCAAGTGAACATTGTTTTTGTGGTTGGAGTTAGAGACACAAGGTCTATCAGGCTTAGCATTCCGGTTACACCCTCTGCTTCCCACTACCATACAAATTTTATCTTCTCAGATGAGTAAACTTAATTTGAGAGGTAAAACACATGGGTATTTGGGCATGAGAACACAGAGCCTGTGTTTGGAGTTGGAGAGACAGAGGCTTTTGGCCTTAGCATTCATGTCACTCCCTCCGTTTTGTATACTTGATAAATGTCAAACACCAGGAGAGTACATTTCATGTGTGGGTTACCAAACAGGAGTCTTTGGAGAAGCAGACACTGGACTGGTGGTTGGAGGGACAGTAAAAGAGCCTCCTCGGAGTTACAGTCATATAACTCACTGTACTACAAAATATCATCCTCTCAGGTGAGTACACTTTTTTAGAGAGTTAAGACACAGGGGTCTTTGGAGAAGAGAACATCGTGCTGGTGTTTGGAGTTAGAAAAACAATGCCTTTGGGGAGCTACAATCAGGTCACTTTCACTACTCCCCAATACTTGACAAATATTATCCCCCCAGGTGAGTAAACTTCATTTAGGGATTGAAACCAATGATCTTTGGAGAAGAGAACATTGGGCTGCTGGTTGGTGTTACTGAAACAGGGCCTGCTGGGAGCTGCAGTCACACCACCCTCTCTAATACACACACTATACAAATATTATCCCCGCCAGATGAGTGAACTTCATGTGTGAGTTACCAAACAGGAGTCTTTGAAGAAGAGGACTCTGGACTGGTGGTTGGAGTGCAAGTAGAGAAGCCTCCTGGGAGTTGCAGTCATGTTAATCCCTGTACTACACACAGTATACAAATATCATCCTCCCAGGTGAGTACACTTAAAGAGAGAGTTGAGCCACATGGTCTTTAGATAAGAGAATACTGTGCTCGTGTTTGGAATTACAGAAAGAGGGCCTCCTGGCATTAGCAGTCATGTCACTCTCTCTAGTACACACACTATACAAATATTATCCCCCATGTGACTATACTTCATGTGTGAGTTACTAAACAGGAGTCTTTGGAGAAGAGGACACTGGACTGGTGGTTGAAGTGACAGTGAGAGAGCCTTCTGGGAGTTGCAGTCAAATAACTCCCTGTGCTACACACACTATACAAATTGAATCCTCCCAGGTGAGTACACCTCAATTGAGAGTTAACTATCAGATGTATTGTAGCATACAACCACTATGTTAGTGTTTGTAGTTACAGGACTAGTGCATGCTGGGAGTTGTGGTAATATCAGTGCCTGTACTACACAAAGTATACAAATGTCATCTCCCCAGGTGTGTAGCCTTAAATTGATATACACAAAACTATATTTGGAGAAATGACTACCGGTCTGGTGTCTGAAGGCATAGAATAGTGAATGCTGGGAGCTGGAGTCATGTCAATCCCTGTACTACACAGACTATACACATATCATCTTCCCAGATGAGTACACTTCAATAAAGAGTTAAGTCACAGGTGTATTTGGGGAGGAGAACACTGCACTAGTGTTCAGAGTGAGGGAATCAGTGCTTCTGGGAGTTTCAGATAGGTCACTCTCACTACTCCCCAATACTTGACAAATATTACCCCCCAGGTGAGTAAACTTCATTTAGGAATTCACAAACAGTGGTCTTTGGACAAGAGAACACTGGGCTGGTGGTTGGAGTTACTAAAACAGGATGTGCTGGGAGTTGCAGTCAGGTCACACTTGCAACTCCCCAATACTTGAAAAATGGTATCCCTCAGGTGAGTTAACTTCATTTGGGAACTGGCAAACAGCGATCTTTGGACAAGAGAACACTGTGCTGGTGTTTGGGGTTATAGAACAGTGCCTGCTGGGAGTTGGAATCATGTCAGTCCCTGTACTACACACACTATACAGAGGTCATTTACCCAAAGTGAGTACACATCAAATGTGAGTTGCCCAATAGAGGTCTTTGGGCAGGTGAACACTGGGCTGGGGAATTGAGAAACAGTAAATGAGACAAAAGGGGAGCTATGAGCATGCACAACATAGAATTTTGGTGCCATTTTTAGTGTTGTGACTCACCAGATTCCACTTCCCAAGGGATGCAGGATGTTCAAGACCTTCTCCTCCCAGGGAAAGAGATGTAATGGGGCACTGGGGAAGGGCACCAGCAGCGTCTTGGCCTACAGCTGGTGCCTGGAGATCAGGGAATAAACCTTACCCCTGATGTAATTCCACCTCTTCCTGATGTCCTCACTTGTGCACAGGGTGATGCCTAAAGCATTGACTCTGTCAATGATCATCTCCCACATTTCCATTGACTTACTGAGAGGAGTATGCTGGAATTGTACTCCAAACAATTGGGGTTCTACTCTTATAATTTCACCCACTATGACTCTTAACACATCTTCTGAGAAACAGGTATTTTTTAAACGTGACGAGGTGGAAAGAAAAACAGGTGACAGTGACTTAATAAAGATGGGAAGTGCAACAGGGTGTAACTGGACAAAAGTGTGTGCAGGGTATTGTATGGAATGGTGCAAAAAAGTGGAGCCTAGTATCTTTACTGTGCAGTAAATAATTTGCTCTGGCTTGTGTGTGTTGCAGTGTCAATTCAAAGGATTGTGGAGTGTAAAGGGATGTGTTTTACAGTGTCCTTTGTAGGTGTTTCCACTGTGGCAATGTGTGTCAGCTGTGTTGTTTTTAAATTCCTCCAATGTGCTTTTGTGTATTACTTTAGTGACCGTAGACTGTTGTGGTTCAGACTGCCATTGGCTGACTGCCATGGGGGTCTGCCATGGTGACTGTGTGCTTGTAATACCGTCAGTGTTTGGTTGAGGTGCTTTTGGTGCTGGAGGTTAGACAACCTAGTTCCAGGCCTCTGCGCCTCTAACAGTCTGCTTTTTTTGGTTGGCGGGAGGCGAACCTACCTCTATGATTCATAATTAGATGGTCTGAAGGACCACCAACATGGTGGTCTTTTCAGGACCACCAGCATAGCGGTCTGGTGGTCCGACTGCCAAACTAGTAATGAGGCCCTAAGCATGGTCTGCTGTTGAGAACCCATGAAGCTGTAGATCTGACGAAGTCCCAGGTTATTAACAACTGGCTCTAGGCAGGATGGCCCAGAACTCTTGCAGATAAACTACTATTGCCAGGAGGAGAAATCAGTGATTCTGAGAAAACTTGAAGACATTGTCCAAACTATGGGAATAAGAAGAAAGAGCAGTTCTCTTTGTTTCTTCTCCAGGGTGTCACTTCTCTTAAGCAAACACTTCAAAGCCCCATGCAATCCATGTAGCATGGCCCATGCTACCCTCTATTGAACTTGATGCCTGCGTGTGGCTTTATTTTACTTTGAGTACCCTGAAGATGTGGGCACAAGTGGAAATCATGGGATTTTTTGCATGATCATGTGCTGTGAGGGTACATAATGCGGTGCAACTGGCAAAACTTTACCCATCATCGTAAACATCTGGCACAATCAAGTGTGATGTCCCCAGGCATTATCCTGCATACTTCACATATCATTTCTCTGTTACTGCTGTCCCTGTCAGGCTGGGAGGCCTGGGAGAGTGTGCTCCCATCAGGAGAGCTTTATTGCTCCTGACTGCAATGGCTGAACCTTTGCTCCTGCCCTGGGCTGTTGGGTTTGATGGACACTGCAGTATTTATTAGGGCAGCTGTAAATGAAAATACACAAAGCTTTTTGCACATTTGCTAGGAAACTATCAAATTCAGATTTTTGTTGACATTGGATCCAACGAAGTTAATTGTTATTCTGATTAATAAGATACTTAATGTTATTATATGCATATTTAGGCGTGGCCACTATAGTTCGTGATTTCTCTACTTGGAGATCTCATGCTCACCTGTATTAGGTCTGGCTATTGGGTTGATTTGTCTTTATAGTTTTAGACCTAACATTATTGTTGAAGCCTGTAAGTATTTTATGTTGATGCATTAAAAACACATAAAACATTAAAGGCTGTATTTATGAGCACATCATTGGGCTTTCATTGGTGGATTTTGATTGCCTTATTATAAAAGTTAGACGGAGTTGAGGTGTTGTTGTGTCATGTAGAATGTCACTGATTATGGGACTAAGAAAGGTTGTTGTTGTTTGTTACTGTGACAAACCCTTGGGGTAGAACATTTTCAATGTTTAAATCCATGTGAGATCTCTTGTTAGGTCTTGTATATTTCTTTTGGAACTGTCATTTCTTATAGATGCAAAAAGCTGCATATAGTATTTTGTTGTGTGTATGTTAAAGTACCTTTTTCTAAGTAGGATCACTTATTGGGCATTGCTTTATTGAATGTTTTTGTGCATGTCTCTTAGGCCTGAATTTTTAGCCCACAGCACCTGCAAGCCTTTCTATCTTGCAATTCAAGTTGTAAAATTGGTACCTGAAACCCAGGTTGAGGATCCACACTGCAAGGCCCCAGTATACAATAGGAAAACTGCCCTGGATGATACAGATGACACCTAGTATCCTATGATAGTCCTGAAGCCACAAAACGTCCTCCATGGCAGTTACGTAATTGTCCAAAATGCCATATTCTAGCCCCTTAATACAAAATAAACACTTGAAGCTGTTTAGCTGAAATTCTCACAAGGGCACAATGTTATTCTTAGGTTATATTTGCAGAGACTGGAGATATTTATTTGTTCGGATGGAGAAATATTATCTACATGGCTATGCTAAGCCTTTGCCCCAACTCAAGTTTTTGACCCCCCCACCACCATATCCATGCATGTACCTCAAAAGCCTGTTCTGTGATCTGTGTTTTGGAGGGACACACCATGTGTCCCTCCTTGCTGAGCGTGACTACCATGAACTAACTACGCTAAAGAAGATTGACAGTGGTGGCAGTAAAACTATTGTTTTGTCAAGAAAAGCATTTTGTTTCACTCTGTCAAGTAGAGTCACTCACTGGCCTCTTCTGCACTTTTTGAAATTTGTCTGCCCGTCCCTTGCAGCCAGGTCCTTCAACCCATCCATGTATGTGTATTTTACATCTGTTTGCAGAGGATGGGTGGAGCATGGATGACAATTGTGGTTGTGTCCATTTGTTTTTCTCTTTTCAAGAGACTTCTCCCCAACCAACAGTGCAAACCTGGCTCAATGACATGAATCTTGATGTTTTGAACCTCACCATTCACTGAATGCCAAGTCATATGGATTCTCCCTGGACACAAACCTCACCCTCAAGGAACGAACAAAGACAGCCTAGTACCAGCGCTCATCTAAGGAATGTGAAACCATTTCTTCCAGAAAGTGACTTCAGCAAGCCCTCATCCTTTCATATCCAGATGGATGTGAGGAATTATGTATTTGCCCGTAGGAGCTGGAACAAACCAAGGGAAAATGGAATTCTAGACTTATCATCCCTGAGAAACACACCTTTCTGGGATGTCATAGCTGCTACCTTCCTTGTTGTGCTGACCAATAGCAAATTGATTCTATCATTGTGATTAGATGTGAGTTAGTAATGACTCATGGTGATACATGCCATGTCTTTCACAAGTGTAGAGTATTTTGTACTTATTGAAGCATTTTATAATCATGTTCTACATTCTGACATTAGGCAAGCCAATGAAGGAAGGCAGCAGTCTCAACTCTCCCGGTACCTCTGAGGCTCCTTAATCTGAGCAGCTGAGGTACTTTTTTCTTTTTTTTTTAATGTTTGAGACTTGCGTGTGAATGTATGTGTATTTATTAGTTAGTGTTGTGGGTGGGTGTGTGAGTGCGTGTGTGAAAAAATGGGTGTGAGTGAAGTGTATGTGTGCATGTGTAATGTACCCCCTCACCCGCCCCCTCCCTCTTAAAATTACTAGCCGCCACTGTATTCAATAGCATTTTGTTTCACTGTCAGAAGATGAGGAATATTTTCCTTTGCAGATGTGCTGTGTCCTAGCGGGATGGTTGTATTTTTGTGACTGTGGGACACCTGCATTCATTGATGAGCCATGCTGCTTGGATTTGTTTCATATATTATTTATTCTGTGCAACTTGAAAATATCTCTGTAGTGATAATAATGCCTTTTTTCTGCTCTTTACTGTAGGGCGTGCATATTTCAAAACAGCAGAATGTGACGCTCTCTTTTAAAACAAACATAGATATGATTTAATGTCCATGGATTGCTATTGTATTGCAAGAGTCCCTTTTCCTTGAATGCCAATTTGCTTGTTTACAGATGGGAAGCTGTGCTGATTTCAAGGTCATTCTTTAATTGTGCTTGCAACAACTGTAAATATACATCATTTAATACATGTGGAAACTATTTCAGGTTTTACTGTCCATTCCAATAATATTTAACATAATATTTTTTCCAATTAATTACAAGGTTTAATAAACTTTTCCCATTAGTTTACCCTAGGGAGATATCCACCCGGACTGGGGAGTCTCCTTATTGTAAAACATAGACAAAAAGGAAAAATGTGTATTTGACTTTAAGAAAAGTTAGTAAAACATTTTTATGTTAAAAATTAATGTAAATCAATTTTACAAATGTAATTTGAATGTCGGTCAAAATAAAGAATGCTACATCACTATTAACCTAACTTTTGAATTAAGTCTAATTAATTTAAATATGCTAAGGTATTTTTCTGAAGTTAAAAAAAATATATATGTTTCCCCAAAAGTAAAAATAAAATACTTTAATAATTATTGAAACTGATGTATAGAAATAATGAGATTATGTTAATAAAAATGAATGTTACATCACTGTATAAATTAGAAAAGGATGAAATAATACATATGATTAATATTTAAATATTTGTATTAAATTATAAGTATTTATATTTTAACTATGTCAAATATTTTATTTTAAATTAATTAAACAATATTTTCTATAAGGTTTCATTTTAAGACCTTTACTCTATTATTTTCTATATAAGTATGTTGCAATATCAATGGTGCAGGACTTACTCTAGTTCTGAGCTGGAGTAATCTACTACTGTTATAATTCCCTTTTAGCTGTAGTAACTTTAGAAAGGCAATTTGTGAATAGTAATGGGCTTACTCTTTGTGGATGGGGCATGTTTCTCCCTAATCCTCCTGCCACCTATTAATTTTCCTATGTAAACTGCTTCCATTTAGTAGTAAGTACACCCCTTTTCCTAGCCACTTCCCCTACCCCTCTTACATTTACTACTAAAAAGTAAACTAATATGTGCGTGGATCTCCCCATAGAAAAAATAAGAGAGATGAAGATTTTCACTCATAGGTTTGTGGATAGAACTGAATTTTGTAGGACTTTTGCAGTACTATTGTAGTACTAATAAATATACTACAAAATGCAATTTGTGAATAGGCTCCATAGATTTACTTATTTGTAAATTGACTGTTACACTATAGTGTTGATTTTTAAACATTCAGTATCAGAAATTATTAAAAGTTATTATCGGCATACATTTTTATTCATTATAATTTTTTTACAAAAACATACGTTATGTTTATGTTAAATATTAAAATGCTTATTCAAATTATAATAAAATATACGTTATCTATCATTCAGTTAGCATATAAAAGTTATATTTTTTAAAAGTTGAAATAAGTTACTATGGAGTTTTATTTTAAGTCCTTGTCGCCATTATTTTATATGGAAGGGTGTTTTAATTCCAGTGTCTGGCCATGTGTTGTGCTGGACCTACTCTAGATCAAAGCTTGAGTAAATTTACAAATCTTTTGGAGCCTTTTTGACTGCACTGACTTTAGAAGTGCAGTTTGCGAAAAACAGTGGGCTTACTCTATGGTGGGTGGGTTTATGTCACTCTCTATGCATGTAGAAAACCCTCCCTTAACCTCTGCTTACCCCTCCCTAAACCCATCCTCCTATGTAGTAAGTAGTCCCCATTTTCCACCTATTCAGCGTCCCTCCCACATTTACTATAAAAACACAAGAATATGTGCATGAACATCTTCTATAAAAGACAAGTTGCAGCTGCAATCAGAGTCATTTAGAGCCTAATTACGACCTTTGCGGATGAGAAATGTGATGGATATCCCGTCCGCCGTATTACAAGCTCCATTATGTTCTATGGAACTTGTAAAACGGCGGGCAGGACTCAAAGGTAAATAGGCCTATTACTATATTTCACCCAACATGGTATGTTGCTATCACCAAGCTCCATGCATGAAACCCACCACAAGTATGGTAGTTTGTCAATATGAGGATGTGCTTGCTGAGCCCCTCCCAGATCAGGACAAGGTTCAGAACCTATTATTGTTAAACACTGTGCCTAGGTCAACATGTGCTTATGGGATTAGAGTATGGCATTACCTAAAATGATAAACCAGGATCACAGGGATATGGAGTTTGATGTTCACCTGGATGTGATCCTTCGCTCAGTCAGACATGATTTAAGGTTTGTTTTTCACAGGAAGACTGCCTCTCATGTCTGTCTCATGGGCACAGACTGGTGACAACCTTGGAGTCAGTGAGAAGGGCAGCTACCACATTTGCAGCCATGATACTCAGGTGTTCTGTTGCTAGATACCTGGTGACATGGTCCTCCGTAACCAAAATGTACAGTGGCCTGATGCTCATGGTGGGTCAAATGGGCCAACAATGTATTTTCCTACTCAATCAAATGGAACAACAACAACAGGTAAAGGCACTAATGGTACCTTGGCATTATTCCCTGACTTAAGATGTAACTAGCAAGAAATTCACTTCTTCAGAACTTCTCTGTAAATATGCAGAGGATCCAACATATCCTCAGTATTTCTAATTCCAAAGTGCTCTGACAAGGAAACAGTAGCCTCTTGCTAGTAATAGCCATGAATTCACAGGTTCACTATACAGTAGGCCTTCCTCCCGGATGACATAATATCATCTGACCACTCCTTTGCTAACATGTTCTTCGGCTTTTTTCCTGAAGTCCCACAAGGGTAGGGCGCTCAACCTGCGCCTTGCAAATTCCTCCTGGGTAATTCCTCCAGCAGCTAACAACCCTACAGCTCTGGGAGAGACCCATACTGTAATACCTGCTCCATTTCAGGTAACTCACTCTCTTATCTGTCTGGAGAAGGGATAGTGGATGCCACAACCCGTTTCTTCTCAAAGTCTGTCCTGATCCACTGTCTACCTTGTTCCAGTTTCTAAAAATCAGCAGCTATTCTAGTCTCGTCCTGTGACTGAAGTGTAGTTCATGCTATGGACAGTACAGCTGACATTGTCTAGGCTTTGGGGCCCGGTACCAAGCCAGGGGCAATCAAATCATTGTGTAAGACGCAAGATACACTCAGTACTTTGCTTCTTTCTAGTACCCTCTACATCTATATGGGTGATCTAGTATTGAGCTCCTACTCAACCTGGGAAATCGGATACTCCATATACTCTCTACTAAGCTACTAAGCAGTTAGCAGATGAGAGAATCTCTTTTGGTTTGAAATACTTCCTTAGTTAAACTTTTGTCAGGCACTTTTCTCAAACTGATATTAGCCTCTAGCACACACACCATCATGTTTGGGTTATGTGTTTCAGAGCCTCTAGGACTCTTTCTCAAATGTTAAGAGCAATGTGGTCCTCTCTGGGCCCTTCCCCATAGTTATCAAACTACGAGTATGACTGGTGCAGGGATTTTCACCTGACAATCTCTCTTGAAATGCCCTTCTTGGTGACACCTGAAATAAGTTATCACCTTGGGTTTGGGAGATCCTCCCTGCCCCCCTTTTTCTTTCTCTTGTTGCTGACTAGGAACCCAATTCCCTTTTTGCTTCGGTCTCCCTATGGAACCTTAGAATTGCTCGGGCCCTTACTCTTTGATTCAGAACCAGTATGTGGAGAGTACTTTTTCCCCTTTTACTTAGAGCCATGCTGTTCTAGCCCTTTGAAACCCTGTTGGCTACCCCCTTGTCAGCCAACACTGCAAGCTTCACTGGATCCTTATCTGTCACATACGCATTGTGTTAGTGGGGTAGAGCTCTCCTCCAGTTATCTAACCAGCAGCTGGTTCAGGGCATTTCCCTCTGCCTCATTATCTCTACACAGGCTCCCTATTATTCTTTCTTCTGTCTTCCTTCCTCTTGTTCTTATCAAGCCAACCTTAGCTGTTACCCTTTGAACTCTCAGCACTTCTCTTCTTCTCCAGCCTTTACTTTTCTGAGAGCCAATTGCAAGCTCAGGGTCTCTGCTAGACTTACCATTACCAAAGGGACCATTCCTGAAGAGAGTGTTAACTGAACCCTAAACATAGGTAGCCACAATTGCCTTGGGGATTTCCTGATAAGTAGTTATGGGAAATACATACAATGTCTCCAAGGGAAACTGAACTGTGGGGCTTAGAGTTTGATTCTACAACACTCCCTGCCAGGGTTTGTGTTAATATACCATCCACAAAATCTACTTCAGTTTAATCTCTTCTCTCCTGTTTTTCTAACTTTGTTGTTTTACTTCAGTTTATCTCTTCTTTCCTGTGTTTCTATCTGATCTTTTTTTAAACACAAGGTTCTCCATGTACTTGCTTCTGGGAGCTAAAAATCACCAAACACAGATCTATCAATGCATCAAAAGACAGGGTGTAATAATCTGCTCAATTCACCCTTGTAAATCTGTGTAGGTTTTAGGGTAATAATGTTGGACCTATTGTATTTGCTGTGGTGGCATAAACTGACTTTTTAAGATATTCCACCACTTGCCCTCAATTGCCAGACCATATTTAGGAAGCCACATGGCAGGCTGGGAATACTGGGCCACAGCTGTCTGAGTTGAGGCCTTTTATTACTGCTATCCTCGTGCCTACCTTACTATGGCTCTGTAAACTGGACTAAGTACCACCCTTTCTGCACTTGACTCAGTGGAAGCAAGATCGAGCAGTCACAGGTTTCTCAAGGAAGTTAGTGTGTGGGGGGTACTCAGCCACAGTAATCAACATCACCCCCATAGCAGTGCAATAAGATCAATGTCCAGCCTGTTGCTTCTCTTTACATAAAAGACAAGTGCGTTGTTACAGAGAAAGCATAGAAATGAGATCTACTACACACACAACAATGCAAATGTGCCTCAACTACTCCTCCAACTATCCTTCATGGATCCCCTCTTTCTGTGGGTGCCCCCAGGTCCACAGTTTCAGTTACTACCTATGGGCGCAACTCGTGCTCCTCCTATGTTTGGTCTTAGCCCTCAGGCTTCCATGTTTCTGCTCTTTTAGGCTCTCCCCTAGTTCATAGGAGCAGTGCTGGGCTACATCCAGCTCTCCCACAGTAGGCAGACCTCACTGATAGTAGGGTGTTTCCAGGTGCTAAACAGGCTTCTCTCTGTGACCATCTTCCAAGTGGTTGCAGGTAGATCTCATCTCATGATGCTATGCATTCTGGTACTCCAGTGAGTACTTGGGACTTCTTCTTGGGAACAATGACAACACATCTGCAAGGGATGGTTCTTCAGCATGGCTCTATCTTTGGCATGCAGTGCCTCAATGTGATGATCTTAATTCTTCATAAGGCACACCAGAGGCATTTCTAGGATCATTTGGTTTTCAAGACTGATCCCAGCCCAAAGGCACACTTTGGCAGTTCCACAGTTAGGCAATACATGGACCACCAGCAGACACTTTTCCTAAACTTCAGTCAAGCATACTACTCAGGTACACAGCTGCAGGTACTATGGTAGCGTTCACAGGGATAATTAATGAAGATCACAATGCTCACTCCAGCAGTACTGCAATCTCTTCAATGCAGCTGCTCAGTGAGTCACAGTCAGCTAGTACCTATTTCAGAGTCAATATTAGCAGTCCCTTCCATGGTCATCTCCTCCTGTGGGGTTGGCACTTTCTTCCCTCACTCAAAGGTTGAATGTCTTGTCACCTAGGACGGTCAGGTAATTCCTCTTCCTCTGGGCAGGGTTGGCTGTCAGTGCAGCACCACCCCCTGGCAGCCTCGTAGCCTCTGATCACTCTGTGGAGTACCTCCTCTTAGGTAGAAACACTAATTCAGTAATCACAGGTGGGCTTGGTTTCACATCTTTGTTCCCATTTCACAGATGGAGGATGTGTTTCCGTGTCTGTTTCCCTCAATCCTATTTGTTTTTTTCTCCTTTTATGTGTTCTGATTAGGCTACCTTCCAGACCTGTTATTTGTCTGAAAAGGTTTTCCTTGTAGGAGAGGGAGAAGAAGAAAAAGAAGAAAAAAAAACAATAACGTGTTAACTTACATTTTATTTAAATAGCACTTTGCCAAATAGGTACTTTAAGAACATTATCTTCAGTACAAAAAGATGTTCTTTACTATTCATTTTTTATCACTCATCTTTATCCAACCTAATGACTGATAATAAAAAGGATCATCTTGATTGTGTCACTGTCAAAAATAAAAACTCCATAAAATATTTAGAGAAGCTGTTTGTAATGTTTATCTGTCATTGGAATATAATTAAAAACAGTTTGTCATGTATTTATATTAATCCAACTAGTAATAGAACTCATAGATAAATACAAAAAAAGGCATGAAGTGCCATACCTCAGTCAGAAAAGTGTTCATTGATCTAATGACAAGAATCACTTCTCCAGGATAATGTGACCAAATAACTGTGCAATGATTCATCAACTTTGTGATATAGCTAATATAGTGACATGGGGGATCAGATGCATATTGAATATCTTTCTTTTCTTTATGTATGAGTGTCTAATATTTAGTCATAGCAATAATTAGACAATAATTGGACTTGCAAGGTTTTCTCGTTAACTTGCAGAATTATGATGGTAGAAAATTAAAGCAAGTATCATAAGTATAGTAATAATATCTATATGTTCAGAGAAAATGAACCTTAAATCCCAATTATCAAATTTAACAAAGTGTGAAAAATCCATCCTTCCCTTACTAAGATAAAACAAAGTGTCTGGGTTAATATGTCATTGTATTGTTTGAAAAAATATAAATTACAAAAAGCATAAATGTACCTTAGTAGGATTTCCAAGTAAATGGACCATCTGATTTCAGTCTATGAATTATAACACAAATCGGTACAGTAATGGAGTAACTGAAATCGCCTCAGGACTAAAAACTCCAATCACCTTCTAAACGTATCTTTGTTAATGCATGATGCAATGACGAAAGAGTACAGGTGAATTTAGAGTATAATAAGCATAATGTACTAAAGATGAAGCCCAAAGAATGGAACATGGAATCATTAAATGTGGATTTTAACTAGAACATATGTAACCATAATAATACACTACACACAATGTTACACCGCTACTCTGCTGCTAATTAGCACATTACTGTTTTAATCATTAAAATATGTTTATGCCCTTTATTTATATTTGATTTACCTTGTATTTGCCTGAACTGCTAGCACCTTGTTGTTAAGCAATTGCGTTAACTGTACATGCATCTCTCTGGTCCAGAGAGAACAATCACTAATGGGCCTCGGAGGAGCCTGTTAGAGCTTCACCAGCATTCATTGGTGGCAGTGGAGCAGACATGCAGTGGACACACTCAGCGACTGCACCAAGGCAAACTCATCTGTGCTCGCCTGCGCCTAGACAGCGACAGGGAGCAGGCACCCTGTTGCTTCAAACTCCCATAGGCTAGTTGATTCCCCCAGGGAATTTTGTACCCTTAGGAGTTTCCCACGGCTCTGCAGTGAGCACAAGTGGACCCCAGTTGAGTTGCCTCAATGCTGTAAGATATTCAGTTTGTGATTAGCCCTCCCGTACCTATCACTAGACTGCCTCCCCAGAACCCACCCCAGTTCACAGAGTATAAGCTTTACAGTATCATCTGTTGCTCCCTGGTTAAACACCATGACAGTTTCTTCAGTTTCATCCAGGACAATGCCTTGGATACCCTATTTCTTATTGAAATCTGGCTAATCCTGGCCATGGTAGCAGAACCTGCTCTAGCACTATCCTTCTTGCTACCACTGGAAGAATGTCAATAAAACCAGTGGCAGAGGAGTTGGCATTCCCACGATCTACAGAGACAGTTATGTCTGTAGCCTGTCCCAATGTACCATTTCAGACTGTGAAAGTGCCTTCTTTAAGGTTTCTTTGAACAGCAATTTCACTTTTTTGGGCTTCTTATTTGCTCCTCCTGGCCCTTTCAAAGATGTTAGGGAGGCATTGACCAATTTTCTTGCTCCACTGATCACTAAATCAGTCAACTTGAACATCTTGGGAGAACTTAATTTTCATTTTGATGCTACCCATGATTGTGAGGCTACTAATTGTACAAATTATCTCATTCTGTTGCAAGTAAACCAATTAGTGTCTGTTGTCACGCACTCACCTGGCCACCTCTTAGACCCATTTTTTCCCATGCCCTCGACCAACCACTTTATGAATCCCCTTTCCATCCACCTGCCTCACCGTACACAGATGCCCATCCCTAATGATAACATAAAATATCCCTGGCAAAAGCTCAACACTCAAAAGTTTAGGGACTTTATTCTGGCTATCTGGCCACAGCTTGCCCCCAAGGCAAAGGCAGCTAACAACACTCTGCAGTCCTGGCTCACTAAAGCCTTAGATGTTTTCATCAATGCTAGGCAGGTCTCCAGTAGGAAGGAGCATGCTTTCCCCAAGTTTAATGAGTCCCTCATTTCACCCAAAAAGTACTGCAAAGCTTAAAAAAAGGTTCTGGAGAAAACATACAATCCTCTAAAAAAAATACAACATGGAGCAGCCATCACATCCTACCATAAAATGATCCTGGAAACAAGGGTTGAACATTTTGCTAATGAAATTACGAACAGTAATAACTCCAATAAAGGAATTTTAATCTGATGAATAGCCTTATTAAACTAGTGCTTTCAGCTGACCGCACTGATGCCTCCAGTGCTCATTGTGAGAAACTAGCAGAATACTTCACTGGCAAGATAGAGGATATCTATTCACACTATCCCTTTGATGCCCTCACCGTGAGGCCAGACAATACAGCACCGCCTGTTGCTATCAGTCCTTTGCCATCACTCAACTCCCTTCTCCCCAAGTCTGCCTGGGCTGCTAACTCTCTATAGACAAGTTAAGTCCGGCTCACCAGTAGATCCACTCAAACAAGATCTGTTCCCCAAACTCCAGGATCCTCTCCTCTCACCCTGCTTAAAATTTAACAACATTTCTCTGTCATAAGCTAATGTATCTGGCCCTTGGAAGCAATCCAAAGTCACCCTCACCTGAATAAACATCCTAACCTGAAAATGTCTGCCCTATCTCCCTCCCACCATTTCTTGTGAAACTAACAGAGACACACATTAATGGCATTATAACAAAGTTCCTGGAAGACAACCACATCTTGGATATCTCCCAAAACATTTTTAGGCTGGTGCACAACAGGGAATCCCTTCCATTTGTGGTTACCGAGCAATTCTGCAGTGCCCTAGATGAAGGCACATCGGTACCCTTGATCCTGCTTGCTTTGAGCGCCACATTTAAAACAGCATCTTATAAAATATTACTTCAGCATAAGTGGAGCATTGGCATAGGTGGGGCGGCACTGTCCTTGTTTACATCTTTTTTATTTGAACATTCCTTCCAGGTAATTCCTCCCCACCCTCCTACAGTGCCGAGCCCCACACTTTACACCACAACATTCCCCAGGGCTCTTCACTGAGGCCTACCTTGTTCAATGTTTATGTTCAAGCATTGGCACAGGTTGTCAAATCCATGGGCTTGCACCGATATCTCATGTTGATGACACTCAGCTTATGCTCACCTTCATGAATAATCCTATGATTGACTTGGCCATCTTACAAAAAGTAATGCTAGCTGTCACAGAGTGGATAAATGCCAATTGCTTCCAACTGAATATGAACAAAGAGAAAATACTGTAGGATAACCACTGATGGCTCTCCTCCCTTGGGTTCCCCCCAAATACCTAAGGCATCCATCAAAAATGTAGGAATCCTTATGAACAGTACTTTGGCCTTTGAGGCTCAAGCCAAATCAGTAGCGGGTAAATGTTTTGCGCTCTTGAGAAGACTCGAACACATTCTTGGCCTTTTTGACCTAAGCACAAGCCAAACCAACATTGAGGCAGTAATTCTGTCCCGGTTAGATTACTGTAAATACTGCATCTGGGAACCAACAAGTTAGTCACCAGAAGACTTCAGATGGTCCAAAATGCAGCAGCAGGACTGCTATTCTCCCTCCCACAATTCTGCTACACCTTTGTGTCACTCTTCATAAACTACATTGGCTCCCTGTGGATAAGTATATCCACTTTAAGACCCTCTGTGTCGCTGACAAGACTTTGCTCTCTAACTGAGCCATCATCTTGTCTAACCTCCTATCCCCTTACCGACCCTTTTGGCCCTTACGCTCAGCTGATCTGTTTGGCCATTGTCCCTTGATTTAAGAGAGCAGGAGGCTGTTCTTTTCATGCCAAAGCCCGAGTTCTCTGGAACGCACTCCCTCTTTTCATCAGGAACACTGAGAACCATTTGTGTTTCAGAAAAAATCCTGTAGTTGTCTTTTTTCCACCTAGAATCCCTCTTTTCTGTCCCTTGGACAGGTCAACAGATGTAGTGTGTTTATCCTCAAGGACCAGCACAAGGAACCCCTATTGTAGGGGCAGCTATGCTCTTTATAAACGCCATGACATAACATCAAATAGTATAACATAACATAACATAACATAACATAACATAACATAACATAACATAACATAACACACCCTAGACTGAGCCTTCCAGTTGAAGATAAAGGCCCTCATTACAACCCTGGCGGTCGGTGGTAAAGCGGCGGTAATACCGCAAACAGGCCGTTGAAAAAAAAAATGGGATTACGACCGTGGCGGACGGCCACTTTAACACTCCGACCGTCACGGCAGTAGAAACAAACTGCGCGGCGGTCACCACCAACAGACAGACGGGAGACAAAGTACCGCCCACCCTATTACAAGAGGCTTAGCCGCCACCTTTTCTGGGCAGAACCAACGCTATCCAAAGCATGGCGGAAACCGTACACAGAAGGGAAAATACTCACCTCTCAACACCCAACGAGGAACCAGGATGCCATGGAGCCCGAACTACACGTACGGTCCACGTTGGCTTACCTCCTCTTCTACCAGGAGTACGAACGGCGGCAGCAGCGACCACAGTGAGTACTGCACCTACAACACAGGGGAGGGGTAAGGAAAGAGAGTGACACACACACAACACGCAACACCCCCACCCTCACCCTCACACACAACATACACACAAATACATGCAGCAACATTACATATACACCCCCCACCCCCTGGAAGAACGCAAGGACAAAAGGAAATGATTGTAACCATTGTAATCATGAAAAATCCATTAGTCAAAACTCAAAACTCAGTATATACAAATATTTACACCAACTAAACAAGTCGGGATAGTGTTCCAATCATTGTCCGTGGACCACTGGGCCCAAAATACATGGGCGATGCCCACACATGATACCTGACTGAAAATGTAGAGAATGCTGCAGGGGCATCAGATCGAAAATATACAGGCACCTCAGGGGGAGGGGGAAGGGGCACCTCAGCCTGATGAACGCACAACGCCACTGCTGCACGAGGGGGCTCCTTGCCCAGTGATGTATCCTGGGGAGTGCAAAGCCACAGTCTCTCAAGTCTCACAAGTTGGTGGTTTGCCCACTGCTTTATCCTGGGGAGTGCAAAGCCACAGTCTATCAAGTCTCTCCAGTGGTTGGTTTGCCCACTGCTTTATCCTGGGGAGTGCAAAGCCAGAGTCTCTCAAGTGGATGACAGTCTCCACTGGTTCTGGAGGGGGCCTCGTGCCCAGAGTGCTTCATCCTGCCAAGGACTGAGGTAGTGGATGTATCTCTCCACTGGTTCTGGAGGGGGCATGGTGCCCAGAGTGCTTCATCCTGCCAAGGACTGAGATAGTGGATGCATCTCTCCACTGGTTCTGGAGGGGGCATGGTGCCCAGAGGGCTTCATCCTGCCAAGGACTGAGATAGTGGATGTATCTCTCCACTGGTTCTGGAGGGGGCATGGTGCCCAGAGTATTCCACATGCAGTGTGGCTGCTACAATTCCCTCACCTGGGTGTGCTTGCCACAAGATTTGCGAGGTTCAGGTAGCATGATACGCCATGGAGGCAGCGACATACCCCACACCGCTGCGGCTGCGCCTTCCACCTGCAGGTGTAAACAGTGATGGAAAAAATGCCTCATGGATGCTGCCCAGGGTCCAGGAACTCTCCTCCAGCCTCAGACGACTTGACCACTGGGGATGGTAGCCATGTCAGCGGTGGTGCCAGTGTCTGAGGACGCCGCGGGGCAGGTGGCGGTTCTTGCGGTGGTGTCTGTTGCGGCGGTGCTTGCGGCGGTGCTGGCGGCAGTGCTGGTGGTGGTGCATGGGTCAGCACCTGCAGAGGGACACAGCAGGACGTTTCCGGCAGCCTCGGATGGCTGCCCACTGGGGAAGAGGCTGGGGACTGTCGCTGAGGCTGTAGACGTGCCGGGCGGTGCAGGTGGCGATGCTTGCGGCGGTGTCTGTCGTGGCAGTGCTTGCGGCAGTGTCTGTTGCGGCATTGCTTTCGGCGGTGCTGGGGACGGTGCATGGGTCAGCACCTGTAGAGGGACACAGCAGGACGTTTCCTGCAGCCTCGGACAGCTGACCACTGGGGAAGAGGCTGGGGACTGTAGCTGAGGCTGTAGATGTGCCGGGGCGGTGCAGATGGCGGTGCAGGTGGCAGGGCAGCTAGCGGTGTTCGCCGCTGTACAGGTTGGTGTGGTCGTGGACAGAAAGTGTGACACTGATCCCTCAGTCGGTGCCACCATGCCCTCTCCTGACCTGCTCTTCAGCTTTTTGCCCTTTTCCAGCTTTGATGGTGCTGCAGTTGTCTTGCCACTATCCCCTTTGGTTTTTGCTGAGCCCTTGGTGGCAGGTACTTTCGGCTTCTCCCTCTGGGATGTGGGCACCTTTTTCACCTTGGCAGGTGGCGGAATGTCCTTGCCCTCACTACGTGGCACACTGGCAGCCCTGATGTGTGGCACACTCGATGACCCCGCAGTTGCTGGCACCACTGTGGCTGGGGATTTGGTGGCTGAGGTGCTGGGCTGGGACCTGGAACGCTTGGCCCTAGGGGAAGGACTGGGGGGGGGGTGTAGGGAAGAGGTCAATGTTAGCCAGGAAGAGTTTTTTAGACACACTGGGACGGGAAGATGGAGGGGGTTTGGGAGTGGAGGAAGAGGTAGTGGTTGTAGGAGGTGTATGTCTGCTGAATTTGGGTGAAGATGTATGGGCCGGAGGCTGTTGTGAGGTGGATGGCTGTTGGGTGGGTGTGTGCCTGAGTTTGTGTAGTTTGGGAGGAGGGCTCACTGACACACTGGGAGAGGACACTGGGGATGTGTGAATGGTAGTGGGGGTGGTGATTGCATGTGAGCGGTGTGTGGTGATGGGCGTACTAGTGTTGGAGGTAGTGGCTGAGGATGTACTGCATGCAGGTGTGAGTGGAGATGAGACAGGGAGAGAAGAGGAGGACGTGGAGGATGGCGACACAGTGGAGGCAGTGGATGTTGATGTGTCTGCATGGGGCTTGTATGAGTGCCTTTGGGATGTGTGGTGCTTATGATTGCCATGTCCACTCTTGTGTGTTGATGAGTGTGCATGCTGGTCTGATGGTGTGCTTGGGATAGGCTAAGGTACAGGGGATTGGGTGTGGATGGAGCAAGTTGGAGGGGGGAGGCTAGACACAGGGACAATGGCTGCCATCAGTGCTGAGGCCAGAGCCTGAAATGCTCTCTGTTCGGCTGCCTGGCCAGAATAAATGCCCTCCAGGTATGCACTTGTTTGTTGCAAATGCCTCTCAACACCCTGGATGGCATTCACAATCGTAGATTGCCCAACAGTGAGGGATCTCAGGAGGTCAATAGCCTCCTCACTGAGGGCAGCAGGGCTGCCTGGGACAGGGCCTGAGGAGCCTGGGGCAGGGCCTGAGGTGCTGGGGTGAAGGAGATGCCCACCCCCGTGGGTGAGCGGGCACAGGACACACGCTGAGGGGCTGCTGGGAGGGTGGTGCTGGTAGGGGGGTGGTGGCTGTACCTGTTGATGCAGTGGGCACAAAGGTGCCCGTCACCGCAAGGGAGCACCCATCAGAGGAGGAGTCGCTGTTGTCACTGCTGTCTGCTCCTGTCCCCGCCGTGGAGCTCCCCTCGCCCTCTGTCCCACCAGTGGCTTCAGACTCCATTGTTTCGCCCTCCAGGGCCAAGTGGGTTTCATCTCCCTCCTGCTCTGGTGCCAATGCTCCTCCGCCTGATGATGCTATTGCACACAAGAACAGGGAGACCACAAAAAGGGGGGGAAAGACAGAAGAAAGACATGTTCCGTGCAGGCAACACCACTACCGTTGGCGGACACAACACACAGGGAGCAGCCCTCGCCACTACGCCATGCACTAACAGTTCCTAGACATTTCAGCTGACCATGGGGTACGAGGCCTAAGACCAATTGCAGGACACCTGGAAGTCACAGGAGCCTGACTAAGTGTAGATGGCTCTTATCACTGGTGGGGTTGGGGTGCCACATAGCCTGCCTCACAAGGGACCTTGCCTACCAACTTCTCCCTGGCATAGGGGAACCCACT
The DNA here is from genome assembly GCF_031143425.1 of Pleurodeles waltl. Taxonomy (NCBI): domain Eukaryota; kingdom Metazoa; phylum Chordata; class Amphibia; order Caudata; family Salamandridae; genus Pleurodeles; species Pleurodeles waltl. Next base: position 1,563,177,373 of record NC_090444.1, on the reverse strand, counting down.
GCCCACCTCCCCCAACCAGACTCCTCGTTATGCGCGCAGAGTCAGCTGAATGAGAGTGTACTCACCCCCTTGTGGCTGCTGTGATGTCCTCAAGCGCCCATCCAACTCCGGATAGGCCACCACCAGGATCCGGAACATCAGGGGGGTCATGGTGCGACGGCCAACCCTCCCACGTTGGGAGGCCATCCCCAGCTTGGCCTCCACCATCTTCTTGCGCCAGCGGCGCAGGCCTTCCCATCTTTTACAGCAGTGGGTGCTCCGTCTGTGGTAGACCCCCAAGGTCTGGACGTCCTTTGCGATGGCACGCCAAATACCTTCTTCTGGTGGGTGCTGACCTAGAGGAATGGTACAGGGGGAAAGGAAATTACTTACCCGTCTGGACCGTCATACTCATGCCCCCCAGTTCTCACCCTTGCCCTGACGCACCTACACTCACCATCCGCACATGCAGGCCTCAGCCCCCCCCCACATATCTTCCATCCACACCACTCAAAACAGGCATTGCCCATGCAGCATGCTCACAGTGTACTCACCTGTTTGTCTGGAGGACCCTACAGTTGTGTGTACTGTGGGAGGACCCTATCCACTAGTTTATCCAACTCCTCAGAAGTGAAGGCAGGGGCCCTTTCCCCAGACACATGAGCCATCGTCGCTTCCAGACTGAGGTCACAGCAGCACTTGCAGTCCTCTCCTGTTGAAGGTCAGGTATCAAGTGTGTGAACAGACAGAAAATGGCAGTCACGTCCGCGACGGTGCGTACCGTCACCGCCGGCGTACATCGTCATTGGCTCCTGGCACCCATAGGGCCCAATGTTAACCAATGCGGCCGTGTACAACAACGGCAGAGTTAGCTCATATCCCCTTGTCCCACCTTACAGGTCAGGCAGCTGCCATTTCAGGAGGCCACATGGGATGGAGAAAAACTGCGCCACAACAATTTAGGCCGGGTATATAGACAAATACCGGCACATTGCGGATTAATGACGTTTCTGAAAATAAGACATTGTGATACTTCTGTGTTGGATGACTCTCTGCTCGCTGTTCTCCTCCATAGGGCACGTCCGATGCGGCTGGTGATGAGATGGTGGCATCCTCTGGTGTACAGACCCCTGGTGGACCTGTCGACATTGGAAGAGAGACACATCCTAATCACATACAGACTTGATAGTGCAACAATCCAGGAACTGTGTGCCCAGTTGGAGCCGGACCTGATGTCAGCTATCCGCCATCCCACACACAGGAATCCCCCCTCTAGTGCAGGTCTTGTCTGTACTCCATTTTCTGGCCAGTGGGTCTTTTCAAACAACAGTGGCCATAACATCAGGGATGTCCCAGCAAATTTTCTCTAACGTGTTGCCCAGGGTGTTGTCTGCCCTGCTGAAATACATGCGCAGCTACATCGTTTACCCTCAGGTGGAGGATTTGCCCACAGTGAAAGGTGAATTCTGTATCTTGGGACATATCCCCAACATCATTGGTGCCATTGATGGTACGCATGTGGCATTTGTACCCCCCGCAGAAATGAACAGGTGTACAGAAACCGGAAGAGCTACCATTCTATGAATGTGCAGATGGTGTGTTTGGCACATCTCCTATGTGAATGCCAAGTATCCTGGCTCTGTGCATGATGCTTACATTTTGAGGAATAGCAGCATCCCTTATGTGATGGGCCAACTCCAGAGGCACTGTGTGTGGCTAATAGGTGATGCCAAGGTCCCAATACCGTTGACATAGGTGTCTGGGTATGGGGGTGTCCCTAAGGGTTAGTGGGTGTCTAACAGTTGTCCCTCGACAATTGCAGGTGACTCTGGTTACCCCAACCTGTCATGGCCACTGACCCCAGTGATGAATCCCAGTACAAGGGCAGAGGAACGCTACAATGAGGCACAAGGGAGAACTAGGAGGGTGATCGAATGCACCTTCGGCCTCCTGAAGGACAGATTCCGGTGCCTCCATCTGACAGGTGTTTCCCTATACTACTCACCGCAGAAGGTGTGCCAGATAATAATGGCCTACTGTATGCTGCACAACCTGGCTTTGCAACGCCTGGAACCTTTTCTGCAGGAGGATGGGCCAGATGGTGGTCTTGTGGCAGCTGTGGAGCCTGTGGACAGTGAAGAAGAGGAGGCAGAAGAAGAGGATATCGACAACCGAAACAACATCATCATGCAATACTTCCAGTGAGACACGGGTAGGAAGATGCCACTGATTCCCACATCTCATTCTATTGTTGGAACTAGCATAGGTGTGTCATTTTCATTTAGTGTATGACCCTGACTTGTCACTTTGACTTTCCATTTCACAGATGTGGGTCCCACTTTGTGCCATCTGCTATGTTTACTTCTGGCCTACAGCTGTGTTACATTGGTATGTGAACAAGTAAATTGACATTGCTATATTCCATAGTTATTGCAATTACACATTTGTGAAAGCACAGACTGACTCCAGATTGTTTTGTGATTGAAGTGTGTTTATTCCTGTGCTAATAAGTGGAGGGGGTTGTAAAATGGGCTGGGGTGATGGTGGAGGAATGTCCATGGCAGAGTTCAATCTATTTGTTTCACAGGTGCATTGTCCAAAGGGGCATAGGAAGTGGTGCAATGGTAGTTTAAGGATGGACAGGGTGACATAGTGGGACAGAAGGGTGACATTCAGGGGAGTCTCATTTCCCGAGGGCTCTCTGGCGTGCTTTCAAAATTCTGGTAGTAAGGGTTTGTGGGTGATGTGGGTGTGTGCTTTATATTGGATTGGGTGTGTGGGTGTCGTGTGTGTATGTGTATCAGGTGTGTGTATTTCGAATTGTCCAATGTGGTTATGTTTTGTAAGTATGTGTGTATTTTGAGCGCAGCAGTGTGTACTGCCAATGGATTACCACGGTTGAAAGACCGCTGCGTTGATTCATGGGTCGTGATACTGTGAGCATATTCCTGTTGGCGTGACGGTGTCAGTTTTGTTATCGCCAGTTTATCACTGCCATTTGGTGTGGCAGACTTGTGTGGGTGTCTGTATTTTGGTGGATTCCGGCCTGTAGGACGTAATACCTGTAGCGGAAATCTGCAGCAGCAGCGGTATGTTGACGGTCTTCTGCACTGTGGTAAGCAGGATTTACCGCAAGGGTTGTAATGAGGGCCCAAATTTCTATACCAAATTACCTTTTAATGCTGTGATAATATACGTAGTGTATTAACTTCACCAATTTTTTTTTTTTTTTTAAGTCATAGAAAACTTCATACCTAGCAACTCTAATATTGTTCTCACATATAATTTATCATACATGAAAACAGTCTTAAAAATTGGTCCTCAAATAGCCATGTTATGGCTCTATGGCATTTCTACAAAATGATATAACTCTAATCAGTTCCACATGAAGGAACAACTACATAGGCAACTTATTTATCTAAAAGTCTATCACGCTTACCGTAAGCACAAGGCACTGCCATTTGCATAAAAAGAAAATGTCCCAGTTGATCCATCCATTTTAAATACTTCAGTGGACTAAGGATTATCATAAGAGAGTTCACTTTTCTAAAGGATTTTTTTGGGTTTCCTAGAATTGATTTAATTTCAGAATTTAAATTAAGTAAGCGCTAATGTTTGTTTAGAGTACTGGAAAGTTTCCTACCTACCATAGAGACTAGTGTTATAAATCTCAGTAATTGCTCCTATTTTCACTCACACAGGAGTTTGGTTTGTCTACTGGCAGAGAATGTCTTTTAATGTTATCTGCTATACATTTCACTTCTATAAGTACGTTTTCCAGATATCCTCATTGCTTACATTTTTTTCAAAGTTCTAGTGGACTCATCACCACATTTTTCTTTGGTGCTGCAATTTTGTTTAGGCCTAAGAAATTCGCCATACTGAATTTTGGGTAAATTGATGATACAGGTGACTGGGAGCAGCCTGAAGGATTGTATGAAATGAAGTGTTTTTTTCATAGATCTCACTTTGCGTCTTTTATTTTGTACAACTTATTCAAAATCTAAAACACAATAGTTGTGGCAATATATTGTAATGATAATTTAACATTACAATCATTATTATTAAGATATGGTGTTCCATAAACTTTGGTACGGTACCATTCCATATTACGAGCATGTAATCTGTTGAACTTCCCCACAATACAATTTTCTTCTTTGTATTGCATAGATCTTCATTCTAAGCATGCCTTTTTTCATACCAGCCCTTGAACAAATTTAAATACAATGGGGTGAATCTAGACCTCCATAGCTGTGCCTCTCTTTTGATGTTATATGTGTTCTTGAAAAATAAACAAATTATTATTTAGGACAAGTTCAGTTAGATCGAAGATCATTTGTATATGTTTCCAATAGGTAGCAGGGAACACCCTCTATGCCTGGATCACCAAACAACTCACTAGAAGACTATGGCCAGACACATCATCAACCTCCCATACAGAACTCACAAGACGTTACACCTCATGGACCTCCACTGGCTCGCAGTACACAAACATGTTAATTTCAAAGTCCTCACACACACATTCCAGACACTGCACAAATTAGACACCACCTACCTGAATAGTCACAGCCTTTCACCAACCATCCAGACACCTCCAAAAGCACTCCTGCTGTACAGGACTCCTTCCTGAAGACATGCCTTGAATACACAGAACCAGATCAGGAGGAGGGGCGTTATCTTTTACCGTTGATAAAGAGTGCAACAGCGCTCCACTCCACTTCAGAGCCTCTACCTCTCTTCTTGAATTCCGCAAGAAGCTGAAGGCCCAGCCTTTCATTTACCCAACCTACTATATGAAAGGTTAGGCACAGGATACCCTTGAGGATGATAATGTGCTTCACAACTACACATAGCATAACATAAAGCAATGTAATGTTGCATAGCATAGCATAACATACCATAGCAGGGGTAATGCAGGTACCTTTGATGGTGTCTAAGTATTATTTAGTCTAAACTGCCTTCAATGCAGCATTGGTTTGTTTATTGGATTGGAGTTCCTTTTCTAGGGGTTATCTAATTTATTGCTCTGCATGTCGGATAGCTGTGTGAATGCTGTTGTACAGAATGGTTGCATACAAATACCAGCCAGTGGTGATGGAGAAAGTGACAGGAGTGGGAAGAAGGAGGCTGATGTGAAATGAGTGAAGGGTAAAGAACAAAAGGGACAAAGACCACATATCACAACGTTTGCATGTGTTAACTGACAAATGTCTAAGCACAGGTAGCCCTAGGAGTAGTTCAAATTATGAGTAACTCGAGGAATCTCTCAGTCAGGCTTGATCGAGGTGCCAGAGTCATGAAACCTGAGGTGCATCTCAGTACACCAGCCTCCACTGCTCAGTAGGCTTGCTGTGGATGAGCAATAGGCCATGCTCAATGATGTTCAATAGGTGGAATGTGCCAAGTTTCCACTTATTGAGCAACATTTTGGTAAATGATTATCTCCTTGTTTGCATTAAGTAATATTTGAAGACTTTTGAGTGTGACTGAAAAAATGGCGCTAGAGCAGAAGATAAGATCAGGGGGTTTCGCATTGGCCACATATTAGCAAACACACCAGTAAATTCACGAAAGTCATAGGGACAAATATGTATCCAAAGTAAAGTAACCTTAACTATATAAACAAAATGAGCAAAGTGTAATGTATTGCTAAACATATTCTTCAACATTCATTTGAAGAGAAATGCATGTAACATTTTGCAAAACAATTTTCCAGCATTCTTTCAAAGAGAATGATTAGGGCTAAAGTTCAGTGATATCAAGGTTACATGTAGGAGTGAAGGAGAATTTTCAGGAATGTTGTGGATTCAGCAGAGTCTGCCCTATATGTTCAGTTGCTAAACTATGTGGTGTTGACAAATGCCAATTGCATCAGACTGTATGATTTTTGTTCAGCAAATAATACTAAGAATGGACAAGTGGTAGTATTAAGGCCCATATGTATCCTTTTGGGTGCCGCAGTTAAATTTTTTTTTCACGCAAATGCTGCGGTAACTTAACTCCATATTTATGTTTTGACGTTAGTTGCGTCTAACGTCAAAATATTGGTGTTTGCACCATTTGCTCAGATGCGTGAACCTACCTTGCATCAAGGAAATGCAAGGTAGGCGTTCCTGTCTAAAAAAACTGTGCCATTCCCTTAACCCCATATTTATCCCCCAGTGCTAAAATGATGCACGGGTGGGAGGAGGGGCCAAATAAGGGTACAAAGCTTGCTTTGCACCATTATGTAATGCCTGGGTCAGACCAGGCGTTAGGGGACCTGTGGACCCATTTCTATGGTCAGACACAATGGAATGGGACCACAGGTGCCTTCCCCAAGCCCCAGAAACACCCTCACCGGAGGGACACCAGAGGATGGGGGACCCTATCCCAGGTAAGTACGGTAAGTATAGGTAAGTATTTTTAAAACTTTTGAAAAGTGCCATTGGGGGCCCTGAAATGGGCCCCCCTAAATTGCACTGGGTGCAATGACAATGCCCAGGGGACTCCTGTCCCCTGTGCTGGCCAGTGGGGTGGTGGGCATGACTCCTGTTTTTTATAAGATAGGAGTCATGTGGTATGGATGGTTTTGCGTCAGAAAATGACGCCAGGCTGGTTAAAGGCATTTTTTTTGCCTCTAACCAGCCTAGCGTCATTTTTTGGTGCAAAACACTCTTCTCCCATACCGCCAGCTCCACCCGGCTAACATAATTTGTTTTTACGCAAGCCCACCCTTTATGCCTGCTTGCAGGATTCTATTAATTTGGTACTCGGCTGGCGCTCTAGAATGACGTGTTATACTTTTTGACACAAAATTGCGTTTGCGCAGTTTTTTGTCAAAAAGTATAAATATGTGCCCCAATATATGTATTTAAATAAACAAAATGACGTGAAGATTCTATTAACTATTTAAATGTTTTTGAGTCTTATCATCCCAGAGGGGGGCATAACTATTTTGCATATGATATAATATTAGCAGAATCAAAAATGTGCATGTATTTTAACCCCCTTAGGAAAATTCACTCTCCAATAGATTAAAAAATTACTGCTGAATGGAGCTGCACCCAACCTGACATAAATGTCAAATTTACACAGATTGACTTTGCTTGTTTTGTTATAATTCGTGCTGTACTGTTGATATATTAGCTTTTGAGAGCGATATTGGAAAAGCTTTGAAGAGTTGCACTTAAGAGGTATTTTGACATTTGAAAATATGTTATTTGATGTGCCCACAACTTCAGTGCTGTGAGAATTGGGCATACTGTCTAGGGGCACACAATTAAAAGCAGGGGGCAAATAGTGTATATTTTATAATTTGTCATGCAAGCTAATAACTATAGGATTGTTCAACATATTCATCAGAAGTCTAGATGAAATGCAGCATTTTATTCTAATACTGATTAGGCAAGTTTCGTGCAGATTTGTAAAATGAGTTGATATTTTGAGATTCATTTAACTGTACATCAGGGCACATTTAATGTGAGGGTAAAAAAGTTTTGAAGTGCGGACATATTTAGCACTGTTTAACCCCATTGCTGCCCGGCCTTTTCCTCCTTAGGTGCTGAGTCTTTTTTTGGCTATCTGGGATAGTTTGCGCTTAGGCCCTCATAACCTTTTGTCCACATAAGCTACCCATGTCAAATTTGTAACCTTTTTTCCAACATCCTAGCTATTCTAGAGATATCCAGAGTTTGCGGGTTCCCCTAGAGGAGAGCAAGAAATTAGCCAAAGTACATCTAAAATGGCATTTTTTTTAAATGGGAAAAAAGGGCTGCAGAGGAAAGCTTGTGTTTTGTTCTCTAAAAATGGCATCAACAAAGGGTGTGTCGTGCTAAAGTCACCATCTTCCCAGCTTTCAGGAACAGGCAGACTTGAATCAGAAAATCACATTTTTCAACACAATTTTGTCATTTGACTGTGACATACCCCATTTTTACTATTTTATGTGCTTCCTTCAAGTTAGTTACTAAAATGGGCATAAAACCAATGCGGAATCCCAGAGAGCTAGACATTTATGAAAAGAAGACACAATCCTGAATTCAGCAAGGTGTCATTTGTGTAGATCCTTCAAGGTTTTCCTACAGCAAGTGACAGCTAAAATCCAAAAAATATTGAAATTGAGGTGAAAAAAAGGCATTTATCTCCACGTTTTCTTCTAAAACTTTTTCCAGCTATGGCAGATTTTCTGAAAGCAATATACTGTTACATCTGCTGCACTCTTCTGGTTGCGGGGATATATAGGGCTTGTAGGTTCATCAAGAACCCTAGGTACCCAGAGCCAGTAATTGAGCTGCACCTTGCAATGGGTTTTCATTGTATACCAGGTATACAGCAATTCATTTGGTGAAATATGAAGAGTGAAAAATAGGTATAAAGGAAACCTTTGTATGTCCAAAATGGGCACAAGATAAGGTGTTGAGAACCAATGGTTATTTGCATATCTCTGAATTCCAGGGTCCCCATACTAGGATGTGAATCACAGGGCATTTCTCAAATAGACTTCTTTTTTGTCTTGCATTTGGAAGGAAAGAAAGGGGCAATAACACTTGTTCTTCTATTCTATGTTCCCCAAGGCTACTGATAAAAATGGTACCTCACGTGTGTGAGTAGGACTAGTGCTCGCGACAGAAAACGCAACATGTACACATCACATTTTTACATTGAAATCTGATGTGCTTTTTAGAAAGTGCCTAGCTGAGATTTTGGCCTCTAGCTCAGCCGGCACCTAGGGAAACCTAGCAAACATGTGCATTTATTTAAACTAGACACCTAGGGGAATCCAGGATGGGGTAACTTGTGGGGCTCTCACCAGGTTCTGTGACCCAGAATCCGTTTCAAACCTCAAAATGTTGCAAAAAACACTTTTCTCTTACATTTCGGTGCTGCAATGTTCTGGAATCTGAGAGGAGCTACAAACTTCCTTCCACCCAGCATTTCCACAAGTCTCCTGATAAAAATGGTACCTCACTTGTGTGGGTAGGCCCAGTGCCCTCGACAGGAAATGCCCCAAAACACTACGTGGACACATCAAAATTATCAATAACAAAACTTCCTGTTTTTGCTGGGGGCACCTGTGTTTTTGGTCCTGGGCTCATGAGGAAGTCCGGGGAGGTGTGACTTGCGTGGATCCCCCAGTGTTTTCTAACCTAGAATCATCAGCAAACCTCAAATTTAGCTAAGAAAATCAAATTTTCCCCACATTTCTGTGTAGGATCACCACACTGGCACACACTTCCTACTACCCAACATTCCCACTCAGACATTAGTCTCCCAATAAAAATGATACCTCACTTGTGTGGGTGAGCCAAGTGCCTGTGACAGGGAAGAGCCAAAACATGTGAAAATAGAGGAGGAACCAAAGCGGGTCCAAAAGGGCAGAGGCGAATGAAAAAGTTTTTAGCTCGACAAATGTGGCAGAATTTTTATCGATATAGATGTGACTATGCTAGTGGTAGGAATGTTGTGGATTCCTGCAGATTCCGGAAGATTCCAACACAAAAATGTAGGGAAAATGCATGATTTCAAGCTAGAGGTTTGCAGGGCATTATTGGTAAGAAAATGATGCAGGGTGGATGTGAAGCACACCATCCTGGACTCACCCAGATGTTTAGATTTTAAAATGTGTCTAGGTCTCATAGATTTTTCTAGATGGCAGCGTCCCAAAGTTCAAAAAGTGCAGCCCTCCCCATTCCAAATGGGACGATTTTGAGAGTTAGCCAAGCTCTCATGGACCAAATGTAAAATCAAAACCCAAAATAATCAAATGTCCTCTTGCTTGCCATTGGGAGAAGAACCATGCCCACACTGGTTGCTAGTCACCACCCCACTATTTGTTTTTAACTTCTCTGGCATCTAGTAGGCTTTCTGTCCCCCAGGGGAATGGGGGGACAGTGGGCAGAACAACTTTGTCCCCATTTATTTAGGGTGGAGATATGGCCATACCCCCACCCTCTGGTATCTAGTGGTTTCGATTGGCATAATAAAAGTAGGCCGATATGCCGCCAAGGGGGGCAGAAATGGCTTAAATAAAATTGACCCTCATGGGAGCGACCCTTGCCTAAGGGGTCGCTCTCCTTGTGTGAAATTGGCAAAAAGAAATCCCTGGTGTCTAGTGGTTTCTGCGCTTCTTGGGGGCAGATTGGCCTAATAAAAATAGGCCAATCTGCCCCCAAAGGGGGGCACAAATGGCCTAAAATAAATGTGCCCCCCTTGGGGAGTGGCCCTTGCCTAAGGGGCTGCTCCCCCCTGTTATAAACACACACAAAGTTATCTCTGGTGTCTAGTGTTGTCTGCCCCCCTTGGGGGCAGATCAGCATTATTAAAATAGGCTGATCTGCCCTCAAGGGGGGCTGAAAAGGCCTTAAAGCAAATGCCCTTGCACCCTTGCCCAAGGTTTCAATCCCCTTCATTGTTTATATTTTAAAAATCAAACTCCCTGGTGTCTAGTGGGCATTTCTGCAGCACAGTCGCTATGCAATCGTGCTGCAGAAATGCTCAGAAAGACATCAAAGGAAAGGAAAAGCCTTTCCTTTCCTTTCATGCCTTCCGATCTCCCCTACCTCTCGATCGGAAGAGAAACAAAAGCTTTTCTCTTCCGATGGGGGTAGCCTCTGATGAGGTAGGTCAGCGTGCGAGCGCGGGCTTACGTCATCAGACGTCAATAGGGGGGGGCTCTAGGGGTTAGAGTGGCAGGGGAAGCCCTTCCCCTGCCGTCCCTGCCCAGGGGCGGGGGATGGGAGACCCACAGGGAAGCACTAGCGCTCCCCCTGTGGGCCAGGTGCAGAATGAGCTAGTTATGTCCTCGCACACGAGAGCAGTGGACGAGGACTTAACCAGCTCGTCCCAGACACCCAAGGGGTTAAGTAATCTATATGAGATTTTACAGACTGTATTCTAGCTGACTTACCATTAATGCCATTTCTAGATCTACACACAATTTAAAAGACACTTGGCATGTTCAACAAACTTCTGATGTGTTGAGTTTCATGCACATCCTTCAAGGGGGCATGATTTAAGTCGGGGTGGGCTTTTTGACAAATAATGTTAATTTGTTTATAACCTTTGCTGCCTATATCTGCACAACATTGTTCAAGAATTTATATATGTAGGTACAGATTTAATATTTAGGTAGGCATAGCGCCTCTTTACGCCACACTAGTGTAATTTTTAACGAAGCTAATGTGGCTTAATGAGGTCAATTTCACTGTCCCAGATTTACAAAGTGGCGCAATGCATGTATTGCACCACTTTGTAACTTCTTGCGCCACATTAGACCTGCACAAGGCACAATGTATGCAAGAGGGACGTTCCCCACTAGTGGGACCACAAAAATGGTGAAGTGGAAGCTATTTTTAATGTTTTCATAAAGAAGGTGTTAAAAGGGGGCACACCATTATTCTTAATGGCCCCTATGTACTTTGCAGGATTAGCGCCAAAATATTTGGCGCTAATCCTGCAATGTACAATAGCATAAAAAATTATGACACTATTGTCCCTAACCTGCATCATAGTGCTCATATGTTAAATACAGTGCATGCATGGTGGCATTAGGGAACATTAAGGGATGGTAGGAAAGTGTTGCTGCATATAATGCAGCACCACTTTTGTTAAATTTGGGCCTTAGTTTTCTGTCAGTATATCAATGTAAGCCCAATGCATGGAACCCACATTCCATGCATATCTTGGAAGAGGAGGGCAAGCTTGAAGGAGGGGTAAAAAATATTTTCTTTGTTTTCAACTTTGGTTTTATTTATAAATTTGCTAAAATATTGAGCCACCTCAATTAGATTTAACTTATAGACTGCATACACAGAGGCAGTTAGCTTCTTGCTTGCTTTGTTCGTCTGCGGCAAACTACGTTACACACAATTGAAAGCTACATGCAGCAGTAATAATTCAAGCTTGCAAAGGGCTTGGTTGGTGGCCAGTGGCTTGTGGCCAGGGTCTTCATTCAACCCCCTCTTCACATAGCTGAAAGCCACACAGTACTTTGGGTGCAAAGGCATACAGAAGCATAACTATTTTCCACCACTCCTACTTCGCACTCAGACACACCTCATGTATCCATACAACCGACAGTAAATAAATGTTACTTTTTCATCTAAAAAAGCTAGGTTAATATGACGTTTTGGTTAGTCATTAACATAAGGCGTGTTAAAAAACCCTCTGAAGTTCATTTACAAAAAACAACAGAGAATGTGTAGCTATAGTTACGAGATAAAAATTTAAAACCATGGAATTCCTTCGTTCTAATTAGTTCTGCAAAATGTAGTTCACACACCTGTCATGCAAGCCACATTTCACACTGAAAATCCAATACCTATGACCCCACATCTGTAGCATTTGCAGCAGATGGCATCGAGACTGAACAGCGAACAGTTAATCATAAAATTAAAAACAATATCGCCGTGCATGTGCTGAGTATTTTGAATTTAACAAAAGGCAAATAGCATTCTGCTCACACTATTCAAAGTGGCAGTTCTCATTCTGTTTGAGAGTGCTGCTAGCAGTCACTGACATCTCCCAAGTATAGTTATCATTCAAAGAAGTCGATCTTGACTCGACCTGGAGGATCACCTCTCCGATGAAAACACCATTTCCAAATTAATCACTAATAGAAAATAAAACACACTTACCAAATTGCGGAAGATACACAGCTGTGCTCATTGGTGTTGATTCTTAGTTATATGATTACATTAAAATACCAATGCAGCAAGCTAGAGGCTTAATGGCTTTGCCTCACACATGTTTTACCAATATTACTTTATGCTAAGGGGAAAATCCAATCAGAATGCAAAATTGTCTGTATTTTTTAGAAACTTCATAGATTAAATGTTAACTGGTGCCATAATCCAGTATCAGGCATTTCCCCTAGACAACAGGTGGACAGGGTCAGACTGGGAACCTGGCAAATGTTGTCAGACCAGCTCCCACAGGGTGCATAGCGACCAATCTTGACCACTACAATTGGATTTGGGGGGTCCCTCCTCTAAGACAATTTGGAGACAAATGCCAAAAATAGTGCAGGTTAAGACATATTTTTAATTATATATTCAATTGTAGTAGTTTTTAAAGTATGGTAAAAGATAGACTTACAGTGCAACAGGATACATGAATCTCATTTGGGGCTGTTCAATGATTCCCTCACCATCACCGCCTCTTGGGGCATATTTATACTCCGTTTGCGCCGAATTTGCGTCGTTTTTTTCGACGCAAATTCGACGCAAAACTAACTCCATATTTATACTTTGGCGTTAGACGCGTCTAGCGCCAAAGTTCATGGAGTTAGCGTCATTTTTTTGCGTGGACACCTTCCGTGCGTTAATGATATGCAAGGTAGGCGTTCCTGTCTTAAAAAATGACTCCGATGCATATGCGTCGTATTTATACTCCCAGGCAAAAATGGGGAGTGGGCGGGTCTAAAAAACCTGCATTAGCGCCGGATTTTAGCGCCTGGGTCAGGGCAAGCGTTAAGGGACCTGTGGGCTCAGAATGAGCCCAGAGGTGCCCTCCCCTGCCCCCAGGGACACCCCCTGCCACCCTTGCCCACCCCAGGAGGACACCCAAGGATGGAGGGACCCACCCCAGGGACATTAAGGTAAGTCCAGGTAAGTTTTTTTTTTTTTTTTTTTTTGTGGCATAGGGGGGCCTGATTTGTGCCCCCCTACATGCCACTATGCCCAATGACCATGCCCAGGGCATGGCCATTGGGCAAGGGGCAAGGGGGCATGACTCCTGTCTTTGCTAAGACAGGAGTCATTTCAATGGGGGATGGGCGTCGTAAAAAAATGGCGCAAATCGGGTTGTGGTGATTTTTTTGCCTCAGCCTGACTTGCACCATTTGTGGACGCCCATACGCCATTTTCCCCCTACGCCGGCGCTGCCTGGTGTACGTCATTTTTTTTAACGCACACCAGACAGCGCCGCCGGCTAACGCCGGCTAACGTCATTGAATAAATACGGCACCCGCATGGCGCTTCAGAATGGCGTTAGCCGGCGCTAATTTTTTTGGCGCAAAACTGCGTTAGCGCAGTTTGGCGTCAAAAAGTATAAATATGGCCCCTTATGTCTCCATAGCCCCTCTCTCACATGCATTCATTTTTTTTAAAGCACCTCTCTTACTGGCGTAGGCTGTTGGAGCACTTTACATCACACACGCACACACACAGACAATGGATCATATGTTTGTAAATCAGTGCATAGAAAATATTACATAAAACCAAGGGAACTACAAGGTGTAGGATTCACATTTCATACATGCTGGTTGGCATTTTTAAGAGCTCTTGGTCTGGGGAAGCATAAACTCGGGATTCAGAATGTAAAACAGTGGATAACATTGACTTTACTAATAATTTGTTTCTACCCAAACAAACCCTTTGTAGCAAAATTGGGAGAATCAAAGACTGGGAAAAACATAACATTCTAACCTGTACTGCCCAGTTTCTATGCAATACCTTGATGGCAGATTTCAGCTCACAGTGCTAGATTATGGTTGTGAATTATAAGTTCCACGATAACAAAATGATCTCCGAGACAAAAGCAGTTTCCCTATGGGCATTGCACATATATTACTTTTCTGTGATCTGCACAGTACATGTTCTTTTCAGCAGGCATATTAACCCTCTGCGTTACCATAGATGAGTTAAAACTGCCACTATACCAAACTCCAATCTCTCTCCAGCAGGTATGTTAATCACCATAGTGATCTTGGCACTTTTAATGTTGCCTGACAAGTGTTGGAAATGCAAGAGACTCTACAGTGCTTTTAAAACTGCTGCACTGCTATATAACCACCCACTCCCAGTAACAAAAGCACCCGCCCCACCCTTCTAGCCTCCGTGGGAAATGTCTGATGCCTGGTAAAGCTAGCCTGGCCTTCAAGTGAACCTAACAACACATATCATGTGGCTCATTGCCGACTACCCATGGTAAAGAAAATAAAACCTATCTTTGCTCAACACAGTATTCAAATAAGTCATGCCATTCTTCTGTTTCACCTTGACTCCGCCCTGAAAAACCTATCCAGGTCTGCTACTGCCCCACTAAACTGATTTATACAACATGTTTGGGGAAAAGGGCTAAGAACAAGGAAGATCTCTGAACTTGAGTGACATACACTAGTTTCCCTTGGAAAAAAATACACTGCATAACACTGCTGCATTTTGTAGAGAGTTTTTCAATAACTTTCCATTAACTTACTTTCCTGAAATCTATGATGAGGCAAATGCATATAACATTTGAGGGACTAACATGTACAACCTTGGCTTTGATCCTAATTTCAAATATCCAATTATCAACTTACAAGAAACGTGCATAGAAAGGAAAAAATGGGGGTATCTGACAAACTGGACATGCCAGATAAATAGCTCTGGCATCTTCCATTAGGTTGTAATATGTTAATATTTCTCTAACTTTTATCACAGGCACAACCTGTTGAGGTATTACTTATTTGAAGTGAACGGTTTGACAATTTCCTGCGAAAACTCATGTAGAGCTTTTGAGTTAGATGTGTAAGCATTTCTTATTCATAAATCAACTCTATTAATGCTCAGTTTGACTGTCAACTATCCTTTGTTACATTCATTTCTCTATGTGCATCAAAATGCATAGCCTTGAAGTGTATCTCAATGTTTGAGTGTGAATTTATCAATCAAAGCATATTTATCTAATTGTCAGGCTTCATAGTTGTCTAGCTTTGTTTTTGTCATGTATTTATTTTTTATTTTTTCAACAATAGGCAGTCTATCATACAGCATGTTGCTCCTCAAACAGTACGAGTAAAACTTTGGTGAAACATTGTAAAATGACATAATAAAGTACAATCTACTTCCATATACACAAGGTGCTCCCCATAGAACCCCATAAATACTTTTACACCAGTTGTCGGTGCCCGCCACTTAACAAAATCTATACGTCTTGGTAGGTGCTCCATCCCCCCCAGACCTACTAAGTTAGACCACATGTTCAGCCCTTTGGCACCAATCAAGATCCACTTCCCAGTGGACCACTCATGGTGAATGGGGGGATCCCCACATTTGCGCTATATTCTGCTTCACCACTGTCACAGCTAGCGTCAACCAAATCTTCTGATACTTAGGCCATCGTACGTCCCCAGTAACCTTTAGTAGGAGCCATATGGCATTGAAAGGTACATCTAGGCCCAATATCTGGATCATTATATCTGTTACCTTTCCCCAGTAGTCTTGGATTTTAGAACATTCCCATACTATGTGAATAAAGGTCCCTTTTGCCCACACCCTTTAAGACACATTGGGGTAAGCACTTTCCCTATCCGATGCAGTAATGTCTGAGAAGAGTATACTCTGTGTAGGATTTTAAGATATACTATTCTAAAGCGGGCTGAGATCACTACCGCTCTAGCGCTCAGTGTCACTTCGTTCTAGCCCTCATCCTCCTGCAATCCTATGTCTTGGTCCCATGCTGTTTGCAGCTTCTCCAATTGCTCTGGAACATTATACATTAGTTTCTTATAAAGAAGGGAGATTTCTTTTTTGGTCAGGGGATCCAATAGTACTCGTCCTTCAATGGGGCTACTAGAGACAACTGCTACCCCTCCACTATATGGCATCTAAGCACCTGTCCTAGCTCTAGGTACCTGTACCATTCAGTGTTGCTCATTTCGAATTCTGTTTGAATGGACTTGAATGTGATGTATGCCTGATTACTCCACACATCACCAGGTGTTCGATTCCTATTAGGGTCCACTTTGAGAAACCTTGCAGGCCTCCCACTTTTCTTAGCATGTCGCTGTCCCACAACAGAGTTAGTTCATGAATTTACCCTCCTAGCACAAATATCTATTTGCTTCTCTTCATACCATCACCACTTACTGAGTATAGAAGGGCAATGCCCATTCCCATATCCCCCATAAAGGATGGGCAAGCATCCGTCAGGGCCCATTGCCATTTTCAACTCGGTAGGCAGGTTCCTCTCTATCTGTATAGAGTCAGTCATTTATTACAACAAGCTAGGAGACCCAACAATACTGCAACACATTTGGGACCACTAGGCCTTCCTCATATACTCCCCTCTACAGTTTACTTAGTGCTATATGCAAGGTAATCCCATTCCATAGTAGTTGGTGCAATCTGTGGTCTAATTTATCGAACAATTTCAGGGGGATCTTATACAGCATGTTCTGGAGGACATATATCAAGCCTGAAAGGGTCATTATTTTAGAAAGGGAGGCCCTCCCCTTTAAAGTGATTACGAGTGCTCGTCAATAAGGTGTGTCCCGGCGAAATCGTTCCAACTGCGGAAGCAAATTTGTGTCTAAAAATGTGTTTAAATTTCTGGTGATATAAATACCTAGATATTTAAAGCTGCTCATGTCCAGCGGCACTGTACATTGCCTTAGCAATTGTAGTGTTCCTCCTGTTAGAGGAAAGACCTGAGATTTCCCCAAGTTGATCCAGTATGCAAAGTAGTCTCCAAAAATAGTAAAAAAGTGAAAATTCAGTCAATGGAGAACTCCGGTTGTGTCACATACAGTAGTACATCGTCTGCCTAAAGGGATAGTCTCTCCTATCATTTTTGTTCCATCGGTATGTCCCAAATATGGGTGTCCCATCGGACCCAAGTGGCTAAGGGCTTGGAGGCCAGTGCAAAGATCATGGGGGAAAGTGGACACACCTGTCTCATCCCCTTGTGGATGGAAAATGCCTGTGACACTGCATTGTTGATTCATACCTGTGACAAGGGATCATTGTATAAAAATCTGACCCAGTCGAGAAATTTAGGGCCAAAGCCCATCTTCACCAACACAGCAAACAGGTAGGAGCATTCCATGCTGTCATGCTGTCAAATGACATATTGGCATCCAGTGGCAATAAGGCAGCTGGCTCATGGTAGGAATCCTTAGTGACATTTAGGTTGGTTGTGTATTTATGCATGAATTAATATTTTATTTATTTTATTGTAAGAACGTGGATTATTAGTTGAAGTGTATGATAGGCCTCTTTAAGTAATAATGTCATTGTTCTTTACTATGTCTACTTAGGTCTCAATAATTTAAACATACGTTCAAACCTTGATGGCTGTAACATGGAACAGACAGGCTTAACATGGGAGAAATGTGTAAAGCATTTATCAGTACCAAAACAGTTAAGAGTAGAAAACACAATACATTGGAAATCCAACTCCAATTTATGAAAAATAGAGTACATTTTAGTGACCAAATATACACCAAAATGACAAAAAATGGATATAGGGAACTGGAGATATGAGTTTTCAAATTGTAGATCATAATAGCACCAAAAGGCAACCAAGAGTACCTGGTCATGCTACACCCAGTCAAAGTCAAATGTTAAGGCCAACTGAGATGGCGTGTGCTTTGGATACAGGGACTAGGTTCGAGCCGGCACAAAACTTACCTTCTGACATTGTTGTTTTTATGAAGAAAAGGCCTTGTCGATGAGGTTCTGGAGAGATCAGACTGCAGTCTGAATACGAATATGGAATCATTGACAATAACCAGCTGAAGTGCAGTTCCACAGTGACAGCCTCAGTGCCAGCAGGAAGTTCAAGGCTCTCAATGTCAAAGGGGGGAAAACTCCTTGCCGGTGAGTTGGAAGTTGGGCCCAGGAAGTTGGCATCACCGTTGGGGTGCTGATCGGTGTTGGTCCCAGTGAAGTCCTCTACATTGGGACTTAAAAACTTTTCTGAAAGATAGAAACATTCACCGTGGAAACCAGCAAGTTGCTAATGACTAGCAGCTTGACATCTGTGGCTGCAGCCTGGCAGTAATCTGGTGGCAGGATCTGGTACTTTTGACAAAAAGTTCAGAAAAATGTTTCTAAGGGGATGATTATGACTTCAGCTGTCTTATGATCACAGTATCATCTTTGGCTGTCCGATTACCACCTCCTTGCTGGTCTGACAGCCCAATCACGATCCACAAGACCGCCGTAACTGCCGACATTTGAGATACCTCTGCGGTGGCGGTAGGGACAACATCGGTCAATTGTGGCGGTGCTGGCATTGGAACTGCGGTGTGTATACGACCTGCTTTCCACCAACTTTTCATGACAGGGAAAATGCCATGAGAAGGTCTGCAGCAAGGCAGGTAAAGGGCCACAAAAAATGACTCCAGGGCAAATAAGCTCATGTGGATTGTGGCTGGGATGGTGGTGTATGCACTGTTTGCCATGCATAACATGGTGCATTGAAACAGTGAGCCCAACTTGCTGGAGGTGCAGCAGTGTGGCAGGAGTGTATCCAGCATTGACTTCAGGCTCTCTCCTAGCGCTGAAGCATGCTGCCACCTTGCCAACACACTGCCAGGCCCACTGGAATGTCATAATGCGGCAGTTGCGATGCCACTGGCTTTGCAGCTTTCTCCCTACTGCCGCTGGTGTGGGCTGCTGGTGTGTCCCCAAAGTCATAATCGGCTCCTAAGTGTCCAGTTTAGGAATTTTGAAGTGTGAAAGAGTATACCTTAGTAGCACCTATGATCTTTTTAGGGACCATTTGGGCATTGGATCTTAATTACCCAATAGCCACTAGCAGGGTCCAGAGGAAATGCAACTAGCCCAGTCATTGGGGCTCAGCAGAGATTTGGGCTTCTTGCAGGTTTTGTGTTCCTTGAAATAAAAAGGAGGCTAACCAACTAATTAAGTAGCCCTTAATGTCCACCCTTATGTGCTGGGAGCAAGTGGGAGTACGTCAAGCTCTTGGGGCTTCTCTCTATGGGATCAATAGCAGGCACTTTTATGCCAAATGCCAGCCTGTGGATGGGGGGATTCCTGACTCCACCCTAATCAATGGATTAAAAGTTCCCTGTGGTGCCTCTACTCACTTAAGTAGCATTTCCTGTGTGTTTTATTTCAAACTATCCTACAATATCCTACGTTCTTCCTCAAACCAATATGGCGTAATCTTTATTGTTGTGAGTGGCTCTCCTAGGGCCTACCCAGAAGTGTAGGTAGTATAATGGACAAACCCTCCTTTGTAGTCACTTTAAACCAGTTCTAGGAGCAGCCTCTCTTCCACTGGGATTGGTGCCCGGCTGGCTATCAGGAAAATGAAGCGGCATACCCAGGTGTGTATTACATCTACTTGTGAAATAGTAGGTACCCTTTGAAGTTTAATGAAGTTCCAGGGCACAGCGATCCTGTTAGAGTGAAAGTATCTCACCATACCCAAGCCTTTTGTCCACAGTTAGGTATCAATAAATATTTCATCACAGATAGGCCTTAACGGTGAGGTGACACTAAACACAGGTAGAAAGGCACATTTGGAATAGGCAGGAAAATGCCAACATTCTAAAAGTGGCAGTCTCAAAACAGTGATTTACTATTCAGCTTGACCATTAGACTAAATTTTAAATTACAATAAATGTAAGCCCTTGAATCATGGTTCTAGCTGCTCCTGAACTGAAGTTATGTATCATAACATGTTACAATGTAACCCAGTGTTTTTTTGGGAGACCCAGCTTTTCCACAGTGAAAAACAACGTTGAAGACTTCTCACTGCCACGACATGTAAACCTTAAGTACACATGCCCTACTGTTTTAAAGTCATGCATCCTGCACTATGGGTATTTAGGGCCTACATACTAAGTATTAAAAAGGAAGGTTTACACATGCCAAAAGGATTATTTTGGCATTTGGAGTTTGCAGTTTTAAAGCTACACACCGAGGCTACAAGAGCAGGCCTCAAGACATGCCTTGCCTTTTCACTTAAATGGTGGCACACTAGCTGCTGCAGTTACAGGCCCTAGGTTCAAATTAGGTTGTTGATTGAGTGGGCTGTTAACTCTGCACAAGCAACAGCCACAATCCCTGTGAGGTTGAACCCCAAAAATCACTTAATTAACCTGGGCTGCAGTTACAGCCCTTAGGTACACTGCTGTGAGAAATTAGGTTGTTGATTGAGTGGGGTGTTAACTCTGCACAAGCAACAGCCACAATCACTGTGAGGTTAAACCTCAAAATTCACTTAATTAACCTGTGTTTAACCCTCTGGTAGCTTGACACAAAAGCAGTCAGACTTAACTAAAAGAGGCAATGTGAAAAGTATTTATGCAGCACACATACAATAATAAAGTGAAAACACAACACAAGAAAAATCCCACACCAATTTAGAAAGTATGTTTTAATAGGTATGTTTTAATAAATTAATTTACACAAAAATGACAAACATCCAATGAGTAGATCCAGAGTTGTGATTTTTAAAATTTGAAGGCAAAAACTAGCACCTAAAATATCCAAGCATCAACCGTAGATATCTTATAGTGCGAGACTGATTAAACTAAAAAAACATGGCCGACTACAATTGATTGTGAGTCAGTTACAAAGAGTAGATTGGGCCTGTTCTAGGCTTTCTTCGGACTTAGAAGAAACTTTGACAAAAAGTCTCTGAGAAGGTAGAGGTTCAGCTGGCCAAAGCTGCATGCAGCGCGCAAGGAGGAGGCGTCATCATCAGGGAGCTGTGGGACAAAATCGGTGTGAAGATGTCTTCAATCTGACTTAGGGCCTGAGTTAGAGTTTGGTGGAGGCAGCTACTCCATCACAAATGTAACGGATATCCCCTCCACCATATTAAAATCTGATTATAGCCTATGGAGATCATAATACGCAGATAGGTTATCCATGACGTTTGTGATGGAGTACCTGTCTGCCAAACTCTATCATGCCCTAAGAGTATTTTTTGGAAGTTGAAAATTTACAGTGGGACGAGGCTGATTGTACCAATGACATAAGTAGCCCCTTAACCATGCCTCAGGCCTGCCATTGCAAGGCCTGTGTGTGCAGTTTCACTGCCAATTCAAATTGCCATTTAAAAGTAATTGCCAAGCCTTAAACTCCCCTTTTTCTACATATAAGTCACACCTAAGGTGGCCCTAGGTAAGCTATAGGGCAAGGTGCTATGTCGACCAAAGGCAGTACATATACCTGTGTAGGTTACATGTCTTGGTAGTGTAGAACTCCTAAATTCGTTTTACACTGCTGTGAGGCCTGCTCCTTTCATAGGCTAACATTAGGACTATCCTCATATGCTGTTTGAGTGGTAGATTCTGATCTGAAAGGAGTAACAAGGTCATATTTAGTATGGCCAGAATGGTGATTCAAAATCCTGCTGACTTGTGAAGTTGGATTTAATATTGCTATTTTAGAAATGTCACTTTTAGAAAGTGAGCATTTCTCTGCACTTAAATCCTTCTGTGCCTTACAATCCACGTCTGGCTAGGTTAGTTGTCAGCTCCCTTGTGCATTTCACTCAGAGAACCCCAAACACAGGATGCTCAGTCACACCTGCACACATCTGCACACTGAATGGGTCTTCCTGGGCTGGGAGGGTGGAGGGCCTGACACTTACATTTGAAAGGACAGTGGCCTGCCCTCACACAGTGGACTGCCAAGCCCCCTACTGGAACCATGGCAGACAGAATGGAACTGAAAGAGGTCCTGGTGCACTTCTAAGCCACTCTTTGAAGTCTCCCCCACTTCAAAGGCATATTTGGGTATTTAAACAGCGCCTCTGGCCCTACCAACTCAGACACTTCTGGACAAGATACCAACCTGCAACCTGCCAAGAGGAACTGCCTGGCAGCCCAAAGGACACACCTGACTGCTTTTCTGCAAAGGACTGCTGCCCTGCTGTTGCCATGCTGCCTTGCTGCCCTCTGACTCTGCTGAGAAGTGCTCTCCAAGGGCTTGGATAAAGCTTGCCTCCTGTACCTTGAAGTCTCAGGACCAAAAAGACTTCATCCTGCAAAGAACTCCTTCTGTGGCCTGCCAGAAATGGCACATAGCCTGCATTACGGTCAGAAAATCACCGCCGCTGAACCGGAACGACGCAGCCTGGCTCCTGAGAGGAGATCGACGCAGCCCAGCTCCCCGAGAGGAGATCGATGCAGCGCCAGGGTTGCAACCGGAACTTCAACGCATTGCCCACTGGATCAATGCATAGCTGAGCCGGAATGATGCAGCCCGACTTCCTGCAAAAAGAATCAACGCAGCACCTGCCATACAACAGACATTTCCCCGCATCGATGCAGCTCCTGTGACTCCGTCCTGCACACCCAGGTTTCTCTGCATCGTCCACGGGGCGTCCGAATATCTCTCAACCCAAAGAAGATCCAAATCAGTGCGCCGGAAATCGACGCAAAGCCTTCTCTGGGTGGAAACTTGTCGACTCCTCGTCTGTGTGCGCCAAGAGAAACTGACACACACCAACGCACACCTCCCACACATCTCCTCTTCTGGGGTCCCTTCGGTAGAATTTGAACGCAAACCAGGTACTTTGTGCTTTCAATAGACACTTGTTGCTTTTTAAAGACTAAAGACTCTTTTTATCATTTTCTAAAGTGATATCTCAACGTGTACTTATCAAATTTTGATCATTTTGATTTGCATTTATCCAGATAAATATTCTATATTTTTCTAAATACTGTGTGGTGTATTTTTGTGGTGTTATACCGTGTTATTGTATTATTTATTGCACAAATACTTAACACATTGCCTTTTAAGTTAAGCCTGCCTGCTCAGTGCCAAGCTAGCAGAGGGTGGGCACAGGATAATTTGGATTGTGTGTGACTTGCCCTGAGTGGGGGTCCAGGGGTCAGAGCATGTGCACTGGGGCCTATCAGCAGGGGCCAGTGCCCAGAGTCCATTAACCATCAGCACATTCAGTAAGAGGCATTTTCTTGCAGTTATGTATTTATGTGTTGAAGATTTTAGAAATCACTCCTCTCAAGGAAGCAACAGAGTTGTGTACATGGAATAGGGAGGGATGGTTGTGAAGTAAATCAATATTACATGGATATTAGGCAGTATGTGCACTCTTTATGGTGCAGCTCATGGGCAGAGTTTATGGGAAGCTATTTATTGATCATACATGGAATGGTCCTTTAATAAAAATGTTTTCACCTAGATTTGTAGCTTCTGAGGACTAGTATTATGTCTTTCTTTTTTTACTTCTCTTGTCCTTTCTGGAAATGTCATGTCTGTGTGTTGCATTTGGCCTCTGAGATGACCTTTGTTCAGGCAGATAAAATTATGTAGTGAATCTAGGAGATAATGTAGGTATACAGGTGCTGTCAGAGTATTTTTGTCAAGGTGGGTACAATTTATTTGCACTTTTACATGTGACGTGTCAGGCAGTAGCATATGTGATGCATTGCTGTAGAGGCAATGGAGATTTGGATTAGGCAGCTATCGGCCACACACACAGGATGTTAGCACAGCTACTTGAAAAAAGGGGTGAGGTTTCCATAAAGGCCCTTTCTGCACATACTGAAAGATGTTGGGATTGTCTATCAATTTTTGATGGTGTATGTTAATCTGCCTGATGCATTATGGGCCTAAGAGAATAGTATAGTGGTTGCAGTCCAAGACTGCATTCACCCTTATATTTTTCGAGGGACCCTGCTGTAAGACCAGAAAGATGTGCTTGTGAACATCCTGGCAGCATAGTACTGACCTCATCGGCAGGTTCTGTGCTTGTGCAATGCACATTAGACTTTAGGCAGGGGCGAGGATTTCTCCACAACACTTCTACCTAGTGTCACTAAGAACCCCCTCTTCGAGACTTGATAAATATTCACCAAGGTGTAGGTAGCTGACCTTCAGCATATCTCCTGGGGGGCTGTTGACCAGTGCTTAGTCTTCTCTTACAGAAGCATGCTTACATTAAAAAAGGATGCTTATGGTGGTTCAATAGCGCTCACATCGCGTTTAGAAGGACACACACAATAATGTTGGGTACAAAAGGAAATCGGTTGCAATAGGACGCACATACAATATTCTAGCCCCAATTTCTCAGCAACTAAGTGGGGAAGACCTGCACATCAAAAGTATTACATGGAAAGAAGCCCTAAGCCAACATCTGTCTGAGCCTCGGTTAATTTCCCTCATTAACAATCATCACTAAGTAGCCTTCAGCAACGCAGCCATGGCCTCAAACTCTCTGCAATGTCAATTTGAGTCGAGGGTGGACAACCCCATGTCATAGATTGTTACCTATCTGCAAATGTACATTAGGTATGCCTCCCATGATCATCCCACTGTAAGCTGATCTGAGGAAGCAGCTAGGAAGAGAAAATGGTATTACAAGGCAGCTGCACACAAAATACCCCTCCCCAGCCCACTCTCACGTCCTTGATGCTCTCTAGGCCTTGTATTCCCCCAGCTCGTTCTTACCACCCTCAGCAACTTGACCACCTAAAATACCAATATTTACAACCTGCCCCTCCGAGGTTTCCTATCCCCCTAATTGCTTTGCTCTCCATTCTCAAATATACAGTAAGAATAGCTATAAGGCTCAAGGCAGGAGTCAGTGAGCAGCATCGGTTTTGATCAATCTTCTGCCTGACGCAGGTCTGTACAGATCCACAACTGGCAGATGAAATCATCCCCAGAGAGATAGGATAGGAAGGAAAGTCATCCACCATTACAGCATTCTTGTCATTATATCAGCGGTCTTCAAACTTTCTATTCCAAGATACCTTCAATTTAAAAAAAAAAACAGCTCAGGCCCCACGATTACATTCCTTCTAGTATTTGGGAGAGAACATTGGATACATCCAGTATATTGTGGTACAGATAAAGGGGGGTCTGAATTTTCCTCTAAGCTAGCAGAACAAACTTGCTATTTAGTGGGTCATTCCCTCCTCCCCTTCCAAATACTAAAAGTACACTGTATATAGACCGGCGGCGGCAGCAGTGGAAGCAGGGCAGTTGCTATTGTCAGTGAAGTAGGGATCTGCGTGGGATATTGGATCCTGCTGTTGGGTCTATGGTATCACCCAGAACTGCAATGCAATTGCCGATAGCTCATCCACAGGCTATCAAGTCCTTTAAACTTCGACTGGCACTTGGGAGTCTTCATGCTTAGCAGCAAAGAGACCAGATACTGTACAGGTCCATCATTTACTGTCCCAACGAATAAAGTCCCATGTGCAGATAGATGTATCCCTAAAGCAAGGACTCCATACGTCTTAGCTTAGCAGCAAAGAGGCTAAATGCAATACTACTTCATGAAATAAGGTCCCGGAAAATAAAGTGTCAAGTACCAGATATATATATCTCTATGACCGGATACAACGTCATGACTTAGCAGCAAAGAGAGGTGAATATAGTACATATTCATGATATGCAGTTTAGAGACATAAAGTCCCTCATTACAACCCTAGCGGTCGGTGTTAAAGCGGCGGTTATAACCACCAACAGGCCGGCGGTTAAAAAAACTGAATCACGACCATGGCGGAAACCACCAACATAGATAGCCACTTTAACACTCTGATCACCACAGTGGTAGAAACAAACACCGCAGCGGTAACCGCCAACAGCCAGGCGGAAGACAATGTACCGCCCACTGTATTACAACAGGCCTATCCGCCACCTTTTCTGGGACGGTACCAACACCATCAAAAGCACGGCGAAAACAGGACTTGGAACGGAAAACACTCACCTCTCAAAACCCAACGAGGAACCAGGACGCCAGGGAGCCCCAGTTACAGGTCCTGCCCATGTTGGTTTACCTCCTCTTCTACCAGGAGCAGCAAAGATGCCAGCAACGACCACGGTGAGTACTGCACCTTGCACACAGGGGAGGAAAGAGAGAGACACACACATGCAACACACAACACCCCCACCCCCACCCTCACCCACAACAACATACACACAAATACATGCAGCAACATGACATTTACACCCCGTCACCGCCTGGAAGAACGCAAGGACAAAAGGAAATTATTGTAACAAGTGTAATCATCGAAAAATCAGATAGGCCAAGATAAATTTAAATCATCAGTATGTACAAATATGTACAGCAACTACATAAGTACGGATTGTATTGCAATCATTGTTCGTGGACCAGTGGTCCCAAAATGCATGGGCAAAGCCCACACATGATACCTGACTTAAAAAGGAGAGAACACTGCTGGGGCATCAGATCGAAAATAAACAGGCACCTCAGGGGGAGGGGGAGCACCTCAGCCGGATGAACGGACAACGCCACTGCTCCACGAGGGGGCTCCGTGCCCACAGTTTGGTCCTGGGAAGTGCAAAGCCACAGTCTCTCAAGTCTCTCAAGTGGGTGGTTTGCCCACTGTTTGGTCCTGGGGAGTGCAAAGCCACAGTCTCTCAAGTGGGTGGGTTGCCCAGTGCTTTATCCTGGGGAGTGCAAAGCCACAGTCTCTCAAGTCTCACAAGTGGGTGCTTTGCCCACTGTTTGGTCCTGGGGAGTGTAAAGCCACAGTCTCTCAAGTCTCTCAAGTGGGTGGGTTGCCCACTGCTTTATCCTGGGGAGTGCAAAGCCACAGTCTCTCAAGTCTCACAAGTGGGTGGTTTGCCCACTGTTTGGTCCTGGGGAGTGCAAAGCCAGAGTCTCTCAAGTCTCTCAAGTGGGTGGGTTGCCCACTGCTTTATCCTGGGGAGTGCAAAGCCACAGCCTCTCAAGTGTTACAAGTGGGTGCTTTGCCTACTGTCTGGTCCTGGGGAGTGCAAAGCCACAGTTTCTCAAGTCTTTTAAGTGGGTGGGCTGCCCACTGCTATATCCTGGGGAGTGCAAAGCCACAGTCTCTCAAGTGGGTGGGTTGCCCACTGCTTTATCCTGGGGAGTACAAAGCCGCAGTCTCTCAAGTCTCACAAGTGGGTGCTTTGCCCACTGTTTGGTCCTGGGTAGTGTAAAGCCACAGTCTCTCAAGTCTCACAAGTGGGTGGTTTGCCCACTGTTTGGTCCTGGGGAGTGCAAAGCCAGAGTCTCTCAAGTCTCTCAAGTGGGTGGGTTGCCCACTGCTTTATCCTGGGGAGTGCAAAGCCACGGTCTCTCAAGTGTTACAAGTGGGGGGTTTGCCTACTGTCTGGTCCTGGGGAGTGCAAGGCCACAGTCTCTCTAGTGGATGCTTTTCTCCACTGGTTCTGGAGGGGGCATTGTGCCCAGAGTTCTTCATCCTGCCAAGGACTGTGTGAGTAGATGCTTTTCCACACTGATTCTGGAGGGGGCTTGGTGCCCAGAGTGCTTCATCCTGCCAAGGATTGGGGTTGTGGATGCTGTTCTCTACAGGTTCTGGAGGTGGCTTGGTGCCCAGAGTGCTTCATCCTGCCAAGGATTGGGGTTGTGGATGTTTTTCTCTACTGGTTCTGGAGGGGGCTTGGTGCCCAGAGTGCTTCACATGCAGTGTGGCAGGACCCATTCTCTCACCTGGGTGTGCGTGCCACGAGATTGCCTGGGAACAGGCAGCATGCTACTCCATGGAGGCAGAGAGACACTCCACCCTGCTGCGACTTTGCCTGCCACCTGCTGGTACAAACAGTGCTGGGTGTCGTGCCTCAAGTACGCTGTGCAGGGTCCAGGAGGTTTCCTGCAGCCTCGGACGGCTGCCCACTGGGGATGTTACCCATGTCGGCTGTGGTGGCACTGTCTCAGCACGTCACGGGGCTGGTGGCGGTGGATGCGGCGGTGTCTGTGACGGAGATGCTTCCGGTAGTGAATGTGTCAGCAGGACGTCTCCTGCAGCCTCGGACGGCTGTCCACTGGGGATGATGCTGGAGACTGTTGCAGAGGCAGCAGACGTGCAGGTGGCGGTGCAGGTGGTGGTGCAGGTGGCGTGTCCACCACCGTACAGGTTGCTGTTCTGGTTGCCATAAGGGGTGACTCTAGTCCCTCAGCCAGAGGCTCCGTGGCCTGTCCCTTCGCCTTGTGTCCCTTCCTCACCATTGGATGTCGCTGATGGTCCCTTGGCACTGTCCCCTTTTGATTTGGAGGAGCCCTTGCTGGGTGGTTGGTGCAGCTTTTCCCTACAGCTTGTGGGCACCTTCTTCGCCTTGGGAGGTGGCGGAATGGGATGATCCTTGGCCTCGCTAGGTGGCACACTGGCAGCCCTGATGGGTGGCACCCACTATGTGACCGGAGTTGCTGAGACCACAGTGCTAGAGGATTTGGTGGCTGAGGTGCTGGGCTGGGACCTTAACATCCTAGCCTAGGGGATGGACGTGGGGTGGGGGGAAGAGGTCAATGTTAGCCAGTAAAAGTTTCTTAGACACACTGGGACGGGAAGATGGAGGGGGTTTGGGAGTGGAGGAAGAGGTAGTGGTTGTAGGAGCTGTACGTCTGCTGAATTTGGGTGAAGGTGCATGGGCTGGAGGCTGTTGTGAGGTGGATGGTTGTTCGGTGGGCGTGTGCCTGCGTTTGTATACTTTGGGAGGAGGGCTCACATATACACTGGGAGAGGACACAGGGGACGTGTGCATGGTAGTGGGGGTGGTGATTGCACCTGAGCGGTGTGTGGTGATTGGCGTGCTGGTGATGGAGGTAGTGGCTGAGGATTTAGTGCATGCAGGTGTGAGTGGAGACGAGCCTGGGAGGGAGGAGGAGGACGTGGAAGAGGGGGACACAGTGGAGGCAGTGGATGTTGGTGTGTCTGCATGGGGATGGTGCTTGTGTGAGTGCCTGTGGGATGTGTGTTGATGAGTGTGCATGCTGGTCTGAAGGTGTGCTTTGGATAGGCTGAGGTAGAGGGGATTGGTTCTGGGTAGAGGAAGTTGGAGGGGGGAGGCTGGACACAGGGACAATGGCTGCCATCAGTGCTGAGGCCAGAGCCTGAAATGCTCTCTGTTGGGCTGCCACACCAGAATGAATGCCCTCCAGGTATGCATTTGTTTGCTGCAAATGCCTCTTGACACCCTGGATGGCATTCAAAATGGTTGATTGCCTAACAGTGAGGGATCTCAGGAGGTCAATAGCCTCCTCACTGAGGGCAGCAGGGCTGACTGGGGCGGGCTTGAGATACCTGGGGCGAAGGTGATGCCCACCCTCCTGGGTGAGCGGGCATGGGAAATTCGATGAGGGGCTGCTGGGAGGGTGGTGCTGGTGGAGGGGCGATGACTGTACCTGTTGTTGTGTTGGGCACAGAGGTGCCCGCCACCACACTGGAACTCCCATCAGAGGAGGAGTCACTGTTGATTGTGTCTGCTCCTGTCCCCGTCGTGGAGCTCCCCTCGCCCTCCATCCCACTGGTGCTTTCAGACTCTGTAAATTCACCCTCCAGAGCCATGTGGGTTGCCGCTCCCTCCTGCTCCGGTGCCAATGCTCCTCCGCTAGATGATGCTAATGCACACGAGGACAAGGTGACAAAACAAAAAGGGGGGGAAAGACACAAGAGACACATGGTCAATGCCTGCAACACCACTACCGTTGGCGGACACAACACACAGGGAGCAGCCCTATGCACTAGCGCATGCAGTAACAGTGCAGTGGAAAAGCACATGCCCATGGGGGACTCTCTCTAGACCCATTTCATGCACAGCTGGAACCCTAGGTGTAGAGGGCAACTACCCCCTTTGGGGTTGGAGTGGCACTGAGCTTGCAAAACAATGGCTGTACGTTGGCGTGTCTGCCCTGGCCTAGGGGAACCCACAGCCCACCTCCCCCACCCAGACACCTTGTCAAGCATGCAGAGTCAGCTGAATGAGACTGTACTCACCCCTTTGTGGCTGGTGTGATGCCCTCAAGTGCCCATCCAACTCAGGATATTCCCCCGCCAGAATCCGGTACATCAGGGGGGTCATGGTGCGACGGGCACCCCTTCCACGTTGGGAGGCCATCCCCAGCTGGGCCTCCGCCATCTTCTTGCTCAAGCGGCGCAGGTCCTCCCATCTTTTACGGCAGTGGGTGCTCTGTCTATGGTAGAACCCCCAGGGTCCACACTTCCTTGGCGGTGGCACACCAAATACCCTTCTTCTGGTGGGCACTGACCTAGAGGAATAGTGAAGTAAAAATGGATGTTACTCCCTCATCCAATTTTTCTCACTCATTGGCCACAAACTTCCCAACCTGGCCCAGAAAAACATACACTCACCATCCTCACATGCTGACCTGTGCCCCCCGTTTCTTCCATTCACGACATTCCATACAATCATGTGCCATCCACCATGCACACAGTTTACTCACCAGTTTGTTTGGAGGACCATAGAGTAGCGTGTACTGGGGAGGACCGCATCCACCAGTTTGTCCAACTCCTCTGCCGTGAAGGCAGGGGGCCTTTTCCCAGACACTGTAGCCATTGTCGCTTCCAGACACAGGTCACAGCAGCACTTGCAGTGTAGGTCCTCTCCTGTTGAAGGTCAGGTATCAAGTGAGGGAACTGATAGAAAAGGGCGGTCACGTCTGCGGTGGTGCGTACCGTCAAGGCCGGAGTACATCGTCATTGGCTCCTGGAACCCATAGGGCCCAATGATAACCACTGCTGAATTGCACAGTGGTCTTCGACCGCACACCGCGACGCTGCACAACGCCAGTGCAGTTACCTCATTTCCCCTTGTCCCTCCTTACAGGTCAGGCAGCCGCCATTTCAGGCGGCCATATGGCAGGCCATCTAATTGTGTCAATTGTTTTTGGCCTATATGGTGTATGACCCTCTGCTCACCCTTCTCCTCCATAGGGCATGTCCGCTGGGGCAGGTGAGGAGATGGCAGCATCCTCCGGTATACAGACCCCTGGTGGACCTTTCGACAACAAAAGACAGACACATCATTATCACTTACAGACTTGATTGTGACACAATCCAGGAACTGTGTGCCCAGCTGGAGCAAGACCTGATGTCAGCTATCCGCCACCCCACAGGAATACCCCATCTAGTGCAGGTCCTGTCAGTGCTCCATTTCCTGGCAAGTGGCTCCTTTCAAACAACTGTGGCCATGGCATCAGGGATGTCACAGCCAATGTTCTCTAACATGTTGTCCAGAGTGTTGTCTGCCCTGCTGAAACACATGCACAGCTACATCATGTTCCCTCAGGTGGAGGATTTGCCCACAGTGAAAGGTGACTTCTATGCCCTGGGACATATCCCCAACATTATTGGTGCCATTCATGGTACACATGTGGCATTTGACCCCCCTCAGGAATGAACAGGTGGACAGAAACCAGAAAAGCTACCATTCTATGAATTTGCAGATGGTGTGTTTGGCAGACCAGTACATCTCCCATGTGAATGCCAAGTATCCTGGCTCAGTGCATGACGCTGACATTTTGAGGAATAGCAGCATCCCTTATATGATGGGGCAACTCCAGAGGCACCGTGTGTGGCTAATAGGTGAGCCCAAGGTCCCCACACAGTTTAAATAGGTGTCTGGGTGTGGGAGAGTCCCTAGTGGTTGGAGGATGTCTAACAGTTGTCCCTCGATATTTTCAGGTGACTCTGGTTACCCCAACCTGTCATGGCTACTGACCCCAGTGAGGAATCCCAGGACAAGGGCAGAGGAATGCTACAATGGGGCACATGGGCGAACTAGGAGGATAATAGAGTGCACCTTCGGCCTCCTGAAGGCCAGATTCCGGTGACTCCATCTGACAGGTGGCTCCCTATACACTCAACGAAGAAGGTGTGCCAGATCATCGTAGCATGCAGTGTGTTGCACAACCTGGCTTTGCGACGCCAGGTGCCTTTTCTGCAGGAGGATGGGCCTGATGCTGGTCTTGTGGCAGCTGTGGAGCCTTTGGACAGTGAAGAAGAGGAGACAGAAGAAGAAGATATAGACAACCGAAACAACATCATCATGCAATACTTCCAGTGAGACACAGGTAAGAAGATAGCACTGCTTCTCACATCTCATACTACTGTAGGGCATAGAATAAATCTGCCTTTTTACCTCTGTGTATGGACACTGACATGTCACATTGGCTTTCCATTTCACAGATCTGAGTCCCACCTTGTGCCCTCTGCTATGTTTACTGCTGCCCAACAACTGTGTAACAATGGTATGTGAACAAGAAGATTGACATTGCTAGATTTCTGAAAGGTTGCAGTTACACATTTGTAACACTGACTCCAGATTGATTTGTGATTCAAGGGTGTTTATTTCTGTGTTAATAAGTGGAGGGGTGGGTGCAATGGGCTGTGGTGATGATGGGGGAATGTCCAAGGTAGAGTTCAGTGTCTTGGTCTCACAGGTGCATTGTCCAAGGGGGCATACGAAAGGGATCAGTGGCAGTTTAAGGTGTACAGGGTGACAAAGTGGGAAAGAAGGGTGACCATCAGGAGAGTGTTATTTCCTGATGGGGATCTTGGCAATGTTCCTGGATCTCAGGGACCGTTTGCAGTCTGGTTCTCCTTCTGCAGGGGATGGGGTGCTGGTGGCCTGTTGTTCCTGTGGCGGGCCTCCTGTCCACTAGCACCGGCAGAGGTGGAGGGCTGTTCATCGTCCAGGCTAGTGTCAGTGGCCCCTTTGTGTGCCACTGTGTCCCTCATGGTGTTGGCCAGGTCTGCCAGCACCCCTGCAATGGTGACCAGGGTGGTGTTGATGGACTTCAAGTCCTCCCTGGTCCCAGGTAGTATTCCTCCTGCAGCCCCTGGGTCTCCTGAAACTTGGCCAGTAGCGTGCCCATGGTCTCCTGGGAATGGTGGTATGCTCCCATGATGTTGGAGAGTGCCTCATGGAGAGTGGGTTCCCTGGGCCTGTCCTCCCCCTGTTGCACAGCAGTCCTCCCAGCCTCCCTGTTATCCTGTACCTCTGTCCCCTGAACCGTGTGCCCACTGCCACTGACCTCAGGTCCCTGGGTTGGTGGGTTTGCCTGGGGTCCTTGTAGTGGTGGACACACTGCTGATTGACGTGTCCTGGAGACAGAGGGATGGGCCAGCTGGGTGGGTGCTGTGGTGGTGTTTCCTGAGGGGGGAGGCTCTGTGGTGGCTTGTGACTGTGGCAGGGGAACCGACTGTCTGGAGGTCCCTGATGCGCCGGGCTGGTCATCCAGATCCAGGCGTGCAGAGCTGCTGTCGTCACTGTGGGCCTCTTCTGTGGGGGGGATTGGATATGTCTGGCACCTCCTGTCCAGTGACGTTGGGTATGGGTCCTGTTGGGGTGTAAATGCATAGTTTTAGTAACTGTGTGTGCCATCTTGTGCATTGGGTAATTTACCCTCTACTCCTGTGCTTGCCTTGTTGTGTTTGCCATTGTGTGATTAGTGTTTTGGGGTCTGTGTGGGTGTCTGTACTGGACATGCTTTGGCAATGGGTGTCCATGTTTGGTGTTGCATGCAGGGCTTGGTATTGGGATGGCTGGGTTGTGATAGTGGGGCATATGTGAGGTGTTGGAGTGGTGGGGTGAGGGTGAGGGTGAGGGTGGGGGTATGTGATGGCATGCAGGTGGGGTGGGGGGATATGGTAATTAATATTTGACTTACCAGAGTCCAGTCCTCCTGCTACTCCTGCGAGGCCCTCAGGATGCAGTATTGCCAAGACTTGCTCCTCCCATGTTGTTAGTTGTGGGGGAGGAGGTGGGGGTCCACTGCCAGTCCTCTGTACAGCATCTGGTGTCTGGATTCAACTGAACATACCTTCCCCTGTAGGTCGTTCCACCTCTTCCTGATGTCATCCCATGTTCTTGGATGCTGTCCCACTGCATTGACCCTGTTGACGATTCTTCGCCATAGCTCCGTCTTCCTAGCAATGGAGTTGTGCTGCACCTGTGATCTGAAAAGTTGTGGCTCTACCCTGATGATTTCCTCCACCATGACCATGAGCTCCTCCTCAGAAAACCTGGGGTGTCTTTGAGGTGCCATGATGTGGTGTGGGTGATTTGTGAGGTGATGTTTGTTGTGCTGTGTGAAATTTTGTGTTGTTGTGTGTTCTTTGAGGTGCGTGGATGTTGTATGAGTGATGGTGTGGTGTGCTTGTGGATGCTGGTGTAGTGTTGGCTATTCTCTCCTTGTGCTTCTTCACAATAATGTCATTGTAAGGGGTTGCGGGTAATATGGGTGTGTGTTTTATAGTGGTGTGGGTGTGTGGGTGTGGTGTGTGTATGTGTATCAGGTGTGTGTATTTCAAATTGTCCAATGTGGTTGTGTTTTGTATAGGAGGCTGGCCTGGCTTATAGTGCGTACCTTGTGGTACTCACACCTTGTGCCAGGTCAGTTATCCCTTATTAGTAGAATAGGGGTGTTCTAGCAGCTTAGGCTGATAGAGGTAGCTATAGCAGAGCAGCTTAGGCGGAACTAGGAGACATGCAAAGCTCCTACTATACCACTTATATCATATAGCACTATATCATTAGAAAACACAGTACTCGGAGTTACTAAAAATAAAGGTACTTTATTTTAGTGACAATATGCCAAAAGTATCTCAGAGGATATACTCCCTTAGGAGGTAAGTAATATACACCAAAAATATAGACACAAACAAAAATCAGGTAAGTAACAGTTAGAAAAGTAGTGCAAATAATGTAGAGCACAACAGAATGCAATAGGGAGAAATAGGCCTAGGGGCAACACAAACCATATACTCCAAAAGTGGAATGCGAACCATGAAAGGACCCGGGCCTAGTGTAGTGTGTAGAGGGTTGCTGGGAGTGTAAGAAAACACTAAGGGTGTCCAAAATACCCCACCCCAAGACCTGAAAAAGTAGGAGTAAAGTTACCCTACTTCCCCAGAAAGACAGTAAAGTCGAGATAGGGGATTCTGCAAGGACAACAACTAACTGCAAAACACTGAAGACGGATTCCTGGACCCGAGGACCTGTAAAGGAAGGGGACTAAGTTCAAGAGTCACGCAAGTGTCCGGGGGGGCAGGAGCCCACTAAACCCCGGATGAAGGTGCAAAAGGGCTACCTCTGTGTGGAAGAAGCCAAAGATTCTGCAACAACGGAAGGTGCCAGGAACTTCTCCTTTTGTCAGAAGATGTCCCACAACGTGCTGGAGGATGCAGAGTTATTTCCACACAGAAGGACCACAAACAAGCCTTGCTAGCTGCAAGAGTTGCAGTTGAGGATTTTGGGTGCTGCCATGGCCCAGGAAGGACCAGGGGGTCGCCCCTTGGAGGAGGAGACAGGGGGGGGTGCTCAGCAACACGGAGAGCCCATGCAGAAGCAGGCAACACCCACAGAAGCACCTGAACAGGCACTTAGAATATCTGAGGACAACAGTCGACTCAGAGACACAAAGAAGGGTCAGCGAGTTGGGCAAAGCAGGACTGAGTGCTGGGGACCTGGGCTAGACTGTGCATGAAGGAAGTCTTGCAAAAGTGCACAAAAGCCAGAGCAGCTGCAGTTCATGCAGTACACAGGATTACTGTCTGGCGTGGGGAGGCAAGGACTTACCTCCACCAAATTTGGATAGAAGGGCCACTGGACTGTTGAAGACACTTGGACCCAGATCCTGTGTTCCAGGGACCACGCTCGTCAGAATGAGAGGGGACCCAGAGGACCAGTGATGCAGAAGTTTGGTGCCTGCATTAGCAGGGGGAAGATTCCGTTGACCCACGGGAGATTTCTTCTTGGCTTCCAGTGCAGGGTGAAGGCAGACAGCCCTCAGAGCATGCACCACCAGGAAACAGTCGAGAAAGCCGTCAGGATGAGGAGCTACAATGTTGCTGGTAGTCTTCTTGCCACTTTGTTGCAGTTATGCAGGTGTACTGGAGCAGTCAGCGGTCGATCCTTGGCAGAAGTCGAGGGGAGTGCAGAGGAACTCTGGTGAACTCTTGCATTCATTATCTGGTGAGATACCCACAGAAGAGACCCTAAATAGCCCACAGAGGAGGATTGGCTACAGAGAAAGGTAAGCACCTATCAGGAGGGGTCTCTGACGTCACCTGCTGGCACTGGCCACTCAGAGCTGTCCATTGTGCCCCCACACCTCTGCATCCAAGATGGCAGAGGTCTGGGACACACTGGAGGAGCTCTGGGCACCTCATCTGGGAGGTGCTGGTCAGGGGAGTGGTCATTCCCCTTTCTTTTGTCCAGTTTCGCACCAGAGCAGGGCTTGGGGGATCCCTGAACCAGTGTAGACTGGCTTATGCAAGGAGGGCACCATCTGTGCCCTTCAAAGCATTTCCAGAGGCCAGGAGAGGCTACTCCTCCCAGGCCCTTCACACCTATTTCCAAAGGGAGAGGGTGTAACACCCTCTATCAGAGACAATCCTTTGTTCTGCCTTCCTGGGACCAGGCTGCCCAGGCCCCAGGGGGGCAGAAACCTGTCTGAGGGGTTGGCACCAGCGGTAGCTGCAGAGGAGACCCCGGAAAGTTAGTTTGCCAGTACCCGGGCTCTATCCTGGAGGCCCGGGGATGCATGGAATTGTCACCCCAATACCAGAATGGTATTGGAGTGACAATTCCATGATCCTAGACATTTTACATGGCCATGTTCAGAGTTACCATGGTGATGCTACACATAGGTATTGAACTATATGTAGTGCACGCGTGTAATGGTGTCCCCGCACTCACAAAGTCCGGGGAATTTGCCATGAACAATGTGGGGGCACATTGGCTAGTGCCAGGGTGCCCACACATTAAGTAACTTTGCACCTAACCTTTACTAAGTGAGGGTTAGACATATAGGTGACTTATAAGTTACTTAAGTGCAGTGTAAAATGGCTGTGAAATAACATGGACGTTATTTCACTCAGGCTGCAGTGGCAGTCCTGTGTAAGAATTGTCTGAGCTCCCTATGGGTGGAAAAAGAAATGCTGCAGCATATAGAGATCTCCTAGAACCCGAATACCCTGGGTACCTAGGTACCATGTATTAGGGAATTATAAGGGTGTTCCAGCGTGCCAATCAGAATTGGTAAAATTAGTCACTAGCCTGCAGTGACAATTTTGAAAAGCAGAGAGAGCATAAACACCGAGGTTCTGGTTAACAGAGCCTCAGTGATACAGTTAGGCACCACACAGACAACACATATAGGCCACAACCCTATGTGCACTGGGGTCCTGGCTAGCAGGATCCCAGTGACGCATATCAAACACACTGACACCATAGGGTTTTCACTATGAGCACTAAGCCCTGGCTAGCAGGATCCCAGTGAGACAGTAAAAACAACCTGACATATACTCACAAACAGGCCAAAAGTGTGGGTAACAAGGCTAGAAAGAGGCTGCCTTCCTACATCTTCTAAATGTGTGTGTATTTTGAGCGCAGCAGTGTGTACCGCCAATGGTTTACCACGGTTGAAAGACCGCCGCATTGATTTGTGGGTCGTGATAGTGTGGGCGTATTCCTGTT